>NC_040882.2:21140771-21453029 GCF_900634795.4 Betta splendens | reverse complement strand
AGAACCGCATCTGAAGGGAACTCGGAGTAGTTTGATAGGAGAATTGACTCTCTGGCAGCCAATTGTAAGTTTATAGACATATTTTACCGCTTGACCACGGAAACTAGGAGGCCCATCGACAGGTACAACCTCACTGTACGAATCTGAGAAGAGTGAATAAATGTTGGACTGTTTGCATCCTACAGAGAAATACATATGTTGATTTGTTATAAAATGTTAAACTTTAAAAATCAAAAGGTAAATGGGTTGAAATGAACAGATGAACAAGATTTATTTGTTATTTTATCTTTTTAGTAGAATAATGAATAAAATATTTAGAATTTATGCTTATTAAAAATATTGTGTATTTTTTGTTCCACATTTCTTACAAGTTTTGCTCTCTCCAGGATCCAGACACAAGTCACAGAATAATATCTTAGGTGGTGTGTCCAGTACACACTGCCCACGCTCTCCTGTAGAAGAAAGATTTAAAGCATTTACACATAACAACAGCTATCTACATGAGGGTAAAAAGGACACATACAATATTTTGAATCAATATACTACAGTGAATGTTTTCATTTTAAATTTAACATTTCAAACTTTGGGAACCATTTATTCCTCTCGTCTTTTAGTCCCACTGACCTCTGCTTGGAATAAGCACTGTGTCGCTCTCAGCCTGGACGTCCTTGTTGCCCTGGGATGGCAGGGCCACTCTGCTCTCACTGGCGTGAAACTGACAGTGAATCTGGGCACTGGCCCATGCCAACATCTCGCTGCAACACAGCCAAAGCAAATGAATGACTGAAAATAAATACATAAAATGAGGCATTACAGAGAAGGATTCAATTATATGAAATGGACTCGCCAAACTTTGTCCTGAACAATAACCTGTTAGGTTAGTTTAATATTTGTTTTCAATTGTTTTAATACTGCATCTCTAAGCAATTTAATAGAAAACGAGATTTCTGATTCTGATTCTACAAGATGTAGACTACAAAACCGTGGCTTCAACTACTAATTCGTCTTAATTATTTACATTGATTGCCCTGATGATCAATCTATTAACAAGAAAGATGAGCAGATTGAAATCCTACCTGCTTGCAGAAGTGGACAGGTGAGACATCGGGTTGGTGAACGTTATGAGGCACTCCATGAGTTCCCCGGCTAGAAACACTGGGCCTCGGGCCATGGACGCTGCCACCTCGATCATCTGCACCGTTACAACAACAAGAAAAACGATAAATTACAAATTCTTTATTATTAAGAACATCAGTGTAGAAAGAAGAATGGCTTTTTATAGGTGCTGTTGCTGCACTTCGATGCATCCAGGTTTCAACTATGTGCTGATTGGATGGCAGGCTCAAGTTATTTAGACTGAACTTATTTGGCTGCGGGTTTGAAAGTAACTTAAATAATAGTACTGATACCTTGGCCTCAAACGACACTGCAGCGCCACACTTGCGTGATCGTGACTTCTGGTAAATCCAAACTTACTCCTCGAACAAAAGACAGCAATATTTGTAAGATGTTACAAATTTACTGACCATAGCTAATCATGTTAGCTAGCTAACATTCCAGCCAGCTACAGTAAACAAAAATCTATGTTGACACTACATCCGACCAATCAGAACACTGGGATGTCAGAAAGAACTCAAAAACTAAACGTATATTCTTTTTTTCATAAACAATGCGTCCCGTATCGTTTATTTAAGAATTGAAAAAATAAAAAAACTACAGTACACAATTTCGGTACGGTTTATGGTCGGCCATTAGAAAACGTCTTTGTGGCAGAGGGAACGACAGTGTTGTTATGGTAACCGCTAGGGGGGACGCTCTCGTGCATTCCGAAATAACCTTTGTTCTTTTGTATTAAACAACACAAAACCTATTAAATGTGTCTTATAAACGTCACGAAATGTGCACATATGTAAATTCGTCAGTCTCTAAAAAAATAAAGGAACAATTAAAATGCACGGTTGAACATAGCATCCCCGCTTCCTTACTACAAATGGTACAGACCAAAATTAATAGGTGTGTTTTTTAACCCTGCGTCTGGTTCATCGGGCATCACATTTTTCAAATTCACTTATTTTCCCAAGACTTGTAATATGAATATAAATACTTGGCAATTTTGAACAGATAAGTATTAACAAGTTGATGTTATCAAAAGATATGCTTTTCTTCAGCAATTTAAGATACGTCTTTGCCTGACAGACCTAACAGAGGGAAAATCATTCTCATATATTGCTACATATTGGACGCTGTGCTAGTCGAAGCTACAGGATCGCCGAGCTACAGTAGTATATGACGCTGTCACTCCGGTATGTTAAGTAGAACCACCGCTCCTTTACTGTTGTTAATGACGCTTTAGCTAACAAAGCACTTTCTGGTCATTTAAGTGGAGCGGCTTTAGCTAATGTTACGTTAACGTTAATGATTAACGAAAGGATGATTGTAACGTTGTTCGTCCCGCGATTGTGCAGTAACGGTTAATGAGATGCTGGCTTGGTATCGGCTTTCCTGACTGTACGTGTGTGTCCTGTGAATGCGCTCACTACTTTTTAATCTTGTATTTTCTATGTGATCTCTCCACAGAGTCCCGGGCGAATCTCCGACATCCTCGGTACTTCCTGTTGATCCATCTATCCATCCATCCACTCATCCAGACAGACACCACTGAAAACACACAGACACATCCGGACTCATGCAGAGAGGACAAAAAGCTCTGCCACCTCTGAAATCAGGAAAATAGACAGTGAAGCTATTCCAAAGAACTGAAAGCAGTATGACTTGGACAGTAGCAACCCTATGATGGCGTCGAGACAGCCTACCTGACCGGAGGGATCACCCTTTGTACCCGTTGGCACCTGTCCTGCAGGTATTGAGACCTTTAGACAGCTGAGAACCAGTTTGCCCAACAGGAATGACTGTGGATTTCATTGAACCACCCTAGGCTGTACTGACCACTTGTCGCCGCCTCCTCAGTGTTTTTGTTCCACGGTGCAAAACAGGCTGACTTTGTTGACAGAAGGTGGTGACAGTGCTTTGTTTGCGTTCGACTATTCAAGAACTTCCCCGCTCCCGTTCACTGCTCTAAGCTCCCTGTTTCTAGAAGCTGCTAAAATGACTGCAGACTGGGGTGAGCAGTCCACAGCGGACCTGATGAGCAGATATGTGTCCAAGGAAATGGGATATGGAGTACCCAAGGAGGGCTGGCGCATCTGTCTGGCACACGAGTTCAAGGAGAAAAGAAAGCCCTTTCAAGCAAAAGACGTCTCTTTGTCCAACGTCTGGGAACACATCGGCCTTGGAGTCAGGTCAGGCTTTCCTTCTTTGACTGTGCTCTACCTGTGCATAACACTAGGAAACCATTAGCATTCCTTACAGTAGACTGGACGGCCTTCCCTGTTGTATAGAAACGCATTTAGGCGTTCATCACCATAGTCCGAGGTATTTCAAACATCTTGTTTAGTCTGTTCAAGTGCAGATAATTGTTATTTGAGTTTGCGTATGATTTTGTTTTGAAGAAGAGCAATAAGATCTACTCAGGGCAGGTTCTGGCCATAGTAGCAAACTGAACAATAACGTATAATGTAACCCTAACCTTTTACATGCTCCTTAAAGTAAATGGGTGTGACCTGGGGATTTGAGATATATAATCTAGGTGCAGTGTCATTATCCATTCATGACATTAAAACCTCTTTATATAAACACATTAGGGTCTAATCTTTTTGTCAAAATTGTTGAACATTTCAGGAACAAGGTGTTCTAGTTTTAACCTTTTTTTAGATGCATTGTCCTCCTAAAAATAATTCTTTTTTTCACCTGGCTGTGTTTGTTTTCTCAACAAACTGCTGACATTGGAGATGGAAAAGTATTTTGTGCAGTTGCACACTTTCTCCCTGTAGTGATTTAAATCCTGAGAGGGAGGCTTGAAGGAGGAGGACTGGAGTCAGTTACTATACACCCGTTAGTCTCTTAGTATGTGAACACAACAAATCAAAGATCTGCAGCAAATTTACTGAGGTCTGTTGGAGGGACTATTTTCTTGTAGTTGTGAGCAAACTACATGGAGGCGTGTGATTGGAGTCCTTTCATTCAGACAACTATTGCACTGTTGCTGAACTTGAAGCTGAGCCTGATATAAACTGTCTTGTGTGACTTCATGGATGTAAAACATGTTATTATTGGTTCAAGTGATTGTCATTCTAAAGTGGGACAGGCGATTTACACAACATACAGTAGATACTGTACACCTATCACAGGTACACCTCAGCGCCATCCAGGTGAGAGGTGAAGCTGTAGGATTAATGTAATTTACCAACTGTGAAAGTCTTATCTTCTCAGTAACTGATGGACTCCAATGAATATAAAGGTTCAATGATCTTGTGTTTGCATAGTAAATCATTACTAAAAGTTACAAGCTACATATGAAGCACAAAGCTTGTGTAGTGCATTATATTTCTTGACCCATTTAAGCTTGTGTCTCAGCTTTTAAAGTGTGTATCCAGTCTTTTTATGAGCTAATATTAGTAGCATTTGGACAGTTTTGCACTGATGTCCTTGGACCAGTGCTTCCACTGGAATCTGCTCAGTGTATTTCTTGTCATTGTGGCAGGTTTGCATGCTTTACTGTCTCTCCACAGATCCAGTTTAGGGTGGGGCTCATCAAACTGAACTACTGAACCACAAGATCCTCACAATAGTCACGACTTCTAATAACACGCTTTACCAAAACACATTCGTCTCCTAGTGGCTGAAGCTGTCATTGCTTGGCGTTTTTTCTCACGCAGACAGAAAGTCCTTTGTGACTGTAACATTCTTCATTATTCTGCTGATTAAGCACAGTTACAGTGCTGAGCACAGAGCAGGGTTTTACTGGGATGGGCTGCCTCACTTTTTATGTCATGCAGTGAACTCCAAATGCACTCACTTTGGTAGATAATAAGCCTTTACAGTCTAAGTGGGAAATCATCTGCAGATACATGCAAATCTTCTAATCTATAGTACAAGTTGGATTCACATCTGCTGTAAAAATATTTTACAGAAATATTGGTTGTTGCTGTCTTTTAGGGATCACTCTTAGTTTGCAACCGCTATCAAATAAATCTGGTTTAAACCACTTACAGCCTAGACTGTGAACACAAACCCTGCTGTTTATTGTAATACTGCTTTGACGTCAGCGTTATTGGCTTCTGGAAGAAATGGGAGTGGGAACCTGACAGCTTACTGTAGATTTATTATGGCCATTCTGTGCAGTAAGCATCCTGCTTTTACAGATGAGTGTGTTTCTCATTTTGCTCGGCCCTCTTGAGCAAGTAGTACTGACTTTATGTCACATGAAGGTGGATTGGGGCAATCCAGCTCTGGTCACTGCTCTAGTTTCTGTCGGTAGCTAATGTATTTCATCTTGCAACAGCTGCATATGTTCAGCAGATTTGAATTACCAACATGCCATAATAAGCTGAACATTAAAGCACCTAATGGTCAGAGATCCACAATAGTGGTAAGATGAATGTACCTAAAGACTCAGTAACTATTCAGATACACAGACATAAAGTCAAAGTTGTTTTTTTTTTTTTTTGTGGTCTGGACTGGACCTTTATCTTAGCCGTCATCAAACTGCAGCCATTCACCACTGCACTTGTGATGCTTTTAGGGCATCTGCTTGTCAAAGTCTAAGAGCACATTAGTCTGTGTTCAGAAGTACCAGCTTTGACTTTGAAATTTGCAGGCTCTGGCCTCAGGCACCAGGAGCTGTTTGGGTCTTTTGTAACATAACCTGATTAATATTTTACACTACACTGGTGTGACTGTGAAAGCTGCCCCTACACACACTGCAAACATCACTTACAAACAGCAGTGCTGTCACCTGGGCTTAATTTGTCACAAAGACTAATCACAGATATGATTAATATAAGAAAGTAAACATCATTTGTTTAATGTTTCCTAGACATTTAACAGAATTTGAATAATTATTTCCATACTCATCTCATCATCTTAACACTTGAACCTTTCAAACACGACTGTAGAGTAACCTGTGTGCTTCATGTGCTTTCATCCAGGTATCTGAAATGGTGGTACAAAAAGACCCAGGTGGAAAAGAAAGCACCATTCATTGATATGTTTCGTGCTCAACCCTTGCGTCAAATATATGGTGAGTTCAGGTTTTTTGACAACTAATTGTGCTAAACGTGTCAAGTGACTGACTAAATTCGTATTTGATAAAAATTGACCAAGTAAATTCTTGCTTTTCACTTCACAGGACCTTCGACGCACAGCTACTTTCTAAATTACACTAAAATGCTTAAGGCAAACCTTTTCATATTTAGGTAAAATATTTTGTAAACTCTTGATCTTCTCTGTTTATTTGATCAATCTCCTTTACAGGTGCTCCTCTGGGTGGTATTGGAGGTGGGACCATCACAAGAGGGTGGAGAGGGGAGTTCTGCAGGTGGCAGCTTAACCCTGGAATGTACCACTACAAAACTGTCATGGCCAACCAGGTACTTGGGATCTTACACAGACATAGTCCTTGGAGTTGTGTACAACAGTTTGCTGAAGTTTAATAAATACCTCTACTTTTATGGAACAATTTATTTAATCTGATCTTAATCTGAATGTAAGAGCAGCTAATTGCTCAATATAATTCTAATACTAACTACAAAGTACCACTTTTATATGTCATATCTGTTGGTGGTTCAATTCCCATTTGTGTGTGGGTGCCATTCATTTTTTTTTTTTTTGTTGCCTTTGCTAAAAGCCATTTCCAGCTCCATATTTTGCTGTTTGCACCTTCAGCCAACAGTCACCCAGGGACAAATCTACTGCAGAAGAGACAGAGCTGGCAGGTTATTTACTGTCAACAGTAAACTAGAACCACAACAGGCTGCACAAGTAATGATATAGGCTACTTCACAAAAGACTCTCACAAACCTAGTTTTACTAGGTTTGTGAGTACTAAGTAAAATTATTCTGCAGTAATACAATGCTCAAATAAATAAATAAATAAATAAATATAAAGACTGCAGAATAATTTTAATACATTTAATACTATATTAATGTTTTGTTGTTGTTACTTAGTTCACAGTTTGCTTACGTCGGGAAGGACAAACTATTTACCAACAAGTACTATCTGTGGAACGTCCTCCCACATTACAAGGCTGGAACTGGGGCTACTGCGGCGAATATGCCTTCTATCATGCCTTATACCCTCGAGCCTGGACTGTCTACCACCTGCCAGGACAGAACGTCACCCTCACCTGCAGACAGATTTCTCCTGTCATCCCTCATGACTACCAGGTAACTGAGGCATCAGTGCAATATGGGTGAGGACATTATGGGAGTATGGAGTCTCTGGACATAGGGGACAATAAGTAAAGTTTGCTATAATAGTTAGCATTTTGAATACCCTGGATGGTAAAACACAATATTTTTTATTATATGCTGACATGTCAATTGTATAAAACTCATATTTAGCTAATTTCTCTCAGGACTCTAGCCTCCCAGTGGCGGTTTTTGTGTGGGACATCGAGAACAAGAATGACTATGACCTGGATGTGTCCATCATGTTTACTATGGTCAACGGGTCAGGACACAAAGATGACAGGAGTGGGGGACACTGGAATGAACCATTCCACCTGGAGAAGGAGGGGGAGGCTGTATCTGGAGTCTTGCTACATCATTGCACGGCAGTTAATCCTTACACGTTGTGCATAGCAACCCGAGAACAGGTTAGAGTTATGACCTTAAAAGAAATTTTGTTGTTGGTTGTTGCTTGTTCAACACACAGGGAATAAACTGAAACAACAGTCTCTATTCTCATAGTCAGCAGTGTCTTCTTTGTGCAATCTTGTGTAATAACAAGCATTAGATAGTCATCTTACTGTGTGTGTGTGTGTGTGTGTGTGTGTGTGTGTGTGTGTGTGTGTGTGTGTGTGTGTGTGTGTGTGTGTGTGTGTGTGTGTGTGTGTGTGTGTGTGTGTGTGTGTGTGTGTGTGTGTGTGTGTGTGTGTGTGTGTGTGTGTGTGTGTGTGTGTGTGTGTGTGTGTGTTTGTTTTTGTGTGTGGGGGGGGGCAGCCTGGCAGGGAGGTCAGCCACCAGACAGCATTCAGTCCAAAAGGAACCTGCAGCAGCCTGTGGAGAGACCTGATGACTGATGGGCACCTAGACTCACCCACAGGTCAGTGCTTAAAAATGTAGCATATGCTCCTAAAGATGTTTACTAATGATGGAGCAGCCTAAAAAAGAAGTGGAAAGAAGAAGTTGGTGTGAGTAAAACAGACAAGAATAACTGTTGTGCAATGCAACACTAGACAATACAAAGATTGTCTATGATTCAATATTGCCCATCAAATAATTGATTATTTATAAGATATTAGTCCTTAACAAGTTTTGAAGATGTCCTTAAGTTAGAAGGTAAATATATTTGAATCTTAATGAGTTCATATGTGAATAACCAGATTTACCACGTGTTCCTATGTTGTAACTTCACAGGCTCCAGCCCACCAACACCCAAAGGAGAAAAGGTGGCAGCAGCGTTGGCCGTTGGCTGCAGTGTGTCGGCTCAGAGCCACAACAACCTGGAGCTGTGCCTGGTCTGGGACATGCCCAAAATCACCTTTGGCTCTAGGGAGAGGGAACATCTCAGGTACATCTAAGACAAAATTATATAAATTAGATGGGGTGAACATTCAGGACAAAAGATTCTAACCTGAACCAATTGAATTGAAAAGAGGGACTTAAAATGATACAGTTGTAATCGCCTGAATGCTTTAAAGTCAATCCAAATCGATTAAAGAACGTGTTCTGTTCCCAGGAGATACACTCGTTACTTTGGGGCCAAAGGGGAAGCGTCCGCCTCTCTCAGTCATTATGCCCTAACACACTACAGACAATGGGAGAAGAGCATTGAAGAGTGGCAGAGGCCGATTTTGCAGGACTGGTAGGTGACAACAGGATCTTTCACAGCTCATGAAGAAATTATTTATGATTGTGTCAAAACAATGCATCCAGCACTGTTTGTTTTTGTCCTGCCTCTTGCAGTTCCCTTCCCTCCTGGTATAAGTCTGCCCTGTTTAATGAGCTGTACTTTGTGGTGGATGGAGGGACAGTGTGGACGGAGCTCGAAGCCGACGCAGATATCAGCGGAGGCTTGCGCAGTGAGGAAGGTGGGCTCCCAGCTCAGCCTGCTGTCATCAAGAAGTACGGACGTTTTGCCTACTTGGAAGGTAAACACCAAGGGAATATGGGTGTTAGTCAAGACCCTGCAATTACTCTCTGTAGGAGCTGATACAAGAGCTATGTTTATAACCATGTTACTGTTTCATTATTATTGCTTCCAGGTCAGGAGTACAGAATGTACAACACGTATGACGTGCATTTCTATGCTTCTTTTGCACTCATCATGCTGTGGCCCAAACTGGCCTTAAGTGTCCAGTACGATATTGGTGAGTGAATCACTGTTGTTTCCTATTGCATTACTATTTATCAAAGCAAGCGTTTATAATATGAAGCAGCACTGGGGCCAGGTATAACAGCATTAATCTTTTCTTAGCTGGCAGTGTGGTTCAGCAGGACCCAACAGAGAGGCTTCATCTGATGAGTGGACAGTATTCTCCTGTCAAGAGCAAAAATGTTGTGCCTCATGACATCGGAGACCCAGGTGGGAAACAGAAAAACTCAATAACTACAACTGAAGTCAAAGACCAAACCAACACATATAACAGTCACAAGATTCAGTTATGTGATAAATGAAAATGAAGGTCCGGAAAACTTGTAATCTCTCGACGCATTTGTTGGTATAACTTTCTGTGTTTGTATGATGTGCATTGCTTCAGATGATGAGCCATGGCATAGGGTGAACGCTTACCTCATCCATGACACTGCACACTGGAAGGACTTGAACCTAAAGTTTGTGCTGCAAGTCTACAGAGATTTTCACCTCACCCAGGACAGCCAGTACCTGAGGGACATGTGGCCCATCTGCCAGGTACACCTGAGTCTTTGTAGTATTCAACATTTCTATGGCATATGCATGAACTGGAGTGATATGGTCTTTTTCCTTATTCCGGTTCAAATCACTTAGGCCGTGATGGCGTCAGAGCTGAAGTTTGATCTGGATGGTGATGGTCTAATAGAGAACTCTGGATATGCTGACCAGACCTATGATGGCTGGACAGTGACTGGACCTAGGTAAGAGTTTATAGGTGGACATGTCAGTGTTTTCACATTAGTTTGCAATGCAATGCAATGCAACTGCTGAAAAATAAGCCTCTTTTAGACATGCCCTCACAATTCCTATTAAATCATATCAAGCTGTGACTTCGCACATGCTGCTGTCGAGCTGACCTAGCTTGTTTACGTGCATTCTCAACGCATGATATAATAAATGTCATCCACACTCATTCACTGCAGCCAATACTCCATGCACTGATGTGACATCCTGTGTACTTGTATTTTACAGTGCATACTGTGGTGGGCTGTGGTTGGCATCCCTGTGTGCGATGTGTAAGATGGCCCGGTTACTGGACAGCGAGGAAACATACCAGCATTACAGGAACATTCTGGACAGAGGCAGCGCTGCATTCGACCAGCTGCTGTGGAACGGTTAGGTTTAATCACGCATTCATCGAAGGGGATTCACATTTAGTTCTATTTTAAAAGAGACACATGATGTTGTTGCAAATGTGTTGTTGTGACCAGTCAAAGGTCTAACAAAGTTCATGGTAAAAATATTCCCATCTAAAGCTGGTTTTAAAAAAATGCTCAGAGGGATTATTTAAAGCAGTTATTTATTCCTGTAGCATTTGTTTGGGTACTGGGTACAGTTAATATGTAATGGTTAACTGTTTTGTGACTATGCTAACATAATTTTAAATGTATTCTTAGGAAAGTATTACAACTATGACAGTAGTGGGGGAGACCATTCCAACAGTGTCATGTCTGACCAGTGTGCTGGCCACTGGTTCCTGAGAGCCTCTGGGCTGGGAGAGGGAGAGTACCAGGCAAGTTTAATGTTCAGTAGAAGAGAAGTACTGATGTACTGTAATGGTTTGACACCAAATGCTCACTTATATGCCCCTCTGGTAATGTGCAGGACAATTAAAGCTTTGTTGTTTAAACACAAATTTCATTCTTCCTCCAGGCTTTTCCAAAAGAAAAAATCCGGAGCGCTCTAAAATCTGTGTATGACTTGAATGTAATGCACTTTGCTGGAGGTCAGATGGGTGCAGTTAATGGAATGCGCCCTGAAGGAGTGCCTGACCGCTCCAGCGTTCAGTCAGATGAAGTCTGGATAGGAGTGGTATATGGACTAGCTGCCACTATGATCCATGAGGCAAGTGCATCTGTGTTTGTTTATGTTTATCTGTACAGTCAGGGAAAATGCCATTTTTTTTTCATGGTTTGTTAATATTGTCCTACATGTGTTGAGTAGAGGTGACAAAGTCTTAGCAACCTGCATCTTACCTCTGTGGTTGTCTTTCTTTTTTTTTTTTTTTCTTTTTTTAAACTTCACAGGATATGTGGGAAGAGGGTATGCGCACAGCGGAAGGATGCTACCGGACTGTGTGGGAGAGGCTAGGCATGGCCTTTCAGACACCTGAAGCCTACTGTGAGAAAGGCATCTTTCGCTCTCTGGCCTACATGAGGCCTCTGAGTGTGTGGGGCATGCAGCTAGCCCTAAACACTTCACAGAACCATCAAAGCGCATTATTTCAAAATGGAGACACTGATCAGGAGGAGGGACAGGATATGAGACATAATTAGATCCAGGACCTGAATAATCACTGGTGTCTATGGAGCCGCAAGTTCCTCTGAAAAGGACTTCTTTCCAACCACTACTATACTCTGCATTCCCACACTGCAGTGCTCTGTTTGATCACTTTTTAAATTTATTTAAGGCTTCAGTGCACAGCTGTGGTACATTAGGTCAGTAGCACATGCAGAGTATGATGCATATCTGAGTGTGGAGTAA
Organism: Betta splendens; assembly: GCF_900634795.4. Taxonomy (NCBI): domain Eukaryota; kingdom Metazoa; phylum Chordata; class Actinopteri; order Anabantiformes; family Osphronemidae; genus Betta; species Betta splendens. Next base: position 21,441,070 of record NC_040882.2, on the reverse strand, counting down.
CAAACACTTGTTTCAAGAAAAGTTGCAATGATCTAAAATTGTGAATAAAAATGTTGCGGTTCTGAATTTATTTAAATCTTATTTTTGCTTTTTTAAGTAAAAAGGCAACATACTTGATTGTAAATCAGTTCAGTACCATTTGTTAAAGGCATTTACATACATACATACATTTCTGGAAAGGGGTTTGTAAACGTTCGGTTTTAGGTTTGGTTAGGTGCTAATATAAAAAAAACTGACCTTGTGTTGCAGAAACTTATTGTCTGTTTGCACGTATATTCGCACAGATGTTCATAAACTACATTCTGCTATTCACAATTGTGTTATTGATTATAATTGAACTTTTCCTACACAGCAGCTACCATTCATCATATTGTCACAATATAAGTTGATTTAGATTTGGATTATTATTACGTTGTTATATTTACAGTTGTGTCATGTAGCTTCAACTTGGTATTAAAATTTATGCTTGACAATCGCAATAAATGACTGAATATATTTGTGTTGTGGTTTAAATGTGCTGTATACTATATATATACACAAACACACACACAAATATATATATATATATATATATATATATATATATATATATATATATATATATATATATATATATATATATATATATATATATATATATATATATATTATTACTCATTACACATAAAATAAAAAAAATTATAATAACATAAAATAAAACCGAGGAGAGGCGGCAGGTACATATATACATATATATATGTATATGTATATATATATATATATAGAGAGAGAGAGAGAGAGAGAGAGAGAGAGAGAGAGAGAGAGAGAGAGAGAGAGCTATATCTATATAGATATATATATATATATCGAGCGCGTGGGGTGAGAAGTGAGTTTTTATATATACACCACTCTATTCTCAGGTGGCCAGGGAGCTTGAGGGTTCTGCGCAGTATTCTTGCTGTTCCTAGGACTGCACTTTTCTGGACTGAGATATCGGATGTTATTCCAGGGATCTGTTGTAGCCACTCCTCCAGTTTGGGGGTCACTGCCCCAAGTGCTCTGATCACCACAGGCACCACTGTGGCCTTCACCTTCCAAGCCTTCTCCAGTTCTTCTCTGAGCCCTTGGTATTTCTCTAGTTTCTCATGTTCCTTTTTCCTGATGTTGCCATCGCTTGGTATTGCCACATCCACCACTACGGCTTTCCTCTGCTCTTTGTCCACCACCACAATGTCTGGTAGGTTCGCCATTACCATTCTGTCAGTCTGGATCTGGAAGTCCCACAGGATCTTGGCTCGCTCGTTCTCTACCACCTTGGAAGGAGTTTCCCATTTTGACCTTGGGGTTTCCAGTCCATACTCTGCGCAGATGTTCCTGTATACTATGCCAGCCAGGTAGATCTGGGCCTCTATGGCTCTGGTGCTCAGGGCCTGCTACTGTGCAATGCAGAGACATTATTATACCTCGAAGTTGGGGCACCAGGAAGCTGAAACCATGCTTGTATCAATCTAGTCAACGCCAGAGGTCAGTTCAATGAGTTACTAGTTATGAACAACAATAACAACTTGATAAAATTTGTGATAAAACCAAATCAGTCTCTTATGCCGTGAATTCTTGTTGCGGTTCAGTGACCTCTGCTTAAATCTGAAGAACAATGCACACAAAACCAGATTCCTTTTAACGTTTTATTACGTTCGACTCCCGGAGGCGGCCCTGGTGCCTTTCTGTGTGGAGTTTGCACGTTCTCCCCGTGTTTGCGTGGGTCCTCTCTGGGTTCTCCGGCTTCCAAAGACGTGCATTAGGTTGATTGGCTTCTCTCTATTGCCCGTAGGTGTGAGTGTGTGTGTGTGAATGATTGTCTGTCTATGTGTTGCCCTGTGATGGACTGGCGACCCGTCCAGGGTGTACCCTGCCTCTCGCCCGTAGCCAGCTGGGATAGGCTCCAGTGACCCCGCATTAGGGAATAAGCGGTTCAGAAAATGGATGGATGGATGGATGGATGGAAATACTCTAATAAACAGAACAGACAATGAGAGAACGATCAGAATGAGATGATGAACAGTAAAAGAATCAATGAGTGAAAACACAAAGAATTTGGCAGGCGTGCCCTCTCTGGTCCAGGTGCCACGGTCTCTGGGCCAGGAATCGTCGCCCGCGGTGATGATGACGGCTCGGGGTGAGCGAAGTAACAGTCAGTCAGGCTGGACTTTCAAGGTGTTTAAAAGCGTCAGCACTACTAAAACTGGCCCAAAAAGGAAACAGGCTGGAATCTAATTTAATTAGTTCAATCAAAAATCGCGAGTCAATTAAGGACTGTTGGTTATAGTTTCAGTTTCGCGGAGTTTCTTGATGACTTTCTAAAGTTACAAAATTCGTTGTTCGTTCGTGTTTCTAAGTTTAACTTTTTTACAAAATTTAAGAACAAAGGAAAATTCAAGAAATGAAATGCGACGCAAAAAGAGAAGGTGAAAGAAGTTTGAAGATAGAGGGAAATCCGATTCCACTAGGGTGTCACTGGTTTAAATACCCCTGGGGCAGTGGTCACTGCAGGGCGGAGAAATGAGTTCAACCAGTGGTGAAGAGTTCCACCTCTTCAGATCAGGAATCAAACTATTTGATTTGGACTGCTCCTAAACCTGGGATAACTAAGCTTTCCTCTTTTCATCAAGCTCAAAGTTCCATCACACCATAACACAATACACATGTAACGATCAATTTGGCACTCAAAGAGGCAGAGAAATCAGTATGGTTAAACATTAATATTAAATGCGTAGAATATTAAGGTCCTATACATGGTCCCTTAAAACGATGTAACAAATGAATTGTTATTCATGATGACTTATCTTGTCTTATGTAACACCAAGTAAACACTAAAACATACACGAATAATAAATGCAAGAAAAATCAAATTATAAATGACCTATATGGACATTACTAATTAAACAATTGTAACACTTAAAAATGTAATACAATAATGAGGATACCTAATTGTAGCTGGTGGACATAGTCTATGTTGCACAGATTAAAAGAAGTAAAGAAGGTGAGTATCTGTATTTCAACTTTGTGCCTACACACAAAGGAAAACATGGTGATAAGTTGAAGTCCCTTTGTTGTTCTTGAGGAATTTCCTGGCAAATCTGTAGATCAGGCATTAAACATCACAAAGAAACCAATCTAATATCAAATGAAAACATTTTGTGCACAGAATACAATGGCATCAGTTTCATGGAAGTTGAAGGTTCTGGTACATCTGAACCAGAACCTGTGTCCAAATGAACTGGTGATCCCAGTTCCTTCTCAGTGAAAAATCTGACAGCCTGTCCTTTTGGGAATGATAAGCAGAGGTGGAATCCTGTGAGATTTACAGGTAGATCAACAAAGTTGACTCATGGTTCTTTGATATGGACATTTGATTTGTTGGCGCCAATTGGGGCCTGTTGTGATAGAAACCAGTCTCCTGTGGTGGAGAAAGATTCAGGGTCCCTTATCTCTGGAGACTGGAAAGGACGTAGAGGCTTTTTAATGAGGGAGTTCCATCCATCCATCCATTTTCTTAACCGCTTACTCCCTAGTGCGGGGTCACGGGGGTGCTGGAGCCTATCCCAGCTGGCTACGGGCGAGAGGCAGGGTACACCCTGGATGGGTCGCCAGTCACATAGACACACAACCATTCACACACACACTCACACCTACGGGCAATGGAGAGAAGCCAATCAACCTAATGCAAGCCGGAGAACCCGGAGAGAACCCACGCAAACACGGGGAGAACGTGCAAACTCCACACAGAAAGGCACCTCACACAGAAAGGCACCTCACACAGAAAGGTCCGCCTCCGGGAATCGAACTCAGAACCTTCTTGCTGTGAGGCGACAGTGCTACCTACCACCGTGCCGCCCTAATGAGGGAGTTAAGTTCACTTAAGTTCAGTCCAGCCACAACATTACAGCAGTGTTCAGCAATTTGGGAATTTGGTTCCTAAAGTAGCTACTCAGTAGTAGCTAAGAGGTTTCATAACACGCTCTTGAGAGTGAATAACACGTCGGTTAAAAGACTAGTGAGGGATGTGCAAAGATTTAAAAATCATTACGTCCCTGGGTGGGCTCGAACCACCAACCTTTCGGTTAACAGCCGAACGCGCTAACCGATTGCGCCACAAAACGTAAACGTTCAATCCAATGTGTACAGACTTGTCGTATAGTCCGGGGAAAACAAATAAACCTAAAGACGATGCATAACATGCAACGCAACATAGTTCGAATCATTGGTTGATTTGAAATAGTATATGTATTGTGCCAACAAACTAGTATTTGAACAGTAAAGATAATACAACATAGTAGCTGCAAGAAAAAAGTAAAATAATAGAATCTGGCACGTGAGCAGGAAAGATTGTTTAAACTGTCATAAACTATAAACATAAACATAAGCAAGTATGTGCATAAGTATGTATAGTATGGCCTCAAACTTGTCCCAGACAGGGTTAAATAAACACTAAAACGACTTTTGTACTGGAGGTAGCGATGGAGGAAATGACCGCTTAAGCCCTAACTATTTCAAAACGCACTCCCATCATGCATTGCGTCATAGCTTAGCAACACGAAATATGTTCGAATTAACGTTTTCTTTCATCTAGGATTCAGCGTCATTAGTCAATTTACGTTACGTGGTTTCTGTGTTGTGTATTCTGTGCGTTTGAGGATATAATATACGTGTTTAGTAAATGAAACCGTCACTTAGAGCAGTGTCTTCTTCAGTCTGGGCGCAGTCCGCCAAGCAAAGAAGTAGTTCACTCTTGTGTCTCTTCAGATCGTACAAATCTTTCGCCTTTTACTAAAGATTTCCGTGGAGAGGAACATCAAGAGTATATCCTAATTTTTTGTCGCCCTGCGATTGTGGGGCTTCTTGTGCTGTCAAATGAAACACAATCAGTAATAACTTCTTACACGAGCCGTCTCTATAAACATAAGTCATGCCGAAACACAATCCCATCATGCATTGCATTATAAATGAAACCGTCACTTAAAGCAGTGTATTCTTCAGTCTGGACGCAGTCCGCCAAGCAAAAGGTAGTTAACTCTTGTTTCTCTTCAGATCGTACAAATCTTTCGCCTTTTACTAAAGATTTCCGTGGAGAGGAACAACAAGAGTATATCCCAATTTTTGTTGCCCTGCGTTAGTGGGGCTTCTTGTGCTGTCAAATGAAACATAATCAGTAATAACTTCTTACACGAGCCGTTTCTATAAACACAAGTCATGCCAAAACACAATCCCATCATGCATTGCGATATAGCTTCACATTACTAAAGACGTTTGAATAGACCTCGTCCTATAGCCCGCAGTAGTCACTTCCAATGTTACATTATAATTACTTTTTTATGCGAAACTATAATATACGTGTTTATAAATCACAGTCACTTAGAGCAGTGTCTTCCTCATCTGGCCGCAGTCCGCCAAGCAAAGAAGCAGTTCACTCTTGTGAACACTAAAACGACTTTTGTACTGGAGGTAGCGATGGAGGAAATGACCGCTTAAGCCCTAACTATTTCAAAACGCACTCCCATCATGCATTGCGTCATAGCTTAGCAACACGAAATATGTTCGAATTACGTTTTAATTTCATCTAGGATTTCAGCGTCATTTTAGTCAATTTACGTTCGTGGTTCTGTGTTGTGATTCTGTGCGTTTGACGGATATAATATACGTGTTTTAGTAAATGAACCGTCACTTAAAGCAGTGTCTTCTTCAGTCTGGACGCAGTCCGCCAAGCAAAAGGAAGTTAACTCTGGTTTCTCTTCAGATCGTACAAATCTTTCGCCTTTTACTAAAGATTTCCGTGGAGAGGAACAACAAGAGTATATCCCAATTTTTGTTGCCCTGCTTTAGTGGGGCTTCTTGTGCTGTCCAATGAAACATAATCCGTAATAACTCCTTACACGAGCCGTTTCTATAAACACAAGTCATGCCAAAACACAATCCCATCATGCATTGCGATATAGCTTCACATTACTAAAGACGTGTGAATAGACCTCGTCCTATACCCCGCAGTAGTCACTTCCAATGTTACATTATAATTACTTTTTTTATGCAAAACTATAATATACGTGTTTAGTAAATGAAACCGTCACTTGGAGCAGTGTCTTCTTCAGTCTGGCCGCAGTCCGCCAAGCAAAGAAGTAGTTCACTCTTGTTTCTCTTCAGATCGTACAAATCTTTCGCCTTTTACTAAAGATTTCCGTGGAGAGGAACAACAAGAGTATATCCCCATTTTTTTGTCACCCTGCGTTTGTGGGGCTTCTTGTACTGTCGAATAAAACACAATTGCTAAAATCTCTACAAAACCTCTTCCTCAATGTAAGATGGAGTGTTCAGGACAACAGCACAGAGAAGGTGCTTTCCCCAAAACATGCAATGCAATGTATCTCAAATCACTGTTGTAGTTCATTTCATATATAGTGTCTTTTTTATGCAGACAAACTGGAATTTGAAATGGTTACATTTTATGAACAGTTTTATGTTTTGTACTTAAGACAAGAACTGAGGCTAATACATGTATATGCTTATGCAATAAAGTATAAAAAATCTAAAGCAATACATGTCTACAACAGTTTACAGTTACCAGGAACAAGCCCCTCTTTTCTAAATAAAGTCAATTAGGAGCAAAAAGACTATTGTAATGAACGTTGAAATGAGGGCATTGACTCTATAAGCCCTAACTATGCCAAAACACAATCCCATCATGCATTGCATTATAAATGAAACCGTCACTTAAAGCAGTGTCTTCTTCAGTCTGGACGCAGTCCGCCAAGCAAAAGGAAGTTAACTCTTGTTTCTCTTCAGATCGTACAAATCTTTCGCCTTTTACTAAAGATTTCCGTGGAGAGGAACAACAAGAGTATATCCCAATTTTTGTTGCCCTGCCTTAGTGGGGCTTCTTGTGCTGTCCAATGAAACATAATCCGTAATAACTTTTACACGAGCCGTTTCTATAAACACAAGTCATGCCAAAACACAATCCCATCATGCATTGCGATATAGCTTCACATTACTAAAGACGTGTGAATAGACCTCGTCCTATACCCCGCAGTAGTCACTTCCAATGTTACATTATAATTACTTTTTTTATGCAAAACTATAATATACGTGTTTAGTAAAGGAAACCGTCACTTGGAGCAGTGTCTTCTTCAGTCTGGCCGCAGTCCGCCAAGCAAAGAAGTAGTTCACTCTTGTTTCTCTTCAGATCGTACAAATCTTTCGCCTTTTACTAAAGATTTCCGTGGAGAGGAACAACAAGAGTATATCCCCATTTTTTTGTCACCCTGCGTTTGTGGGGCTTCTTGTACTGTCGAATAAAACACAATTGCTAAAATCTCTACAAAACCTCTTCCTCAATGTAAGATGGAGTGTTCAGGACAACAGCACAGAGAAGGTGCTTTCCCCAAAACATGCAATGCAATGTATCTCAAATCACTGTTGTAGTTCATTTCATATATAGTGTCTTTTTTATGCAGACAAACTGGAATTTGAAATGGTTACATTTTATGAACAGTTTTATGTTTTGTACTTAAGACAAGAACTGAGGCTAATACATGTATATGCTTATGCAATAAAGTATAAAAAATCTAAAGCAATACATGTCTACAACAGTTTACAGTTACCAGGAACAAGCCCCTCTTTTCTAAATAAAGTCAATTAGGAGCAAAAAGACTATTGTAATGAACGTTGAAATGAGGGCATTGACTCTATAAGCCCTAACTATGCCAAAACACAATCCCATCATGCATTGCATTATAAATGAAACCGTCACTTAAAGCAGTGTCTTCTTCAGTCTGGACGCAGTCCGCCAAGCAAAAGGTAGTTAACTCTTGTTTCTCTTCAGATCGTACAAATCTTTCGCCTTTTACTAAAGATTTCCGTGGAGAGGAACAACAAGAGTATATCCCAATTTTTGTTGCCCTGCTTTAGTTGGGCTTCTTGTGCTGTCCAATGAAACATAATCCGTAATAACTTTTTACACGAGCTGTTTCTATAAACACAAGTCATGCCAAAACACAATCACATTACTAAAGACGTGTGAATAGACCTCGTCCTATACCCCGCAGTAGTCACTTCCAATGTTACGTTATAATTACTTTTTTTATGCAAAACTATAATATACGTGTTTAGTAAAGGAAACCGTCACTTGGAGCAGTGTCTTCTTCAGTCTGGACGCAGTCCGCCAAGCAAAAGGAAGTTAACTCTTGTTTCTCTTCAGATCGTACAAATCTTTCGCCTTTTACCAAAGATTTCCGTGGAGAGGAACAACAAGAGTATATCCCAATTTTTGTTGCCCTGCCATAGTGGGGCTTCTTGTGCTGTCCAATGAAACATAATCCGTAATAACTTCTTACACGAGCCGTTTCTATAAACACAAGTCATGCCAAAACACAATCCCATCATGCATTGCGATATAGCTTCACATTACTAAAGACGTGTGAATAGACCTCGTCCTATACCCCTCAGTAGTCACTTCCAATGTTACATTATAATTACTTTTTTTATGCAAAACTATAATATATGTGTTTAGTAAAGGAAACCGTCACTTGGAGCAGTGTCTTCTTCAGTCTGGCCGCAGTCCGCCAAGCAAAGAAGTAGTTCACTCTTGTTTCTCTTCAGATCGTACAAATCTTTCGCCTTTTACTAAAGATTTCCGTGGAGAGGAACAACAAGAGTATATCCCCATTTTTTTGTCACCCTGCGTTTGTGGGGCTTCTTGTACTGTCGAATAAAACACAATTGCTAAAATCTCTACAAAACCTCTTCCTCAATGTAAGATGGAGTGTTCAGGACAACAGCACAGAGAAGGTGCTTTCCCCAAAACATGCAATGCAATGTATCTCAAATCACTGTTGTAGTTCATTTCATATATAGTGTCTTTTTTATGCAGACAAACTGGAATTTGAAATGGTTACATTTTATGAACAGTTTTATGTTTTGTACTTAAGACAAGAACTGAGGCTAATACATGTATATGCTTATGCAATAAAGTATAAAAAATCTAAAGCAATACATGTCTACAACAGTTTACAGTTACCAGGAACAAGCCCCTCTTTTCTAAATAAAGTCAATTAGGAGCAAAAAGACTATTGTAATGAACGTTGAAATGAGGGCATTGACTCTATAAGCCCTAACTATGCCAAAACACAATCCCATCATGCATTGCATTATAAATGAAACCGTCACTTAAAGCAGTGTCTTCTTCAGTCTGGACGCAGTCCGCCAAGCAAAAGGTAGTTAACTCTTGTTTCTCTTCAGATCGTACAAATCTTTCGCCTTTTACTAAAGATTTCCGTGGAGAGGAACAACAAGAGTATATCCCAATTTTTGTTGCCCTGCTTTAGTGGGGCTTCTTGTGCTGTCCAATGAAACATAATCCGTAATAACTTTTTACACGAGCTGTTTCTATAAACACAAGTCATGCCAAAACACAATCACATTACTAAAGACGTGTGAATAGACCTCGTCCTATACCCCGCAGTAGTCACTTCCAATGTTACGTTATAATTACTTTTTTTATGCAAAACTATAATATACGTGTTTAGTAAATGAAACCGTCACTTGGAGCAGTGTCTTCTTCAGTCTGGCCGCAGTCCGCCAAGCAAAGAAGTAGTTCACTCTTGTTTCTCTTCAGATCGTACAAATCTTTCGCCTTTTACTAAAGATTTCCGTGGAGAGGAACAACAAGAGTATATCCCCATTTTTTTGTCACCCTGCGTTTGTGGGGCTTCTTGTACTGTCGAATAAAACACAATTGCTAAAATCTCTACAAAACCTCTTCCTCAATGTAAGATGGAGTGTTCAGGACAACAGCACAGAGAAGGTGCTTTCCCCAAAACATGCAATGCAATGTATCTCAAATCACTGTTGTAGTTCATTTCATATATAGTGTCTTTTTTATGCAGACAAACTGGAATTTGAAATGGTTACATTTTATGAACAGTTTTATGTTTTGTACTTAAGACAAGAACTGAGGCTAATACATGTATATGCTTATGCAATAAAGTATAAAAAATCTAAAGCAATACATGTCTACAACAGTTTACAGTTACCAGGAACAAGCCCCTCTTTTCTAAATAAAGTCAATTAGGAGCAAAAAGACTATTGTAATGAACGTTGAAATGAGGGCATTGACTCTATAAGCCCTAACTATGCCAAAACACAATCCCATCATGCATTGCATTATAAATGAAACCGTCACTTAAAGCAGTGTCTTCTTCAGTCTGGACGCAGTCCGCCAAGCAAAAGGTAGTTAACTCTTGTTTCTCTTCAGATCGTACAAATCTTTCGCCTTTTACTAAAGATTTCCGTGGAGAGGAACAACAAGAGTATATCCCAATTTTTGTTGCCCTGCTTTAGTGGGGCTTCTTGTGCTGTCCAATGAAACATAATCCGTAATAACTTTTTACACGAGCTGTTTCTATAAACACAAGTCATGCCAAAACACAATCACATTACTAAAGACGTGTGAATAGACCTCGTCCTATACCCCGCAGTAGTCACTTCCAATGTTACATTATAATTACTTTTTTTATGCAAAACTATAATATACGTGTTTAGTAAAGGAAACCGTCACTTGGAGCAGTGTCTTCTTCAGTCTGGCCGCAGTCCGCCAAGCAAAGAAGTAGTTCACTCTTGTTTCTCTTCAGATCGTACAAATCTTTCGCCTTTTACTAAAGATTTCCGTGGAGAGGAACAACAAGAGTATATCCCCATTTTTTTGTCACCCTGCGTTTGTGGGGCTTCTTGTACTGTCGAATAAAACACAATTGCTAAAATCTCTACAAAACCTCTTCCTCAATGTAAGATGGAGTGTTCAGGACAACAGCACAGAGAAGGTGCTTTCCCCAAAACATGCAATGCAATGTATCTCAAATCACTGTTGTAGTTCATTTCATATATAGTGTCTTTTTTATGCAGACAAACTGGAATTTGAAATGGTTACATTTTATGAACAGTTTTATGTTTTGTACTTAAGACAAGAACTGAGGCTAATACATGTATATGCTTATGCAATAAAGTATAAAAAATCTAAAGCAATACATGTCTACAACAGTTTACAGTTACCAGGAACAAGCCCCTCTTTTCTAAATAAAGTCAATTAGGAGCAAAAAGACTATTGTAATGAACGTTGAAATGAGGGCATTGACTCTATAAGCCCTAACTATGCCAAAACACAATCCCATCATGCATTGCATTATAAATGAAACCGTCACTTAAAGCAGTGTCTTCTTCAGTCTGGACGCAGTCCGCCAAGCAAAAGGAAGTTAACTCTTGTTTCTCTTCAGATCGTACAAATCTTTCGCCTTTTACTAAAGATTTCCGTGGAGAGGAACAACAAGAGTATATCCCAATTTTTGTTGCCCTGCTTTAGTGGGGCTTCTTGTGCTGTCCAATGAAACATAATCCGTAATAACTTTTTACACGAGCTGTTTCTATAAACACAAGTCATGCCAAAACACAATCACATTACTAAAGACGTGTGAATAGACCTCGTCCTATACCCCGCAGTAGTCACTTCCAATGTTACATTATAATTACTTTTTTTATGCAAAACTATAATATACGTGTTTAGTAAAGGAAACCGTCACTTGGAGCAGTGTCTTCTTCAGTCTGGCCGCAGTCCGCCAAGCAAAGAAGTAGTTCACTCTTGTTTCTCTTCAGATCGTACAAATCTTTCGCCTTTTACTAAAGATTTCCGTGGAGAGGAACAACAAGAGTATATCCCCATTTTTTTGTCACCCTGCGTTTGTGGGGCTTCTTGTACTGTCGAATAAAACACAATTGCTAAAATCTCTACAAAACCTCTTCCTCAATATAAGATGGAGTGTTCAGGACAACAGCACAGAGAAGGTGCTTTCCCCAAAACATGCAATGCAATGTATCTCAAATCACTGTTGTAGTTCATTTCATATATAGTGTCTTTTTTATGCAGACAAACTGGAATTTGAAATGGTTACATTTTATGAATAGTTTTATGTTTTGTACTTAAGACAAGAACTGAGGCTAATACATGTATATGCTTATGCAATAAAGTATAAAAAATCTAAAGCAATACATGTCTACAACAGTTTACAGTTACCAGGAACAAGCCCCTCTTTTCTAAATAAAGTCAATTAGGAGCAAAAAGACTATTGTAATGAACGTTGAAATGAGGGCATTGACTCTATAAGCCCTAACTATGCCAAAACACAATCCCATCATGCATTGCATTATAAATGAAACCGTCACTTAAAGCAGTGTCTTCTTCAGTCTGGACGCAGTCCGCCAAGCAAAAGGTAGTTAACTCTTGTTTCTCTTCAGATCGTACAAATCTTTCGCCTTTTACTAAAGATTTCCGTGGAGAGGAACAACAAGAGTATATCCCAATTTTTGTTGCCCTGCTTTAGTGGGGCTTCTTGTGCTGTCCAATGAAACATAATCCGTAATAACTTTTTACACGAGCCGTTTCTATAAACACAAGTCATGCCAAAACTCCCATCATGCATTGCGATATAGCTTCACATTACTAAAGACGTGTGAATAGACCTCGTCCTATACCCCTCAGTAGTCACTTCCAATGTTACATTATAATTACTTTTTTTATGCAAAACTATAATATATGTGTTTAGTAAAGGAAACCGTCACTTGGAGCAGTGTCTTCTTCAGTCTGGCCGCAGTCCGCCAAGCAAAGAAGTAGTTCACTCTTGTTTCTCTTCAGATCGTACAAATCTTTCGCCTTTTACCAAAGATTTCCGTGGAGAGGAACAACAAGAGTATATCCCCATTTTTTTGTCACCCTGCGTTTGTGGGGCTTCTTGTACTGTCGAATAAAACACAATTGCTAAAATCTCTACAAAACCTCTTCCTCAATGTAAGATGGAGTGTTCAGGACAACAGCACAGAGAAGGTGCTTTCCCCAAAACATGCAATGCAATGTATCTCAAATCACTGTTGTAGTTCATTTCATATATAGTGTCTTTTTTATGCAGACGAACTGGAATTTGAAATGGTTACATTTTATGAACAGTTTTATGTTTTGTACTTAAGACAAGAACTGAGGCTAATACATGTATATGCTTATGCAATAAAGTATAACAAATCTAAAGCAATACATGTCTACAACAGTTTACAGTTACCAGGAACAAGCCCCTCTTTTCTAAATAAAGTCAATTAGGAGCAAAAAGACTATTGTAATGAACGTTGAAATGAGGGCATTGACTCTATAAGCCCTAACTATGCCAAAACACAATCCCATCATGCATTGCATTATAAATGAAACCGTCACTTAAAGCAGTGTCTTCTTCAGTCTGGACGCAGTCCGCCAAGCAAAAGGTAGTTAACTCTTGTTTCTCTTCAGATCGTACAAATCTTTCGCCTTTTACTAAAGATTTCCGTGGAGAGGAACAACAAGAGTATATCCCAATTTTTGTTGCCCTGCTTTAGTTGGGCTTCTTGTGCTGTCCAATGAAACATAATCCGTAATAACTTCTTACACGAGCCGTTTCTATAAACACAAGTCATGCCAAAACACAATCCCATCATGCATTGCGATATAGCTTCACATTACTAAAGACGTGTGAATAGACCTCGTCCTATACCCCGCAGTAGTCACTTCCAATGTTACATTATAATTACTTTTTTTATGCAAAACTATAATATACGTGTTTAGTAAAGGAAACCGTCACTTGGAGCAGTGTCTTCTTCAGTCTGGCCGCAGTCCGCCAAGCAAAGAAGTAGTTCACTCTTGTTTCTCTTCAGATCGTACAAATCTTTCGCCTTTTACTAAAGATTTCCGTGGAGAGGAACAACAAGAGTATATCCCCATTTTTTTGTCACCCTGCGTTTGTGGGGCTTCTTGTACTGTCGAATAAAACACAATTGCTAAAATCTCTACAAAACCTCTTCCTCAATGTAAGATGGAGTGTTCAGGACAACAGCACAGAGAAGGTGCTTTCCCCAAAACATGCAATGCAATGTATCTCAAATCACTGTTGTAGTTCATTTCATATATAGTGTCTTTTTTATGCAGACAAACTGGAATTTGAAATGGTTACATTTTATGAACAGTTTTATGTTTTGTACTTAAGACAAGAACTGAGGCTAATACATGTATATGCTTATGCAATAAAGTATAAAAAATCTAAAGCAATACATGTCTACAACAGTTTACAGTTACCAGGAACAAGCCCCTCTTTTCTAAATAAAGTCAATTAGGAGCAAAAAGACTATTGTAATGAACGTTGAAATGAGGGCATTGACTCTATAAGCCCTAACTATGCCAAAACACAATCCCATCATGCATTGCATTATAAATGAAACCGTCACTTAAAGCAGTGTCTTCTTCAGTCTGGACGCAGTCCGCCAAGCAAAAGGTAGTTAACTCTTGTTTCTCTTCAGATCGTACAAATCTTTCGCCTTTTACTAAAGATTTCCGTGGAGAGGAACAACAAGAGTATATCCCAATTTTTGTTGCCCTGCCTTAGTGGGGCTTCTTGTGCTGTCCAATGAAACATAATCCGTAATAACTTCTTACACGAGCCGTTTCTATAAACACAAGTCATGCCAAAACACAATCCCATCATGCATTGCGATATAGCTTCACATTACTAAAGACGTGTGAATAGACCTCGTCCTATACCCCGCAGTAGTCACTTCCAATGTTACATTATAATTACTTTTTTTATGCAAAACTATAATATACGTGTTTAGTAAAGGAAACCGTCACTTGGAGCAGTGTCTTCTTCAGTCTGGCCGCAGTCCGCCAAGCAAAGAAGTAGTTCACTCTTGTTTCTCTTCAGATCGTACAAATCTTTCGCCTTTTACTAAAGATTTCCGTGGAGAGGAACAACAAGAGTATATCCCCATTTTTTTGTCACCCTGCGTTTGTGGGGCTTCTTGTGCTGTCGAATAAAACACAATTGCTAAAATCTCTACAAAACCTCTTCCTCAATGTAAGATGGAGTGTTCAGGACAACAGCACAGAGAAGGTGCTTTCCCCAAAACATGCAATGCAATGTATCTCAAATCACTGTTGCAGTTCATTTCATATATAGTGTCTTTTTTATGCAGACAAACTGGAATTTGAAATGGTTACATTTTATGAACAGTTTTATGTTTTGTACTTAAGACAAGAACTGAGGCTAATACATGTATATGCTTATGCAATAAAGTATAAAAAATCTAAAGCAATACATGTCTACAACAGTTTACAGTTACCAGGAACAAGCCCCTCTTTTCTAAATAAAGTCAATTAGGAGCAAAAAGACTATTGTAATGAACGTTGAAATGAGGGCATTGACTCTATAAGCCCTAACTATGCCAAAACACAATCCCATCATGCATTGCATTATAAATGAAACCGTCACTTGGAGCAGTGTCTTCTTCAGTCTGGCCGCAGTCCGCCAAGCAAAGAAGTAGTTCATTCTTGTTTCTCTTTAGATCGTACAAATCTTTCGTCTTTTACTAAGGATTTCCGTGAAGAGGAGTAACAAGAGTACAGCCTAATTTTGGGGCTTCTTAAGATGTTGAAAAAAACGTCAGTAATTACAGACGCCAGGTTAAAAATAAAAAGTTGTATGGGAAGCTAAATAGCGTGCTCCATTGTTCATCCACAATGCATTGCGCTATAGTTTCACAACAAGAACGATGTTCGAAAAACCTCCACATCCGTCGCCCGCAGTAGTCAGTTGTGGATGTTACTTTATGATTATATTTTTTCCTCCCTGAATTTGTGGGGCCTCTTAAAATGTTGAATGACCCACACATATTTTTTTATACGGGAGACTGAAAGGTTAAAAATTCTAACAAACAATACAAGCATCAAGGGGTATTTATACAGGTGCCTGTCATATAATTAGAATATAATCAAAAAGTTGATTTATTTTATTATATCCATTGAAAAAGTGAAACTTGTATATTATATAAATTTATTACACACAAGCTGATATATTTCAACTGCTTCTTTCTCTAATTGTGATGATTACAACTGACAACTAATGAAAACCCCCTGCTCTGCTTTTGTGGGTGTTCCTCAAGTGTTGAACGAAAATACAAATGGTCAGTCATAGTTTCTGTGCTATGTATGTCACATAGGACACTACTGTGCTTCATCTTGACCCTTGTCAGGTTCTTTTTGCGAGATTACTTTTTCACTGATTGCTACAAGACACTTCGTAACCCAAAACCCTCAGCTGCGTCTATAAGTAGTATATGGATGTCACATATCTTGGCAAACTCTAGTAGTCTCTGTGGCGCAATCGGTTAGCGCGTTCGGCTGTTAACCGAAAGGTTGGTGGTTCGAGCCCACCCAGGGACGAATATTTTAGCTGGCCTGTCAACATGACAGGAACGTAAACAATAAATTCTTAATAACCGACACCGTATCTTAGAACGTTTTTTCCTCACTTCTAGAGCTTAGCGGGTGACCTTTGGATCAAAAGAAAAACGTCCCTGGGTGGGCTTGAACCACCAACCTTTCGGTTAACAGCCGAACGCGCTAACCGATTGCGCCACAGAGACAGGACACTTGCAATGCTTCGGCACATCGGACACTATATTCCATATCTCGAGATCTTCACTCTTTATTATTATTATTTCGCCCCGTTTTTCGGCCGCTATCTACTTCTCAACGCTTTATCGTAGAATCATCGTTCAACGTTCTAAACGTGCGTCATCGTTAGACGATGCAGGCTATTACTTTTCACGTTTTCAGCTTTTCAACTTTTAACGTTATTTAACGTTTTCCGTCGTTTTTTTATAATGGTCGTCTATGGGAATCATCGTTCAACTTTCTGTCAACTTCCCTCTTTTCATCAGCGTCTATCATCGTCATACTTTGGCGTAGGAACGTCATTTCAACGTCAAAAGCGTCTATCATCTTTCAACGTTCTCCGTGTAAATCAGCGTCCTCGTATCTTTTATAGTTTTCGACTTGTGAGCGTTTAAATATGGTGTGGTTTTTGTTAAATTTTCAGCTTTTCCATTAGTGTGTATTGCGTCTGTTAGAGTGCGTGATGTCACAGCTACAGTGAGAAGGTGCGCTTTTTTAAGACAGAACTTCTGTCTCTAACTTGTCACTACAGCCACAATTTTTACTCTATCAACGTAATTACTTCACTAAATCGTAGTCATACTTGTCTTCTTTCTAATGATGTGTCTGGATATACCCTCAGACCTATACTTTAGTCGCTATCGACCTCAAAGTGCAGAGAGATCCTGAAATTCTCCCATTGACTCTAATGATAATTTTTGGCAGACGTCTGAGGAGAAAAACAGAGGAGACATATTTTGAAATTGCCACTGTGGCTACAAGCTTTTGTCCTTAAACATAAAATTCACACCATTTGCTCATTGAAGCCTTGGGACTCGTAAAATGAAATAATTTTTGTGATAACTATCATGGTTTAGCTGAAACAAGCCTGTTTATACAGGGTGAAACTCTGCTTTTACAGAGCAGAGTGAGCCTGATTTTCCCGCCTTTCGTCTCCATGGCGACGGCGCAGCTGCAGATTTCACTGACAGGTCAAACTCCTGATGCTCAGTGTAGACAGCAGTTCCATGCTTGTTAACGATTACTCAACTACACTATTGGATTGTGTAGTAATTAAGCACACACTTCCTCTAAATCCTTTCAAAATAAAAGCACCAAGCCAAATAATTAGCTTTAATAGCAATATTTCTGCTTTTAGATGGGTAATTATGACTGTTTAAATATAGATTAACAGTTTAGTAATGACCCACACATGCTTCCTCTACATCCTTTCAAAATAAAAGCACCAATGCCAATTATTAGCTTTAGCTGCACTGTTTTTGCCTTTGAATGGGTAATTATGATTATTTAAAGACTAGTTGACAGTTACGCTATTACCCCCACACATTTCCTCTAAATCCTTTCAAAATAAAAGCACCAATTACAATTTTTTACCTTTAATGGCAAGATTGATTAGAAAGTTTGTGGTTCTGAATACTAACCAATCGTTAATGAGACTACTTTAGAGTTCAGTAAATAGCCACTAAAAACTTATTAGGGTGCTTTTATTCTGAAAGGGCTAAATCTAAATCTTTTGCTTTAATAGGGCTATTGTTGCTATTGAATGATAAATTATGACTATCTAATGACTATTTTATAATTTAGTAATCACTCACACACAACCTCTAAATCCTTTCAAAATAAAAGCACCAATGTAATTTATTATCTTAAATGGCAAGATTTTTGTTTCTGACTGGTAAATTTTTAATAGTTATTTAACTATTACATAGTTAGGTAATTATTTACAAATACTTTCTTCAAATCAAAAAGATAGTCAGCTTATTTATGATTGTCAACAATGCACTGTGGTCAACTTTTTAATCTTTGACATCTTTTTACTTTGGTCAACTTTTGAGTCATTGTCATATTTTAATCTTGTCTTAGTATGACCTTGGTCATCTTTTTAATCATCATCTTTTTAATCGCCATCTTTTGTCATCGTTTTTATCTTTGTCATCGTTTTCTCGTTTTCATCGTTTTGCCGTAGTCAACTTTTGGACGTAGTCAACTTTTTGACGTCAGCAGCTTAATCAGCATTTGTCATCGTTGCGGCAGCAGATCAGCTCTCCCACGTAATTTCTCGAGAAATTACTTTTTCTAGTTGTAATTTGTAAACGCTTGTACGATTCATTCTATTTAATGATAAGGATCTTTTCTTACCATTATATCATATCTCTTCACGTACAATGATTTTATAAATGCTTTTCAAAAATACTTAGCGCCCAACGTGGGGCTCGAACCCACGACCCTGAGATTAAGAGTCTCATGCTCTACCGACTGAGCTAGCCGGGCTGAGAACAGCTCCGAAAGAAGGCGTTTTATGATAATACCTATTCTTCTAACGCTTCTTCTTTGTAGAAGTTTGCACGGGACAACCAATATATTAGTTGCGATCTGACCATAAATTATTCAATTACATCTACGGTTAAGATACACTCAATGGAGTGTACTCAGGACGTGTTGGCCATACGTGATGTTGCTCATTCATAACATACGCATTTGTTCTTTCCATACCATGTTTGATCTAATCCCCATTTAGGGATGTGCTTAGCACATAAAACCGTCGCCCAAAGCAACGTCTTCCTCAGCTTGGTCGCAATCTTTAACCTCGATTTCTCCAGTTCACTCTTGTTTTTCTTCAGATCGTAAATATCTTTCGCATTTTACTAAAGATTTCCGTGGAGAGGCACAACAAGAGTATTTTCCTAATTTATTGTTGCCCTGCGAATGTCAGAGCGACAGTACATTTTACTGCAGTGCAGTGATGGTACCAATCCTGTTGTTAGGTTATCATAGCACATAACACATTTTCATTTCAGACGGGGGACTGGTACTTTGGAGTGTGCAAGCCTATATCAAAGACATTTTATGACTCACATTTAGTCCTACACTATCCACCAAGTCCAGGTTCACAAGTCCGCAAGACTTAGCATGTCCAACATCGTCTCTGTGGCGCAATCGGTTAGCGCGTTCGGCTGTTAACCGAAAGGTTGGTGGTTCGAGCCCACCCAGGGACGTACGTTTTGTTTAGACTACTCTGGAAATAAAATAATCTGCATTTAACATGGTGACTGTCCGTGGCGATGTCTCAAATTAAATGGTGAAAAACCAACATTCTTGTCGGTTGTGTAAGAGCTCATTGTAGCTAAACGTAGAAAACACACAACACTATGATAAAATACACAGAGACAAAATATATACATAAAAAGATAGAGTTGCTAATTTTTAAAACAATGTGTGATTACCTGTGATGTGTATGTTCTATCTATCCATCCATCCATCCATTTTTCATACCGCTTAATGCCATATGCGGGGTCGCGTGGGTGCTGGATCCTATCCCAGCTGGCTATGGGCGAGAGGCGGGGTACACCCTGGACGGGTCGCCAGCCCATCGCAGGGCATGTGTGTGTTTATGAACATAAAATAATGAGCTGTTTATTTTGTAAACATTACTTTCCAATGTTGCAGTACTAAGGAAAAAAACGTTGAACTGTATTTTTACAACAATCCTGTAGAAAACACAAAAAAAAATAGAATGATTGATATACATTAGAGACCAATTTACTAATTTGTTGTCATATTCTGTGCTACACGCACACACGCCGCTAGATAGCAGCATACTACTGCTGTAAAGTGGCGGCGGTGGCGCTGCAGAGGGAGGCCAGCGGTTGTTACGCCGGTTTTAATGCTCGCTCATCGGCTGCGGCGAGTGCGGAGAGACGCGGTGCCAATGTGTCAACGCATTCGTAAAGCGGCGTGTGTGCAATAATTAACCATCGGCGGATACACGTGCTGTAAGGAGAAGCAGGAGTCGTGGGAAGACCACGTGATCATACGCGGAAATTGTCCGACAGAAAGTGTGTCGGGATAGAGGCGGGGAGTGAGTGCGCGGTGTCCGTGTGCGTCTTGAGCCGGTGCGCAGCCTCTCTATCGGTGTCTCTTACAAACAAGACCCGCGCTGACGGAGGACGACGCCGAGCTCCTCGCTGCACGTGCGACTTTACCCCGAGCGGAAACCAGTAAGGTAGGTTTGGCAAAGAAAACAAAAGAGAAGTGCGTTCACGCGCCAACTTTAGGAGGAAATGAGCAGAACCTAGCCAAGCCCGAGTCAGTGAGTCCGGCTGGTTAAAACCCGCGAAGCGCTGGTGCTAAAGTGGACAAAGTCTCTTAATGCTTATTCATCAGGCACAGCAACCACTACAACGTTACTCGACGAAACCCTTTAGTTGTTCCTTAGCTTTTACTCTGCATGATAAGCAATGTCTGCAAACATTTGATAAACAAACTATGTTTCTGATTATATTTTTAGTTATCTTTCTAAACAAGCTTAATTTAGCAGTTTGTGGACACTGTAAACACTGGGTTTAGTGCATCATTGATGTAGAGACATTAATACATTGATGTAGATTAATATAATACATGATGATGCAGTGATATATATTTGTTTTGAAATCTTCTATCTAATATGCTGTATGTAATTTACTATCATTTTATGTGTTTGAATCAAATATTCAAGTCTAATCTAAACTTCAATGTGAAATGTGTGAATTTGTATACTCTCTTCCTTACTAGCTATGTGTTACAGATCCACAGGTGACCTTAAGATCATCTCAGCATTTTATTTTCTTTGGATCACATTTATAAATAAGCAGGGGCTGCAAAATTACAATCCTTCTGGAGACTTAAAACCCAAATAAAAAGGAAATTGTATTATGCAACAGGGGCCAGTGATAATGTAGTTGTGCACCCAGTTGCCACTTTATTCTGTCTACGTTCATATAATCACATCTCAGTGTTACACAAGAGTAAGACAGCGTCACAAACCACAGTCTGGAATTGATGGGGAGATTGAAACAACACTTAAGTCTGCTTCAGCAAACACTATAGATAACCTTTATGGTCAGGATTTATTTTAAAGACGTGGTAGCAGGGTGCAGCAGACGCCTGGGACTGAGCGTGCAAGGTAATAGAAGAGTAAGGCCGTGTGTACACAGAGCTGATAATAACTATTGTTTATGCAGCCTCATTTATCCTTGTTGTATAAACCGTGTGGAGATAAGCAGGAATAAACATATACATTTAATATGTGTTATGCACTTAAAAAACGATGGTAAACCATTAAAAATACTCCACACCTTACTGATTAATTGCTGTATATGCAGCACGGTTGACTGTGTCGTGAGGTCATGGCTCCTGTCACGCCCTGCGTGCGCCTGTTTCACATGGAGGAGCACAAATCACCTTCCCAAAATAACAAGTAGCATTTCAAAGCCGGACCCGGGTACCTGTTGCTGCTCTCTGTAGTGTCTGCAGGTTTAATTTGACAACTGTAGCACAGAGCTAAGACAGGGCTGTCAGTAACAAAGCCTGGCTAGGCTCCAGCATCCACAGCAGCTGGACATGCATGTAAATGAAGTTCCATGCACGCAGACAGGGTTGGTCAACAAAGAGTGAGTACGCAGTTAAAGTTATTTATGGTTATGTATAAAGATCTGTGTGTATTTATGACCATGTGAGTAATCTTATTTATTGGCTCTGCCTTTAAAGTGGCTCACATCTCTTTTAATTTGATTTTGGTTGAACTTGTGGTTGCATGACCATGTGTCAGAATCAGTAGCTCACTAACACAATGCTGCACTGTTTGGAAAAGTGCCAAGGTTTTGGCTGTGGCGTTTGAAAGAAACACACATCTGCTTTAGATCGTTTACTGCCGCGAGGCAACGCCGCGCTCGGCAAAGTGTGTCAAAGACATGCGTGTTGACATAGTAGCAGAGAGGTTGACCAGGGCCAGAAACCTGAGCACCCGGCTGTTTACACAAGTTGTAAACACTCCACCAGTAAAGCCAGTTTATCTATTTACCATTGTGTGTGTGAACTGGCTGTAGGTTGGACGACATTATGTCAAACTGTGGATGATGAAAACCTGTAACATGGTGAGATTTCTGCTGCATTCCTTTTGGATTGTGTGATGCTGCATCACTATCTTTCTTTAACTTGGTGAGTCTAGCCTTTTTGTCACCCTTTGTAAGCTATTTGTACTGCTAGTGGTAAAAAGTATTACTTTAGCCTTAATTCATGTATTCATTATGACAAATCTTACTAGAACATCTGTATAGTTGTCAAATATTTGCAGAGCTCTCTTCTCACATCCGATCACCAGACCACTGTCTTCTCAGTTGGAAGCCTGTAACATTTGAATCCCTGGAGTGGTTTTCTAATCATACCGACCCATTTAGAGGCAGAAAACAGCACTAATATTTTACACAGTTAAAAATGGCTCGTGCTCTAAATCGACTTTATTCTCAGTGGATGTGACGTCGTTGCAAGGCGACTCCGTCACAGATCCTCGCTTGCCCAGCGTTTCCAGCCTTGGCTGATGTTGGGGACGGAAGCACAAATCAGAAATGATTCCTGAGGTCACTGACCTCACACATGTGGCGGTTCCTGTTGTGTCAAGAGGATAATCACAGTTTTTGAGAAATCACAGGCAGTTGTGGTCTCAAATAAAAATATCCTTCAGTGAATGGTAGGTTGTAGATGCCCTCAAGCTGGGTTTGCATGCCTTTGTGCTAATCATAGCATAGCGTTAGCTGCAGCCTCAACTCTTAAGGTAAGCAGGATTTAGCAAACTTTCTTGTGTTTCTGGTTGTGTTGCTACAAATTACTACCCCTGCTGCGGTTTTACGGTTGCACATAATGCTGTGTACACTGGAGTGTAATCATGTAATGATTCACTTATGATCATGTTAAGCTGCAGCTGTTTGTTGAGTATGTGTTGATTATAATGTACCACACCAGCAACTCCTAAAAAAAAAACAAAAAAAACAACTTTTTTTTAATCTTCATCACTAGGTAAAGTAGATGTGCCCAGTATTATTCACATGTCATATTATATCATACTTGGTGTCTAAACACAAAACGTTCTGGGTTTCCATATTTCTATGAAACAGCTGCCTGAGATGTGATGAACAATTCTTCATCTGTGCAGAGCCCATGAGCAGCAGCCTCAGCCTTTGCTAATCCTCTTAGACTATTTAGTTGTTTTTCTTTAATTGAAGACCCTGTCGGGAGTCTAGGCCTCTCCTGGCTTGACTAGTGCACCACAGCTGTGCTCTCAGGCTGAAGGGGGAAGAAAAACACCCAGGGAAGCTATTATTTTCATTTATTTCTCATGTGCAGCCTTTACGTTCCTGCTTATCTCCTCACGCTTTCCCGACTATCTAATCCTTGTCTTTTGTTCTCTACATGTCTTTCACCTGCTATCTGTTGCTAAGTGCTTTGGTCTTATTGTCTGCTCTGTCCAAACCTGTTTTGCAGGGCTGTTCTGAATTCAGGCTGCTGAGATGACCAGGCTGTGACAGTGTGCATCCTCGTGTGTCAGTACTGGACCTATTCCTGTGAAATGGCTGCTGCTAAGAAGCGTAAGTTTTTATTATAGTATTCATTACGTGTTGTAATCGCTGTATTTTCCTTATCTTGTATATTCATACATTCTTAATTAGAGGCCCCTCCATACAGTACCTCTTTAAAGCAGGCAGGAAAAACAGAATTTGATATTCTTGCTGTGGGCGGCCTGGGATTAAACTGTGTGCCTAAGGATCAAGTGCTGTCTGTTTGTTCTTTAAAGTCCCAGTGAATAAATCAGTCATATGCCAACAG
Source organism: Betta splendens (assembly GCF_900634795.4). NCBI lineage: Eukaryota > Metazoa > Chordata > Actinopteri > Anabantiformes > Osphronemidae > Betta > Betta splendens. The sequence goes on along the minus strand of NC_040882.2, from coordinate 21,416,892 downwards.
GCTTAAAATTGGTTGCATACATATAAATATAGTTTATGGTCAGAATGGAGCTCACTGTTACAGTTGTGATATGAAGCTGCTCTTAGTAAAAGAAGGGCCGTTGACTGCTGCCCCAACTTTCTTTATGTTCTATCAAGATTTTTCATGGACTAATTGTACATTGAGGCGGCTCCCTTCTGAAGTTTCCTATATGAGCACTTGGATCATTGTCTTGGTGGAAAGTCTAGCAACTGCAGTGATAGCTGAGTTCATTCATGGTTCTAACATCGTCCCTCAAAATTACCTGGTATGGTCACGTTTACAAGTTCCTGCAGCATAATCAGCTGCAGGAACTTCAATCAGCATGAGCAAAAAAGACATGGGTAGATTTGTGTTATAGTTCTCCCACTAGCCCAAGTTTAATTTTGCTCTGAATACTTTGTACTTCAGAGTGTTGAGAAAGTAGGGACAAACATTGTGAAAGCCTATGTGTCAATGGTTTCAGGAACTAAGTGTTTCTGGTAGTGGAAAGATGGCAGCATTCAATATGAATGGATGTTGTTTGAGTACTGTCATACTATAGTACAATAGTATTTTGCAATTTTGAACTCTGTCTGAACACTGCAATTTGGCAAGTTGGGTTGAGAACCTGCCCCTTGTTTGGATTGCTGCATATCGGGTACCACAAACTGTAAGTACACAACTAAAACACTTTGAGTGTAGCTTTTTATGGTCATCTCACTCTATTATTAGCTATTATTAGCTATTGAGTAACTGTGGCAATGTGCTGCATATATTTTTGTACTACGTATTTAAGACCAGATTATTCTGCAGTTATGCCTATGCTCCCAGTTAAACTGAATCTAACATGTTTACAGACTGAGGACCTGATTTTCAGGTCAAGTGAATCAACACTGGTCAACACAAAGTGAGGGCTTATACTGCAGTTAATCAATGGCCTAAAGACAACCCACATGCAGAACGATTTGGGTTACTTACAGGAAGACATGTCCACATGACAGCTTTGTCTTCCTGCCCTGAGAGCCCCAACAACAGCTGATAAAGTTCAAGCTTTGATACTTGATGCCTTATTTATTCACAGTTTCAATATCTAATTCTTGAAATAAAGTTTTGCACGAAAAAATCATTAAAAAATGAGGGGGTTGGTGGTTCTTCTAAATTAGTGTGTTAATGTTGGTGACTCAATGGCAGCTTACAACAGATCTTTGTTGCTTTTGAGGAAATACATTTGCTCGCCTCAGCAATGGCTCAATAAGAAACACTGGACATGAAGCCGGTTAGAAAATAGCTGGAACAGAGCAACAAACCACCATGACCCAGCCTCAGCTCCGACCCAGTGGTGTTTAAGGACCACTGCAGGCTTTGTTCTCGTTGTTGAGAACACTGGATGAAGGCTGGTACAATGACCATTGACTTCCTGTGTACAGGTTTGTAAAATATGATGACGTTTGTCTAGAATGAACTGAAACTTCACAGGAAGAGAGTTTGCTGCTTTTTATGAGGGGGTGGAAACACGTTGTCAGCTTGGGACAATACATGTCTCTCTTAAAGTTGTACTGTTAACGCAAGCTTCTGTTACAACATACAAGGCTCTCATTTGTTTAGGTAATATAACTATACTGTAGCTCGGTGTGGAGCAACCATACACAGTATATATGGTTTTCAGCATCAACTAGCAGCACAGTGATGAAACTATGCCGGTAGCTAACTGTTGAATGAGCAATCGGAGAAAAAATAGAATGACGATATTAGACAGTTTCTGTATACAGTCATACTGATTGTAGATTTATTTGTCTCATAAAGACACATTGGCCACTTTGGTCAGCTCCGCCCACTGCTGACTACCTGGACCAGGTGTGTTCTGTCAATCAGAAGCTTCTCGGTGACTGCTGATAAGGAATTGAAAACATACAGGAAGTGTTTCCTTCGATGAAGATACACTGACAGACAGGTTATGAGATATATAGGTGGAATAAGATTTTCGAGTCAAACAAAAACAACATTTTGGTTAATTGTCTTGTTATATTTTTACTTCATAGCGTATTTATTGTTGGTGAGTTATTGTTCTAGAGTTTTAGTAGGATTCCAGACAACAGGCCTTGACAGTGTAATACTTAGCTGCATAGAGGTGTTTGAAGAACACACATAGATATAATTGTGTACATTCCTATAGGTGTCGCGGAGGTTGATTCAGACTAGATAATACAGGACACTTTTAAAATCAGCTAGTTTTTATTTCCAAAAGAGAAGCAGTAGAAAATAGTTGTTTCTGACTTGCTAAAGCAGCTTTTGAGAATGTCTTCTTTGAGAAAACATCATAGAAAGGATGTTTGTTTTGTGAGACGGTACAGTGTAAACTAATATTTAACATGAAATCCTGCTAACCACCTAACAATGTTAGAGCTGACTGATTAAGCCTGGTGCGTTAGTACAAAGCCTCTTCATAGCAGGAATACATTAACGGGTAGGAACTGGATGGATGGTAAAGCTTTGGGTTGGGTCAAACCAACATTCCTCCCTACATTCTTATCCTCTCATTTGCTTTGGCACAGCTTTATGGTGAATGCTCAACCTATTTAGCTTGCAACCAGCAAGTAGGACCAGTTTATCAATCAGCAGCAGATCACAGACGTCATCTCAAAAGACTTTATAGCGTCTGACCTTTATACAATACAAAAATGCAACTTTGCTTCGTCATTCTTCTTTACCATTACTTGTTGCCACTCTATACAGTGATTCTGCATAGATGGAAGCCCTGAACTCTACTTTGATTCAGACTGCTGATAGCAATGATCCAATATGAGAAGTCCGTGAGTCAGCATATTAAATGCGCTCCTGTGTACCTGCATCATTTAATAACCCAGGCTTTAACAAAGTTATATTTTTAGCAATTTCCTTTAGGATACATAAGCTTGTTCTTATCCCGTTTAATAATCTTTGAAGCTGTTCACACAGTTTAAAAATGACAGCGTAGGAAAGCTCCATCTGGATGTCTGCTGTGCAGCTGCCATGTTTGGCAGCTTGAATTAATGAAACCTGTTCAAGGCAAAAAGAAGTCTTTACCTGCCGCGGTGCTAAAATCTGAAGTTTATGAAATAAATAATTAGTCCTAAGAAGAAATGAGGTAAAAAACAACCAGGAAAGACCTAGAAGAAGCTTTTAATCGTCTCCACATCTAAAAACTTAATATGAGCATTTGATTAAAGTTTAAATATAAGCAAAATAGTTTCAGAAAATGTAAAACTGTTTTTTCATGTGATGTTGTTATAGCTGGTATTAATTAAGCCAGATTGTTTTTTATTTAAAGGTTATTCAGATATCTGTTCATTTTTGCCACTGGATTGGCTAAATATAATCAAAGTCAAACATCCAGCTCAGAAACACCTACTTCTGTAGATGAATTATGTATTTTTATTTACAGGGTGATCACACAAGGCTGGCCAACGTAGAGAAAGCTCCTAGTACTGTCTTGTTTGTTTAGCTCCTGTTGTTTAGCCTTTCTGCATTTTTCGCACTCCTTTGAGCTCTGGGAAAGTGACACTGTATGATCAAACTCAAAGGTCTCAGCAGAACTTGACAAGGGTTTGTTTTGGTTCTCTGTTCTCCCATGCTGCGAGTGAATTCCAGCCCAGGAACAATAAACATCAGCAAGTACTAGTGTCATAGAGGAGCATCAAAATAGTTTTCATCTTGTAAGTCGGTCTCCTATAATCTGACCCAGAGATCCTACAGATGCTGGCAGAAAGGACTTTACATGTAATGTAACGTGCCTGGGTTAAACGTTTAGATGAATGAATCAGTTTCAAGCAGTGTTAAACATCAATCTTTAGCTCCCTCCTGGGTTCAAAATGTAACGGGTTGTATTTGTAAAAATGCAAAATGTTCAGTTATTGTGTGTTTGTGAGGAAGCAGCATTGTATCATAGTGGATGACTGGAGGTTTGGTCATTAATCCAGCCTCTGAATTTCTATTATTTTTTTCATGCTTGAATTTGAAGATGTTGACTTTGTCAATTTAGTTTGTTTGGATATTCTCTCACAATGAATTATTTAAATTTTAAATTCCAGCCCCATCTTTGCCACATGGTGTTTCTTTCATGATGGGTTGTATGTGTGAGCCGAGCGGTGCCCCACCAGGCTGCTAATCTCCACATGACCTGTGACACTAGAGGATGCCATGCAGGATCATAAGCTTACACCTCGGCTGGACTCTTTTTCAAAGAGTCTTTTAATCCTCACTAACTGCAACCAGCTGAAGCTACTGCTCCATTTTACTTTTCTGGATCAAGCAAAGCATTGTTACTCTCTCACCTGCTGCTTTTCCCTTTCACATGATGGGTATGTTGATCTGTATTAAACAAGTCTGTTTGCATTTCAGGCCTTTTGTTTCTTACCAGCCGTTTATTGCTTCTGTAAAGTCAATACACTCTGTTATTTCAGTAAAAGGATTCACCTGCTGCCATTCACTCTTCTCATTTTCAGAATAGTTTTTTTCAAAACCATGAATGTTTTTTCTCTTTTTTTTTTTCCCAGATTGTTCGAAGGCAGGAGGTGTGCGCTTCTCAGAGGAACCCCCTGCTGCCACTGCTCCATCACATGTCCACTTTGATGAAAAGCTGCATGACTCCGTTGTCATGGTGATTCCGGAGGATGACGGTAACTTCATGGTCAAGGTGTGTGTTTAACCTTGCGGCGACCTGACACCTGATAGCGAGAGCTGATTGACATGTGATTTCTAGGTCCTCTGAGAATACAAGTAGACACGCCCGTTTCTGTTTGAAACGTCCCACGCGTAAGATTGAGCCCCCGTCCACCTGGTCGAGGCACTGTGGCCTGCCGAGGGCAAAGAGGATGTTGTGTGCTTCTAATTGACAAGCAGAGATTGAGATAATTCACTTTAACTGCTGTTTGGTTCCATCAGGTCTTATCACATGACAAATTAAATTTACCAACCAATAAATGACGGACACAGAATGGCATTGGCTGAGCACTAAAACCATAGTGCAATGGCAATCATCTGTACTCACATGGACAAGTGTTTAATCAAAGGGTGTTACAAGCATCAGCTTTAAAATATATTTATTACAAGCTTTATATTTCTATAAATGCGAATATAAAGGACAAAGCTGTAGTATTAGTCAGTCCAAAACCAATCTACATGCTAAAGGTTCCAACAGATTTATTTTCTCTAATCAAGCAATGCATCAGACGAGTTTTGCTTTCTTTGGAAAAGCCAACACTGTCTTCCTAGATTAGACCTTTAGTTCCCACTTATTCTGAAAGTGCTGTACTTAGTTATAATAAGGAGCCTGTCTTCTTTGGCTGCTGTGTTTTCAAGTGATGGATATAATGTCGGGGAGTAACTCTTTGATCTAGTGAGAGCACCCTCGGTTTCTACGAGCACCGATAGACTATCTCCATGATACGTCCAGGAGAAGATTAAAGTCTGTGCTCATCACTGTTAATCTCGTCCGTCGGCCATAAAGAAACAAAACAGTGATATCAATCTTCTCATCAGTTCCCTGCTGCCAGGTCTTAAACCCTGGAGGTGCCACAGAGGAGGCTGTGGAAAATGTTTCCCCGTGTTATATTAGCTGATTGTACAATAACAATCTTCTCTACAGAGACGTGCATGTGGGTGAAATGTTTCTTCCAACGGCACAATTGAAAAGAACTCTCTGATTTGTTTCTACTCTCATTTTAGTGGTTCTGTGAGGCCTTATTTGTACACATATGAGACTCAATGTTCTAATAGGAACGTTCGCTAATAGCGTCTAACGTGTGGCCAGTGCCTTACATGGACTAAGGACCGAGCACATGATGTATCTAACAAGCCACACATGTTTCTGAACAGGCTGCTGCCACAGAAAATCAGCTTCAGTTCAAGTAGCCAATTTTTCCAGAACTGCTCTTGAGACCTTTTTATGCCTGAAGGTGGAGCACGTCCCAGAATACTACAGAAAAGCTGAAGCTGCCTTTGTTCTCAATATCTGCCTTTTTGAGTCACTGGACAAACGTAATCTTTGAAGCTCAGTAGGAGTGTGTTAGATTCACACACCCTGCATATGTTCATTATATACAATACCAAATATTAGATATTTATATCTATACTTTCAGGTTTCCTCGTGTTTCAGTTTCAGGAAAGTTGTGTTGACCTTAACTGTAACCGTGCCTCTCCGTGCCCTGAAACAGATTCACAGCCAGCACACTTGGCCCAAATGCTGTACTTGCAGTTGTGGAGCGGCTCACACACTTGGCTGTGACCTTCACAGTCACAGAGCAGCGTGTGTGAGTGTGTGCCTGTTTCTCAAAGCGCTTTAAGCGCGCCAGAGGATGGGCACAGAGTACTGTCATGGCTCATTGTGGAGCTGGGGGGGTGCTGTTGCCATGGAAACGGACAGGGTGGGGGTGGCGAGCCTCGCTGTCAGACCAGAGATGAGGTGAGAGTGTGTGGGATGGATGGAAGCGGTGCGAGCGCCACAGCTGTACGAGAGCGAGTTTTGATGACAACTCTTTAAATTCTGCATGTTCACAGCGACGGGGTCACAAACGCACAAGTTGGTCCTGATTAAGCCGATGAAGTGTTGATGGAGAAGCAGAGCGGCTCTTATGAAATGATTTGTGTGGCTCACATTAGCTTTAATCATGTTACTTGACCAGGAGATTAGGGGTTAATGGCTGCAAGGATGTGTGGCTGCCTTCAGGGCCCAGAGAGAGGAAACATGAGAGGTTTCAGTTTAAAGGAGCATGTATTAACAATAGAAAAGGGAAGATACTGGTTACAGTCTCAGTCCTGCCTTCAATCACTGAGTATTGGATTTGGTTTCCTTTTCTGACCCACGTCCTTAATCGGAGCACTAAAAGAAACCAGGCAGACGTGTTTACAAACCAGAGACAACGTGTTTGTTTGAGTTCCTAACCTGCTGTGGACTTTAACTGACATGGGATCATTCGTTTAAAGTCCTTGCTAGACTCAGTTCTAGCAGAAGGTGCATCAATGCACCATTTATTCTCTTTGCAAATTTACATTTTAGTCTGAAGGTCCATGTGAGTCTCTGCAGACTGTTGCATGTTGCTGAGTGAACTGTCCTATGTGGTTTTTCCCTCCATCATGACTGAAGAATAACACTATTGTTTTGGATGAACTCTGTGTATCGGGGTGTGTCCAACGTGACATGTTACTGTCATCACACAGTTAGTTAGTTACTTTAAAAATCTCACTGACTGCTCAGTGTTATAGATGAAAATTTTCATAACCTGAACTTTGTTTGTCCAAATCTTCAGCCTGAAGTTCGTATTGAATCTGTTTTTCAGAGCCAGTGCGGCGTCTGTACATGCGTGGGACTGCATTCACAGGATGATTATTGTTTTTCTGCACAGTGCTCCCTCAGTTTCCCTCTCTTGCTTCTCGCTTAACGCTGTTTGCAGCCTCTGCTCTGCCCGTTGCGTTACGCACGAGTCATGTAGGGCGCACGCTGCCATTTGCTGGAGGGGTTTATCTCTTCTTGTCTGGACTCGCTGCCTTTTCTCTTTCTCTCCTTTTCATCCTGCCTCCTTTGTGAGACTCCTGCACATTATGAAGATACCGTGCCGACACTTCAGGTCCCCTGTCAATCGTTTTCTCACTTGCCTTCCTATTAATTCCACTTGTATAAGGATAATAAGATTTATATGTATTGTAATGTATGCAGAAGCCGTGTTCTGCTTGGTTGGGTGATGTATGCCAGCTGTTAATTATTTCTAAAAGAGGCCGTCATCTCCATGATGTTTCACAAACGGCAAATCCTCACGTCTGACCTGAAGCAAACACATCGTAAATGCCCACTCACCTTTTAAACCTCTTCACGTCCACCAAACCATTCATTGGAGGTCATATTATTAGCTTGTCTTTGGTTACATTTTTCAAATATAAAAAAGGTTACTCGTTACAAGACACGGCAGAGAAATGAAAGATTTCTTCAAGACGAAGATGTTTAACACAGTCTTCAAACACACGCTGCATCTGGATCCACTCAGCACAGAAAACACAGTCAAACGCATCTGTCAGAGGACAGAAGTATTTTCAAGTGTCCTCCTTGAGAAACCGATGCTTCACTGCTTCTTAATTGCCAAGATTGTTGAATATAAAAAAAGGGAACAGTGTTTGTGCAAAGGGACAAAATTAAAATCTTGAATTACTGTAAATTGTGATTTTACCATTATTCAATTCAATTAGTCTCCATTTATTTACTTATGATGAATTTAAAACTAATTTATTGAATAAATCAATAAAATATAATCAGAATAGAGAAGTCTGAGTACTTCCAGACTTTCCTCGCCACCGTAGACTGTATTGAACTATACAGTCCCCTAATCCTAAGTGTAATTTTTGTTGTTCTCAGTTTGCTGTACTAATAGAGACAGTGGTTAAGATGTTTCCTTTCAGGCTAAAATTGCCAATTTGAAAGACATGAGTTTTAAAATCACCAGATTCAAAAGTAATGATTTTAATTAAATAGTGTTGTAGCTCATTTATTCCTGTTTAAGCTGTTTTAGAAATACACTGACTAAACTAAATTGTGTTTCTGTGTAGTGAACCCCATCCGCTCGCTCATGTTCTTTCACCTTTTTCATTTTCTGGGGTGGAGTCAATTGAGTGTAAAGATTACAGAAAGGCAGCTTTGTGTTTCCTCACAATCATGAAATCCTGCGCTTTAATTTCCAGCCTTCACCCCTATAACCCTCTACATTTCCTGCTTAGGTCGGCTTCCTAAAGACGCAGCACAGATATGAGATCGTGTTTACCCTGCCTGAAGTTCCTGCACTGGGGAAAGACGTGTGTCCAGCACCGGTTCCCAATCCACATCTCCGGATCACTGACATCAAACCGGCACCAGAGGGTAAGAACAAACCTTCAGCAAACAAAACAGAGTTTCTGAAAACATCTGAATGTGCACCAAAGAGTTTTTCAGGCCTGACACCATCCTGTGCAGACACCTGACAGACAGTGTGCAGGGCTCAAAGGCCAGGGTACACTTCTGTAAGTGTAGCTGTTATAGATACAGGCTAATAAATGATAAGCGGATTTACTTTTTGATCAACCCTCAACTTTGAGCAAAAGTAAAACCAAACGTAGGTTTTACTTTTAATAAAATCATTTTTGACAGGATTATTTAAAATATGTTGAGTTTAAACTGTTTGAACTCTCCAAGTTCCTGCCTGCTCCCATGTTTCGTCACTACATTAGCAACATGCAGAGCATAATTTAACGAGTACACAACTAGTTTAGCATGTGTCTGGTTATCACAGGCAGATATGAGTGGAATACTTTGCAGCATTGTTTCACAGGCCGAGTGGAGGAGCAGATGGCTGAGGATTACACACAGGCAGCTTAAATAGTTTTAGCTCAGAAATCCATTTCTGAAGAATCATAAAAATACAACAGACTTTCATGAGCTTGCTGTGTTTGAGTTTCATGTCTGCCCTTCATCGTGCTGTCCTGGAAGGGAAACCCCACACATTCTGCACCTCTGTGGGTTAAAACAACATTTAGCTTCAAGTCAAATAGCAAATGCCAATAGCTCTGCTCATGTGGGCCAAAGTTGAACCTCTAAGGTTTCAGAGAGTCGCTTTGAGCACATGCCTGTAACTGTAGCAGGTTATTGACCTTTATATTCAGCTTTACACCACCTTCTGTGTGTGTGTGTGTGTGTGTGTGTGTGTGTGTGTGTGTGTGTGTGTGTGTGTGTGTGTGTGTGTGTGTGTGTGTGTGTGTGTGTGTGTGTGTGTGTGTGTGTGTGTGTGTGTGTGTGTGTGTGTGTGTGTGTGTGTGTGTTAAAATTCTGATTGTACATCAAGAGTTCATTTTTTGGTTAAGAATGAAGTGAGTCCTGACAGGGGGTGTGTGTTTGTTACTCATCACCAGCTGTGTTTGTGTTGTCATCACCTTAACATCTTGTTCTTTTGTTTCTGGCGATTGCCTGTCTCTCTCTTATCCGTTTCAAAGAGAAGCAACACGTGCCTTCATGCGCAGTGAAAACTTGCAGAGAAGATGGAAGCCAATCTGGCCTCCTGTTGACGTTATTGGCGTGGTGTTTTTCAGGCGGCCTGAAGGTAACGTGCGAGTACATGGCCCAGCAGGAGGGAGTTCTGTGTGAGGAGGTGCTGCTGCTGAGCGAGACCAACGAGGACGTCTGTGTCAGAGTTAAAGTTCACGCCAGAGTCATGGGTAAGGCTCCATCAGAACAAGGCGTCCGCTAATTTCTCCATCAGTTAAAACCTCTAGATGCTGGATGTGACTAGAAATCTCAGGAACTCCCTCTGCAGGTTTCTCTGCCTCTTACCTGAGTCCGGGTGTGGTGAGGTCATCAGATGATGGGCCCCTGGGTGTAGCTGAGTAAAAAGCCCCTCACCCTCCGGTGCAGAATGTTGTTTTGCTTTTCTTTTAACAGAGCTCTAACTTGTAGATGGCAACATAAAACGTCCCATCATGCATCAGTCTTTGACCCAGGGGCCCATGGGGTCAGATCTGTAGGTCTATAATAAACATTTAATTATTTTATTGATAGAGCTTAAAAAATTATTATTTATGAGCTACTGTGGTCTATAGAATGCTAAAACCAGCTGCCTGCATTGTCCAAACCGATGGATTCCTTTCACAGTTCAATCAGAGAAGCTTAAGCTTAAGAAGCTTAACAAGAAGCTTACATTATAGAATATGTGGCATTTCTTCCTGGAAAACCCACTTAAAGGGTTGACAAACTAGTTGTACATTGATCTGTCAATTAACTCAATAAACAGCGACATGCACAGCCATGTCGCTGTTTATTGAGCTATTTTTTGCTAGTTCTGCTACAACCACTGGATCCTAGTTTTGTTACAGCAGCTCACCTTTCTGTAGATCTCCTCTCTGGTGCACTGCTGCCGCCTGCTGGTCATTCTGGCCTCCAAACCTGAGCACAAAATGAGTTGCTGACCAGATTTACTTAGATCATAACATTTTATAAGAGATCACGCGAGCCTGTTGTGCCGTGGTTTGTGGAACTGCGCTGAGTGAAAAGATGCTTAGTGGGTGCGAATAGTCAAATTGAAAGCTGAGTATCTTGAGCCGGTGGAGAATTAGGTAAAGGGGGCATATGGGTAATCTGTGTAAAAATAGCTCTGTGCGTGTGCGTGCATGCTTATTTTTACTCTCGCGCTGTGGCCTGAACATCTGTCCAGATGTCTTTGTGTTACTGAGGCCTGGGTGATGAGCAGATCAGCGGATTATTCGCTGCCTCAGCTGTTATTCTTGCACTGTGTCTGTACAGGGCGCAGGGAGTCCAGGCTCTAGGGTTTCACACAGACCTCGTAAAAGACGTGTGGTTGTTTACAGGTTGAGAGTTGTGTATTTGAAAAGCACAGTGTGTTTTACGAACAAAACCTGATGAGTGTTTCTTTTCTCTAAACCAAAGAATCGAAAACACTGTTGAAGAAAACAGATTTGTGTAAAAACACTCTTTAGCCTGAAGCTCGTTTAGTACCGACCGGGACTCCAATTGGAAGATAATGCTGTTAACCTTTACGAAACAGCATGATCAGACTCTCAGTTCAGTGGTGCACTTTTTTTTTTACTCAGCGTAGCCTAAACATCTGTCTAAATGTCTGTGTAGCTGATGCCTGGATGACGACCAGGCTGGAGGATTATGTTCTGGCTCGTCTTCTCTTATATTTTTAGACCAGAGTCCTCACATCAGTGATCGAATGGGTGAAATGTCTGTGCTACTGTTCAGCTCAGCTTTGGGACTTGTTTGAATTCAACACTGTTAAACTGTCCTGAACTAGTTGCATCAATTGTTACGCTGTTGGTTTTTAGTGAACGAGTCAAGTGTCTGCTCTTCATCTGGACAAAATCCCTGAATTTAACCCCGTGTGGTCCAGCTTCATGAGAGAATTCTACCACTGGACTGGTTGGTGGCTTGGTGTTGTGGTTAGAACAAACCTTCCACGTGGGAGCGTTCTGTGTTTCATGAGAGCGTCTCGTTCTCCATGAAAGCAGATCATTCCTAGAGGGAGGACTCAGATCAGCGTCTCTCTATCTCTCTGCCTTTTGCCTAGATCGCCAACACGGCACACCGATGCTGCTGGAGGGCGTTCGCTGCATCGGGGTGGAGCTGGAGTACGACTCTGAGCAGAGCGACTGGCAAGGATTCGACTGAAGCCCAGTTGTCGGTCCCCACACACATACAGGCACATATCTACCATCTTAGAACGCAAACACGTCTGCCATAAATAGAAGCTAAATGAAAAGCTCCACAGCACATGCTTATGACTTAGTGCCATGTGCAGCAGTGGGGTTCATGTTCAGTGCAGCATCTCACACGTAGTATTTTATCATACGCAAACATTCCTCCAATGTGACTTTCACGACATCAACAGCATCTCAACGGGCATTTCCACTGTGTTCCCATGTTTCCAGCTCGCTCCTCTCCTCTTGTACTTGTCTCACTGAGCCTCTAGAGAGCAGCAGTGCTCCTTGAATCTGACCACCTCTGCGCCTCAGCTCAGTGGTTTCCTCATGTGTGAGCTCTAGGAGCCGGAGCAGGGGCTCTGTGAGCAACTACACAGCTTGAGGCACTGATGGGTTTAATAAATCAGCACAGTTCAGCTTGTGGACCTGAGCAGAGTTGCTGCAGGTGTAATGACATGTTCCACCACAAGGGGGCAGCGCAGACCACTGAATGTCTATGTATCATCCTGTTGCCTGAAGTGTTTTATTAACTGTGCTGCAGCTCCAAGGAAATAGAAAAATCCAACTTCGATGCGCTTCTACGTGTTATACAGCTTTTATTGAGCAGCAGATATGAGCTACAACGACGTGCTCCAAACAGTGGGTGAGTGTTAAGTCATTCTATCCAGGAACATAGAAATTCCCTGTCACTAAAAACATCATCCTACATGAAACAACACATGCTTCAGCTCCACGGCTTTAGTTTGTTTAGTTGTTTTGACCTTGTATAATCTGTGAGATGCAGCGTGTGTACGGTAACTGACACGCAAACCTGAGCTCTGCTGAAGATCAGTCATTTTATGATACAAGCGTTTTTGGAGGCGAGCGATGTTCAGTTTTCCATTAGTCAAATTACAAAATTAACCTAAAAATGCCAGAAGAAGCCAAACTAACTGAAATCAAGTTTAGTCTTATTAGAATTAGAGATAAATTAGTTGTCAGATTATGGAGTTAATTTGTCTTTTGTGCTTTGTGAATTCTTTTTTTGGTCACATGACACATCACCCTGACTCTGGGAAACCTTGATTGATGACATTCAATATTTTTAGGTGTTCGATCCAATCATAATAGGGTTGTGCGTGAAACGAATCACCTGTTTAAGGCCAGCTTTAAACCGTCCGGGTGCACTTTTCCTTCCCTGCTGCGGTTCATGAGCCATCAGCGCCGGGGTTCCTTTTGTTTGAAACCGTGACGCTTTCACAAACACACATGCGAGATAAGTGCCTTTCACATGGAACCACCTGTTGCTCGCCTATGTTGAGCTTCACCCTATGGGACGCGGGCCTGTGTGACACGGCGGGAGGTGACGCGAGTGTTGGCACTGAACGTCAACAAGCTCAAACAAGGAGAAATGAGACTTGTCCCCATGAAGGTCCAGTGTAAGCGCTCCGTGCGTCGTCTCCCCCAGCTCCTCCACCGAGTTGCCTGAAACAGGTGTTAAAGAGGCTCTTCACCGCCAAGAGGCCCGATCAGAGGCTCTGGGCACAATCCCAGCAGAATTACCTGGAGCCTGGCATCATTTTAACGTACAGAGCAAGTGCCATCTCCCTGAATCGCCCCCCGTTTGTAAACAGTGGCTCCTTCCTCCTTTTCACCTGGTTAGTTTTTGCTCAGCTGTACCTTATTGAACGCTTTCAGCCTTAAAGGAAACGACTCCGTGTGTTGGTCCTTCACATGTTCGTTCACGAGCCGTAGCCCAGATTCAACAGGTTTAGCTTGTTCCCTCTTTAGCGTGGAGCTGGTTTACAGCTGGCTTCCTCCAGTGCTTGTTTCCAGAATGTAGCGGTTCATTTGCTCATTGTGTGTGTGATTTGTATTTTTTTTAATGTGAAAAACAAATAAAAATATGTGTATGTTTGACCTTTGTTACCGCTTTGTGTGCTCTGTGGGCAGCAACACGAGGAGGCGAGACCCTGTGCACCGTGTTTCAGTTCTGGTGTCACCGCTGGTACAAAGTTGTTTTTTTCCTTGTGAATCTACCGGCGATTGAGAAAGTATTTGAGTTTGCTCCAAAATAATAACCTACTGTTGAGATGAATGTGAACTGTGGCTTATTTCAGAGGTAAGCATGAATCTTGTCTTGTTCAGCCTGTTCCATTCAGAGGACAAAAAATAATATTGAAGTTTTAGAAACTGCCTTTAAAATGCAGCTGTTACATTCAACGAGAACCTTTTATACTTTTGTTTTATAAATAGCTGTAGCGAATTTGTAAGTTTTTACCTGTTTTTCTTTTTTAGGTTTTGTCACAAATCATTCAACATAGAAGAAAATCACAGCAATTACATCACAAAACATTTTTTATTTTATGATTTTCTAATGATTACAATTCAGCAGGTTAATTTGCATAAACAGAATCACATCCATCAATGTTTTTTTTTCATTCTTTTTCCCACTCGTTCACTGATTAAATTCTTTATAAATTGTGTTTTTTTTTAAACCAGCTGCCTCTCAAACTCCTGCTCATTTTTATAATGACGAGCTGTGTGAAAATGAGCGTTTGATGTGAATATTTTTCATTAGAGGTGTGTGATTGATTACAAACTTAAAATCTGACAGACGTTCCTTTTTGCAAAGTAAATATTGTGTAAAATGATGTGACCAAACAATAAATACAGTGATTAACGACATAAATCTGTGAAGGCTTTGGTTCCACCTGGAGCAACTGTAACCAACCAATAACAGGAGAAAACGGATAAAAGGCAAAAAGATTTACACATTAACTAAATTTTAAATATTTTTAGAAAACCAAAAGTGTAGCACATAAAACAAACCAGAACTAAATAAAAAGAACAAGAGATCCAAATTCTACTTTGTTTATAACGTCCCAATAATTTTAAAGGATTTAGATGATTTGAAAGGAGCGGCCTGGACGTTTTGGACAGTTTTCCTGGGTCCCACACGTCCAACCTTAAACAACCAGACGGACTCCACGCGCTGATCCGTCCTCATCATACAGTATCAGACTGATCGTTCAGATCTGGATGAGCGCACAAAGAACCAAGTTTGCAGGACTTTGTGTGTGTGTGGGGGCAGTTAGTGTCCTGAGCTCACAGCAGCTCCACCTCAGCTGCTGCTGCGCGGAACCAGAACCCATCACGGGAACGTGGAAGCGGCTTTGAGCAGAGCAGGTGACGACGCAGCGGCGCCGAGGGTCTAATGTGAGAAAACAGCGCACAACACTTTAACTTGGTTCTTCCGCTGCTAAAGCGCAGACTGCCTCATTGTATTACCACCAAAGGCTGCACGAGCCTTTAGCTTGTCCTTAAAACGTTTTGAAAGAACTTTTGAACGCCACAGCCTCCTCTAAACCAGTATGAGCCGAGCCAAACCTGTTGTTTTATTATTAATACTGGCGCCTGGTAGAGATGGTATTTGTGGCAGTAGAAGGACAACATGCATTAACTATGAGTCTGTTATATGGAGAATACGAGACAAATCGCGTCTGAATTATTCACAGTATTCACGTGTTCGTAAGACAAAGTCAAAGCTGCAGGTGGTTAAAAACGTAGATTTAAAACTTTTAAAAATATCAAATTTTCTAAAGCCAAACTTTTTAATGCTCAGGAAAGTGGCAAAACTACATAAGTTTACGCATTAAAGTATTATTACAAAATGTAAAATAAAGCAGCATTTTGCATTTTGTTTGTAGACATTATTATTTTAAGTGAAAACATCAATTGGCTTAAACAGACTCATCGCTAAAGAACAGTCTGATTAAGTCGAGTATTAATTTTGCTACTAAAGCCTCGTTTAGCAAGTTCTTTTTCTCAAAGACCTATTTCGCTCAAACGAAAGGCAGTTTTCATTCTGAGCGACGTGTTCATCTTTGTGTCCTTTTGCTTTTCCTCCGTGTTTCTTTCTGTCCCGTCGCCACTGCTCTTTATTGTGTCCACTCTGTTCGCTGCAATAAAATCAACCTGTGAAGGCAACAGCGAGGAGTGAGTGAACCGCTGCAGAGGCCATGTGACCGCATCGTGACTTCACTCTGACATTTCCCCATATTGTGTATGATAAAGTATAAGTTTGAACGCTGTGTAAAGCCCGGTGTCCATTTTACACCCGCGCGTCCTCCCAGGTCTTTATTTGTGTTTACTGCCTGTGAACGCACCTGCTTTGCCTCGGAGCCACACGCGCCCTCAGCGCGTCGGCCTTCGTTTTAACCCGCGGCTTTCACACTGGAGCCAAAGCCTTTACGCCCGCTACATATTCATAACCAGAAATCCCCTGACTGCTCGTGCGACATCGCCCGGTCTGCGATTAAAAAGAGACACATTAAACAGTAATTCAGACAGGAAATGCGCACGACCCGTTCAGTAGCTGGATCCATGACGCGCAGTGAACGCGGCGCCGCTGCAGCTGCGCTTACGCGCGGACGTGGCTCGCCAATCCTGCGCAGATTTGTCTGGAGCTTGTGTGGGATGTGTGAACTCTGTGTGGCCCGGTGCCCTCCCTCTGACCTCCGGGATTACAGTAATCTCTGTTGATTGATCTGATTGATCAGATTCAAATCCACGAGGCCGCAATCCAGCCGCACACGGGGCACTGAGATGAGCCAGTCGGTGCGTGGCGCAAATAGAACCGTTCCCCCGTGGCCCGTGGGAGAGGAGAGCGAAGTTTTTAAACCTAGGGTTCGGGATCGGTATCAGATACAGGCTCCTCAGATGGGTGCTGTGAATTAGAGGAACTGGGTTTTTAGCGGAGCTGCATTTGTGTGAAATCAAAAAAATACATTAAGATGAATTAGAGACACTGATTGAAACTCAAACTTTTTTGTACGTTTACTGGCATCAAGGCAACCAGCGGATCACAAAACCTTCCGAAACACATTAAAGACATAAATAATAATGTAACTAATGAACAAAGATCTGACAGGTTGCCCAACTTTCATCCAAGAACAATTGTCATGTGTAACACAAGCTTTGCTGGAGAAAAAAAGCTGCCATATCACACAGATCGACATGAAATTGAAACAAAACAGCTGCGGTTTTTCTATCTAATAATCATCTATCTTCTATAATATTTTATTATGTTGTTTGTCCAGTTAAACAAATACAGCTGTAAAACGAGTATCTTCCTCTTTTTTAAAGCTGCTTCTTTAAGGAAAATTCAGAAGTATCACAGTGAAAGTTTTTTCAGTGTTGAACATGGTTAAAGATGCGTTCACATGACTGCGTTTTAATCTAACAACTAACCGAGATTAGGCTAATTTTTATAAGTGTGATATTATTACATAAAAAGATACACAATTTACCTTTGGTCTTTTCGCAACATTCTGATGATTTCTCTTGTCATTATCCACTAATATATGTCCAGATCTTTTCCCATGTTTTGGATCCCGGCTTGAAGCGTTGAAAGATAATCAGTGGAAACTAAATGTGAACAATAAATAACAGCTCTTTGATAAATACAGAGCAATAAAAAGTATAATTTAATGTGGAGCAAATTTATAAAGTTGCAGGAAAGCTTAAGCACGCGCCTTCCTGTCTTTTTAATTAACTATTTTGATTCAATGCTGCAAAATCAGTAGACACACATGTTCGGTGGTGGTGGTTAAAATAATCACAGAATGAACATATTTTCCCAACGTGTTTAAACATTAAAATCAAAATATGGGGAAAAAAATCCGCATTTGGAGGGTTCTGGTCGTGTTGAGTTGGGTGTGAGGGTGAACACACTGGGAAGAAAGGAAGGAGGTGTGTGTGTGTGTGTGTGTGTGTGTGTGTGTGTGTGTGTGTGTGTGTGTGTGTGTGTGTGTGTGTGTGTGTGCGCCTCAGCACAGCAGCAGCAATCAGTCCCCTCTTGTCTCGCTGCTGAGTGCAGCGTCTGATTGACAGTTTCTATTCATCCTCTGTGAGATTAGGCCAGCTGAAAGGAGTAACGACCCGTGGCTGTGTGCAGTAATTATGGCCTTGGATAAGAAAAATAAGAAAAAACACACACAGCAAAACTATAATTATATAATCCTGCTCGAAATGTCTTTTTCCCTGCAGTGTTTTGAAAGATGTTTCACCTGTAAAGAGGAAATTCCTCTCCGTGTTTCAGGCATTCCTACAACTGAAATTATCTCACAATCACAACAAACTACAGGCTGCAGCATCCGCATGGGAGTGTTTGATGAACACGGCTCTGCATATTTGCAGTAATTGACCGGAGATAAGGTGTTTTACCTGCAGGATGAAACAAATAAGGCCCTCGCTATCGTATGGTGCTCGTATTGGACTGTGTTAAGAGGCAGCAGACGGTCTGACGGGGACCTGTGGAGGGTGGACGGAGCCGCACACACGCGCGTTAAATGTCCCTGACTTTTGGTTGGACGGCGGCGTGAACGTGGCTCTGCTGCTTAGTTTTGCATGTATGTATGAGAAACCAACACCGTTGTGGTGCTTTGTGCGCTAAAAGTAATGCTTATGCTTATTATAATGCTTATAGTCTGTTTTTCTTTTTTTTAAGGCTGTCGCATTTATAAAATTAATTTAGTGGAATTTTAAACGCACTCATTTAGACAAACATATTTCACATTTGGATGTGGCTGAACATTGTGGTAACGCAACTAACTTTAAGTACTGATCGATCACCGTGGGTCGTTAGTTAAATTGTGTTTAATTAAAAAAAGCGTTAAAGCTTGTGCCAGTGTTTACATTATGATACCGTGGTACTTTAAATATAACGCAGCCTTTTAAAGCCCGGGCCTATTTCCTGGGGGCTTTAACCTGCGCGTGAAGCGGACGTGTCAGAGCGTGGCGGGGCCGCGGGGAAACCCGGCCTGTGCCGTCTCCAGAGCGGACTAACGCGCGCGACCATCGTCTCATGACTCCGCGCCTGATCCCGGTCTGCAGCGCCGCTCGTCCTCTTGTCAAAACGTGCCCACGCCGGCCGACCAATCAGAGGCGGCCCTGCGTGGCCAGGAAGTGACGTGTGCGGTTCCTGCCTCTGTAAAGTGTACCGTGTCACCGCAAATATTATCCACATACCAGCATCTCTCCTGTGTGGGTGCGGGTAGGGTGCATCAGCCGCCACGCTCAGACGTGATGTTTCGGCGCTAAAGCAAATTATTAAAAGCATCTGACAAGAGCGCACGAGACTTTGCTTGCGAGCGAGTGCGACTGTTTCCCATTTCCTGACAATCCCCCACAGACATCTTTTCTTGTGCTCTCTCCAAAAGCAGAGGACCACCGGCCCCCCTTTACGTGGCAGTCCCACCACCACCTCCTCCACCAGCGCCGTCACGCAGCGAAGGATCCGCAGAGGCAGTGGATCCGACCGGGGCTGAAGTAACAGGCTGCTGCTGCTGCTGCTGCTGCTGCTGCTGCTGCTTTGGACAAACCAGGAGAAAGTTTCCTTCCTGGCTCGTGCACGGCGAACTGTGACCGCTGCTGTTTTCGTGCACCGCCTCTCACTTTATTTCTACTTGGGTGAGCAGTGTGAGCGTGTGTTGGTGGCACCTCCCTGCTCCTCCATACATCTAGCTGCCCCTTGTGCCTTGCAGGCTGCACCATGCGTTGCCTCCTCGCCTCCTGGGTTTTGTTGTGAGAGCAGGAGTCCGAGGTTGCTCCCCGAGCCGACTCCCCGTTTGCCTCGGTTTGGACTCCGGACCGTTCGTCATGCAGCGACACCTGAAGCGCACCCGGGTTCCGTTACTGGAGCGCGTGGTTCCTCTGTAACTGGATCTACTTTTTGGAGGGAGAGGTGGGCATGCTCGCAAAGAGAAGAAGAAAGTAGAAAGACAAGGCTGAGCAGCAGCGATAGACGGAGGGAGAGATCATTTCAGAGGCTGTAACTTACTTGTAGATGTTCGATCAGGCCACGACTATGGGCGATGGGAACCACCGCTGTGGACCCAACCTGCTGTGTCCGGACCGGATGGAGGCAAAGTGCCGCACCGAGATAGGGAGCAGGTCGCCGGTTCAGAGCTCCACCGACACCCCGGGGACATCAGCGTCCACACCGACGTCCTCCAGCGAAGACGGACACGACAAACTTTTGGGAGTGGACCCCGACTACTGTCGGAGGATATTAGTCAGAGGTACGTGCACGCAAACCCCGCAAATAGTGATTTATTCTGCGCGTAACGCTCACTCTGTGCGAGCCCATTAGGGCTTCTGGGGTCCTGAGTGACCCACAGCGATTAGCATCACAGAAAATCCGGCAAATATTTTTCAGCTCACAAGTTTTACTTTAGTTTATTTATCTTATCTTCATACAGTCAAGTTTAATAAAAAATAATAAATAAATTAAAGCGTATTCTATTTAAAAAAATACCCTGACGCGTCTACCTGGTTAAATAAATAAACAAACAAATCTTAACATATTCTAAATATAATGTTATTCTGGGTAAAGTGTTAAAAACTTAGCGTTGCTGCCTCCAGATTTAAAGTGTCGGCATCACAGCAGCTGTGCAGGCTACAAACAGCCTCTGTAGTTAACAATAGGCTACTCTCACATCCGTGACACCTTAGAGGCTCCAGCACTAAACCACACCTAGAAAACACAATGTAACAGAAAAACGTAACGTTGCAGCACAAAATCAAATCAGTAGGAAACGACTGCTTGGCACAGGTTGAACTAATTGGGACCAAGTCTTTGTTCATGTGTAAATATTAAATATTGATTGGTCTGATCAATAATCCAACAATTAAATGAGCTCGGTCAAATGTTCCCTCTATTTCTACGTCTAATATGCGTCCTACACTTAACGACTGCTTCCCTTTAACACTTGTACGTGTGTTTGACATCAGAGCAGGAAACAAAGGAGAAAGCTGTTTAGGAAACTGTTGAGTATAAGCGGGTAAATGTTTCCCTGCAGCCTGTTGTGTTGTTTTTATCAGCAAAATGGATTCATCAACAACCACTTTAACCGTGGCGTGCGCGTGCTCGTCCGAGCTCACTGCCTTTGTCGATAACGTTAATGAACAGCAGAATAATATTGAATTAAATATTCAGTGTCCACGCCCTCTTGTAGGAGGCCACTGTGAATGAGAAATACGCAAAATACTAAATTAAAAATAAAATCCACGTATTCACAAAATACTGGAAAACAACAAAAGCACAGATTGCTTGTGTTTGCGTTTAATTTAAGCTGTCTTAACAATAAATTCTACTTTTGAGGCCCAAATAAGTGAATTTAATTTGTGGTCCCAAATTGATTTAAAGGAGTTAAATTAAATGAGACCGTAAATGTGTTTGTTGCAAACATATGACACGGAAGAAAAAAAGAATCACCTCATAAAATTATTATAAAAAGAAATAAAATGAAACAAACAAGTTGATGTCTGTCCAGGCATTAGGTCATCTAAGGTTATGTGCGTTTATATTTATTCTCATTTTTATTTTTAAACTATTGCGATGAAAATTAATTTAACATATATTAAGTAACACAAATTCTGAACATTGAATTCCTATGACGTTTCCTGCGTATTTAGCATATTTATTTATTTTTAATGCTTTTCAAGAACGTAAATCCAGTAGTTAGCCTTGAGCGCCCATTCAGAACTACGTAAAGAAAAGTCATCAATTAAAATTGCAGCTCATAGTTTTGTGGCTATTTATTGCAGTGATGTGTTTGTGTTTGCTGCAGACAGTCGATGTGTCGTCCTGTCAATTCTCGGTTATTGGCGAATGCGGATATTATGGCCTGTAAATATTTATTGAACATTTGGTTGCGCAGGTGTTATTACCAGAATTACGAATATGGTAAGGACTATTTTAAAATATGAGAAATTGAGAGAATTAAAATATGTCGAAGCTTATTAGAGCGAAGTAACAGACACAATAAGAACTTGTCTTGTCAGACGCACTTGTCTGTTGGCGTCATCAGCTTTAGTAGCAATTTCTACCTGTAGCAACTGCAATAAAAGATATATTTCTTATTTTTATTAAATCTGAATGACCGAACAGTCGACGGAGCTACTGGTGGCAGTCACATATAATTTTATGCGATTAATACGATGTTTTGTTTTGTTTACAGAATGTAAAAGCAGACGTGTGTGTTTTTTGAATTAGATCTGGCTGCTCGGTGCTCAGCATGCTAGCGTCCGTAAAAGCCAGTGAATCGCCAGCCCATCGGTCGTTATTGTGCATTCTCCGCCGGATCCCGGTGTCCATCGGGGGACAGAGTCGCCTTCGAAGGCCGGAGTGCGAACAGACTTTGGTTCCGATACTGCGCATTTGTTCCCGTGCGCACTCAGCGCCGCTCTGGCAGGATTGGTTTTATAAGCCGAGGCTGGATGCTCGAAGCCGAGGTCACCGAGAGTTCAGCAGGTCGGCGTAGCTTCAGCCCGGGTTTCCTCCTCCGCTCGCCAGTGTTGCCATCACAAGGGGCGATGTGTATTTTATCCAGAGCACAAGCACAGCTGTGAAGGTGTAAAGGCATGTTCCTGCGTGCATGTCCGCGTGTGAGGGGACTTTAGAGCCTCGATGCTGCGGAATATTTCCTGCCTGGAGACACGTTACGCAAAGTAATTACGCGTGCGTAAGACGGAGACCCTTTCAGAAATGTTTCATGCCAAACCCACGTTAAGACCACGCGCAGGAATACCTGTGAGCTCCTCTGTGATTGATCACGAGCACGGGGTTCGATTTATTGCGTTTTAATGAAGTCCGAGCTGCAGGAAAAGGCAGGTCGTGTTTTTCCATTCTGTTGCACCCTGCACCGAACCAGAGCTGATCCCTTTCAGTGCCGTCGTTCATATGAACCATTTACTCCTCCTCGGCTTGTGTTAACTTGGGTTTTACTCACAGCTTTCCTATAGAAACACCACGAAGTTTCAGTTCTATCAGATTTGTTTCATATTTAATTCAGACCTTTTCATATTTTATTGGATTGCATATTTTATGACTGTAAAACCCCGGACAAGGAGAAAGGCTCGTATGGCCTCGGAAGTGATAAACACGAATAAATATTCGTTACTACAAAAAAGCAACGCAGAAAGACAATAAAGTTACATTGTAATTGTTGTTTGTTCATTTATAATTTGAAGTTGACAGTAGTTTAGACCGTCTCACCTCATAGGTTAATTTACTAAAACGATTTTTTGATAAATCACAACAGGGGCACACACACATCTGGATAATAGCAAATATCCCGTCAATAGAGGGAAAAACGCAGTTAGACTAACACAAAACATGCAAGAATCCTTGCCAAGGATCTAATTTACAGACAGGTATGATTCACGGACCTACACACACACACCCACACACACCCCCAACGTGCTGCTGTGAATAGACACAGCCCTCCACGTGGAAACGGTGTAAAGCGACGCGTTTTGATTTAAAGCTCTACTTTCACCCCAGAGTCTGATGTTAATTAAATGTCACGTACACAATAAAGCTATGACGGGTCAACATGATTAAGACGCAGTGCTCGTAGTCAGGCAGTATAATTCACACCAGATTAGGTTTTAGATAAAACCTGAAGTTTGTGTTTTATGACTGTAAAACTACTGACTTAGTTTTCATTAATATTATTTAGCTCATATCAACAGATGGAATGAACATAAATGATGCGTTAAGACTTTCTTTCTTTTCTTTGTTAGAAGTGTTGTTAATACAATACATGGCGTAGGGTTATTATTAGTTTAGGGAATTATTAGCTCAATGGGCTCATGACTGGACAAATTAAGTTCAGTTATTTGTTTTAACATAGAACCGCTGAAACGTGGCTCAGTTTAGATTTTAGCTGGACTCATTCTTATAAATTGAACTATACACGAACAAAAAGGCCCAACGGCGAAACGACTGCGGCTCCTGTTGCGTTCAGGTGCAGCTCAGACAGAAAAGAATGCTTTCCCAATATGTTCCGTGTTTCTACACTACAGATGCCAAAGGCACCATCCGGGAGATCGTCCTGCCCAAAGGCCTCGACCTGGACCGGCCCAAGCGCACGCGGACCTCCTTTACGGCCGAGCAGCTGTACCGGCTCGAGCTCGAGTTCCAGCGATGTCAGTACGTTGTAGGCCGCGAGCGCACCGAGCTGGCCCGGCAGCTAAACCTGTCGGAGACTCAGGTAAGATCAGGACCGAGCTACCTCTAACAGGCTCAACTTAGATACGACAAAAATGAACGTCTCCCACTAAATGTTGTAATTTAAGGGCATTAAGGTAATTTATTACCCCATGATTACATTAAGTATCCTTCGTTTGTGGACCAAAGCAGGTGTTTTCAATCAGCACTGGGTTCCGTATAGTTTAATTAATTTGTACACAGGTGCGTGTGTTGTGGGTTTAATTGGGGCCTCAGCCAATCAGAGAGGAAAGCTGGAAATGTGGAGTTGCCCCGCCCATAGCCTTTTTCCACGGGGAGGCCTCTCTGCTCCGAGCAGCACAGTCAGAAGGAGCGTTTACAGTTCAACACGACTGGAACGGTTCCTACATTCGAGATTTAAAAACTTCATTGTTCCCAGAGGGACAGAACGTCTGTTGTGTAAATAATGGAAGTTAGAAAGAAAGCAACCCCGAAGCCCACTGGGCCCGAGGAAATGGGAGTTAAAGCAGTGGTACTACACTATGTGAGGCCCGTGGGCTGCCGGTTAACGTGCTAAATTAAATGGCCTACAATTTAATTTGGTTTGTCACATTTGGACAGTGAGAAACAGATAATACAGCCTGAAAATGACACGCCTCTCTGACACGAATCTGAATCCAACATAATCCGTCCCTTTAGGTCTTCATCACGGAACCGCTGGATAAAACTGATTTCATTTTAACACACCATTGTTATTTCTAGTGTGGCTCCTATTCTGAATTAGCACAGCAACACAGGGGATCGCTTCTGCCCGTGTAGCTCATTGAAATAAACTCAAATGGGGGAAAAAAGCCTGGATTTTCCAGCGCTGTAACAAACTGGTCTCCAGTGACGTAGAAACAGGCGGGCGGCATCACGGTGCCCGTCGCTCTGTCTGAGTGCTGGCTGCGGACGCTCCATCCGCCCGGTGCGCTTCATTCAAACCCTCCTGCGGCGCGTCGAGCCCGGCCCCTCTGCCGTTGCTATAAACGTCATCACGTACGCGTCCACGCACGCACAACAATGCGGGACGTCGTCTGTCGCGTAACCGACTTGTCTTGCTAATAAAAATGCAGCAACGTACAACGTATTGCAGTAGACACCGTGGCCTATAATTTGTTTCTACCGCTCCAAGAAATTGTGTATATAATGATTCTTGTCTTAAGGGCAGTTGAACGCAAACAGAAAGCGTCACTCGAACTCAGCAGCTTCTGTATTAATGCAGTTTAATATATTGTAAGAATTGTATGCTTTTATTTAAACCACATTGCTTCTTTATTTACCACAGGAGCCGAATTACGTATATTTGTACAAACATTATACACATGTGCTGAAGGAAAGTTCAAAAATAAATAAACAGAATATAATATAAAATAAAAGTAGGATCTGTTTAATTAATAGTTCATGTTAAACGCACCCAACATGTCAGTGGGCTGGTTTACTTTCATCATCATCACACACTTTAATCATAAATTAACCTCTTATTGGAGGACATTAAAAAAGCACCTGCAGGAACTTTCTACATCCTCACAGCAACATGACCACAAACCGCACCCAAATAAAGAGGTGGTGGAGGCGTGTGGGGACATGAGCTGCTTCAAAGAGCTGCTTGTGGGCTCGGGTGAAGGCTTGAACCGGGGTTAGGCCTGGGTGCGGTTTGTAATGCTGGCGGAGGCTTCACTACGCCCATGAATGTCCCCATGTCCTTAAGAATAAAAACACCAACGTGTGTGTGTGTGTGTGTGTGTGTGTGTGTGTGTGTGTGTGTGTGTGTGTGTGTGTGTGTGTTTTGGGAGCGCACAGAGCAGCCACTGTGTCCCTCATTAGTGCTGACACTAGGGGTGTTAATGGGAGGGCCCCAGCTTGCTGCTGAACGGAGCCGTGTGAAAACTGCCTGACCTCCAAGTGAGAACGAAATGTAAATAATAAAAGTCCCCGCAATAATGGCGTAAAATATTAAACCCATTGCACCGAAATTTCTTAATGCCGTGTTGCTATTGAAGCAGCTTTTAAGCGTAAACGAAAGGCTTTTAGTAGCATTAGTGGAGTTTTTCTTTCTTATTATTACCTGCTTTTGCATGTTTAAGCAAATGCACCATTCAAGGTCAATCAAGCACAATCACAAAAGGAAAAGATGGAAGCTCTCAAAGTTTTAGGCCCTCTTTAGGCTCCGGGCTGTTTTCTGGTTTTCAGGTGACTTACAGTGTTTGTGGAAATCTTTAGTTTGTTACTCAAGGTTCGATTTTTGAAGGTTTAAAAGCAGCTCCATTATAGAAAGGAGCATTTATAGGATTTTCTCTGTTTTGCCCCTTTTTTAGAGGCGGCGTTCAGAGGAGGCCTCCGGTTTTACTGAGATTCTAGTGTGTTTAGTTTAGAAGAAGAAAAAAAAACCTTAATCAATTATTTCGATCGCATGCCTTTGTGAGGAATCCATTTTAATATTACCCACACATTTAAATCTAATAATGTCAAGTAACCTGCTAAATGTCTGCAACAATTTGTTTACTTTCGGTAAAAAAACAGGCATTTTTGTTTCAAATTTCGATGCGCCTGCGTTAAACTCCCATTAGACACAACTCGAAGGTGGACACGTGAATTTTTCAGCTCTAAATACAACATTCCGTGCCAGTTTTAGTTGTGTTCAGTTTACACCACAAGCAGCTCTACTTGCGCTTTGTTACACGGAAGTGTAGCGCTATGAAAACGTGATTAAAGCGACACACACCGTTTTATAAACGTTACATAAACACGACAGACTCTTTGTCTGCGGCAGAAACACACAAACTAATTACAGTAATATGGGAGCTGGATCGTTAAGTGTTTTTTAACAATGTTTGGGGATTTGGCATTGACCCATAGTGTAAATACAATTAGTTTGGTCAGGTATTCCAACGAAACACACACACACTAGAGTCCACACGGGGCGATTAGCAGAGAATATTAGAAATGATTGTAGGAATGATAAACGCAAATCAAAGGCGTGTAATGCAAATGAGTGAAGCCAGATTTATTGTCTGAGGTGGATTGGGGCCGTGAAAATAGTCAAATTTCATGGTCACTTCGTAGACACATTCATCGATCGGATGTTAACGACGAAGTTGCGGACGTCCACCTGTTGCTAAAAGCCGCTGCGGTCCGCGTCCCGCTTCGTTTCGACCGAACACGCGCTCACCGCTGTCATCCAGCAGCTTTCTGCTCCTGCAGCCAGAGCACAAGAAGTCGCCCAGTACTCAGAGTAACGCGTTACTCAGTAATCCGTTACCGTCGCAGACCTCCGCCTCCGTCCCTCCGTCCTGCGTTCGTCGGTGATGCCGCTCACGGAGCTGCAGGTGTGTGCGGGGGGGGGGGTGGGGGGGTTCTGGTCTCTGGACTCACGGCGAGTTCCGACTGTTTCTATAGCTGTTCTTTAAGTTCCTCCTGTTTGTGCAGCGTGAGAGAAAAGACATTCCCCGGCTTGTTCCAACTGGTCTGTTAGTTTGACTCGGGCAGATCTGGGGTCACCATGATGGGTGGTCACTTTAAGCTCTTCCTCCCACAGGTCTCCTGATGCACGGCCATTGTGTCAGGCCATTGTTGACTGCAGCCCGTCCATGGAGGAGCTATGGTTTTAATGGTCCTGCTGCATTAAACTGGTTGAATCCTGCAGCCAAATGTAAAGCTGTGTGTGTGTGTGTGTGTGTGTGTGTGTGTGTGTGTGTGTGTGTGTGTGTGTGTGTGTGTGTGTGTGTGTGTGTGTGTGTGTGTGTGTGTGTGTGTGTGTGTGTGTGTGTGTGTGTGTGTGTGTGTGTGTGTGTGTGTTAAATATGCCACAGAGCAAAGAAAAAGCTTCAGTAAATGATTGAGATTGTTGTGGATGCTGAAGACGCGCTCCTCCTCAGGTACCTCATATGATCTAAGACCTCTATTCACCTTCTACCAGCTGTCCTCCCACAGGTGCTGGTCGGCAGGCATCAGTGTCTCCCCTCCTTCCTTCCCTGCTCTTGTTTCTCTTACACAGACACTTTCTTCCTACAAACAGCCTCAGGCACAGTTTAAGCAGAGCTGCAGCAACTTTCAGATGTTATGACATCTGTTGCTGCTGCCAATGATATTTCTTTAGTCCTGTGACTCAAAGATTAAGGTATTTGTTAGGTGATATTGTCCTGCTCACACACTTGATATATTATTATTATAAAATGCATAATTGAAACATTACGATCAATGCAACCTGTTTAAATCTGCAGAGACAGAGGCTCTTTAAAACTTGACCTCATGGAACAGGTTCGCATCTGCAGGTACGAGCACGACTGCTTAGTTCGGTTCTGAGTTCTGTGGTGTCACATGGCTCTCGGCCTCCCTGCGCAGACCGGAGGCGATGAGGTGACAGCGCGTGTTCACGTGTGTGTCTGCATACAGTGAATGGCCTGCTTGTGTGCATTGTTCTCCATGACGGCTCAGGCAGACGGCGTCTGGACACTCGTCTGGGCCGTGACGCGCAGCGAGCAGATGTAGCGGCACAGTGCTCGCGCTGTCCGAGGCCTCGGGATGGAGAAGGCGATAGGAAGGGAGGCAGACAGACAACCGCTGTCTTTGTGCGTCCAGTGAAGACGTTGGGTCTGTATGTGAGGACACAAACTGCTTCCCTCGGTGCGCGGTGGCCTAAAGCGAGAGCATCATCTTCAGAACGAACTTTTGTCCGACTCGATGATGGTCAGGAGGAAACTGGCGAGGCTCTGATTATCTAATCAGTTGATTAGATAATCAGAAGGACATAATAGCAATTAAGTCTTAGTTGTGTTTTCCCTTAATCACTCGCTGTGACTGAACTGACTCTGTTCATCAGCTTCTGGCAGAGAAAGCGTTTTAAACAAGGATAGTGTAATTTTCCCAACATATGTGAGGAGCTATAATCTTTCAACTGATGTGAAAATAGGGAAATCAACAAAATTAGACACAAGAGGTTTTCACATACACACACACACACACACACACACACTGGCTCAGGTCTGACCATCGGCGCTGGAACGGCTCCCTGCTCAACCACTTCGTGTCATTCACCAGGCAAATGTGTAATGCAATTAAACTGGTGGATTACTGGCATGGGAGCTTACAGACACCTGCCAGTAGTGAGCCAAGGTCGGATCCTCATCACGACATCTGACGAGCTGTAAAATATCAGTAACCTTGGCAAACAAGTTGATAGAAGTGAGGGGGAAAGCAGAATATAGATGAAGAATCAAATGTAAAACTGCTCATTGTACAGAATCCAGTCTTTTATTGTGAAAATGGATTTTTTTAACAGTTAAGTGTGTGATATTCTTGTTTAGAGAGCAGGGCCTGAATTTACCTTCTTTAATGTTAGCCAATTCATTTTAAGCACCAACTAAATTTTAAATCTTTTTTGATCAGTTTAACATATAAATGTCACAAACAAAAGTAGAATTGAGTGTTAGCGTTCATGTAAACAATCTGTTTATATGTAATATTATTCTAAATAACCCGATTGTTGTTTATTATTCATGCGGCACATATTTAAGCCACATCATGTGAAATCAGAGGAGCAGAGAATAATTATTTATTAATTATCTTTAATTATGGATAATGATGTTTTTAATTAACATATTTTCAAACCTAATGATTTCACTTTAAGTATCTGAGGCAGGTTTTGTTTGTATTTAGGATTCTTTTGGACCCAAACATGACAGTTTTGTCCAAAGTGTGGCCGCAACACTTGAGCCAATGTCGTACGTCTCTCCCCATCGCTTGTGAAAACAAAGCGAGCCTTTGGTCAAACGGTTCTCGGCTCGGTGCGCGTGCTGCTTTAAGCCACCGCTGAGGAAGGAGCCGAGGCTTCGCAGGAGCAGCAGCGCCGACGCTCCAGCCACGAGCAGCCGGCTGGAATGGGAGGCCTTTCCTGCTATTAGGGCTTCTGTGTGTCGCCTTTGCCAGCTGCAATAACAAAATCAAATATGACTCCTCACAAATGGGGAAAAAAAATAAGCGTGTTGGTTGGCTTAGGCAGAGTTTGGGGCAGCGGAGGCGATTCCAGCGACTGCGGGGTGACATGCACGAAAAGTCATGGACAACGTTCAAACCCCTGCTGGTTTTCCTTCCTGCAGTATGAGGGCAGCACTTCTCTGGAAGGGCAGTATGTGGCTCTGAGAGAGAGAGAGAGAGAGAGAGAGAGAGAGAGAGAGAGAGAGAGAGAGAGAGAGAGAGAGAGAGAGAGAGAGAGAGAGAGAGAGAGAGAGAGCAGGAGATAAGACGAAGAAGCACGAGAGCAGAGAAGAGACGGCAGAGTGAGAGAGAGAGAGACGATACGAGACGAGATGCGAGGCAGCGAGAGAGAAGAGAAGATCCACGCTCACCACATTACCTGCTCACACCGTACCTCTCAGGCGCTTCACAGTCGTATCGAGCCTATGATTGCTGCCGTCTCTACTCTGTATAGATGCGACTCGTAAGGTGCTTCTCTCACCTACCTGTCTGTCGGGACACGCGTGAAGCGCGGGAGGACGGACCGCCTCGTTGATCTTGGAGAGGAGAGAGATAAGAAAAAGGGAAGAGAGAGAGAGAGAGAGAGAGAGAGAGAGACTGACTCATAACAGTCCCAAGTGTTTCTGTGCTAAGGAGGATTAGGCAGCCATATCTACCAGTGTATATAAGACGGGGTTAACCCCTGGCTGAACCTGGCCGAACATGTGCTGCGGGACCGAGGACCAGATCAGCTGCTAAGGTGATGAGTGGGCGGGGCATCGTGGCGGTGGCGCGTCCAGCACAGGTCTGAATGATGTGATACAGGTGGAGTCTGGTGTAGAGGCGGGAGGAGGAGGATGAGGAGGGTCATCCTGAGTGCAGTAGGAGGAAGAGCACCCTGTTTGTTTTAACACACCGTCCGCCAGCAGGTTTATGAGCTCAGAGTGGCCGTATTGGATGGATGGTGCCATCACACTCTCTGAGCCTCCTCCCGTCTCCTGCGGCGCCCTGCTGTACGTTACATGAGCCTCTGCCCAGAGACTGCTACAGTCTCCAATGGGAGGAGATTCCATTGTGTGCCTCCGCTCATCACATGCCTGGGATCAGGGGGTCTGAGCGGGGTCACGGCCGGAGCACCGAGCCGCTGGAGGGGGTCACGGAAGGTGTGAAAGACGGTGGCGGAGCGTTGAAGAGATCATGGTGCATTATGGGAGCCAGAGCTTTACATTGGGGATCAGGCCAACAATGAACAGGGGAAGTCGTAACTGGGGCGAAGCCAGTTTGCTCCGTAGAGGACGCCGCTCGTCTTCACCGCGTTGCGACGCATCACAGCTGATTCAATGAACACAGGGATCCACACTTGATCCGTCCACTGGGTCCTGATCTGGTTTAACCCCTCTGCCTCTGCCCCCGTTCTCCTGCCGCTCTGTTCTCCAGCTGCCTCTTCCCCAGCGCTGCCGATGCCCCACATTAAGCTTCACTCGTCTCCCCGTCGTGTCGACTGGGATCCGCTCCGCGGTCGAGACCACCGCTCTGCGAGTTCCTCCTCTCACGTGTTTCCTGCATTTGACGCGTTTCCCCTCAAACAGGAAGCGGGGAGGAACTAAAACCCAGGGAGGGAACTTCAAATGAGCCACTAGAGGGACAAAAGATACGTGTTTGAACTTTAATGTATCTGACTCAATTTGACACGTTTACACTTAAAAGGCACAGTTAAAAATATTATAGTGGTCAAAAAATAAATATAAACGAAATCCAGCATTAAACGTAACAAATGATCCCAAATTATTAAACAATATAGCAACCATTAAAATGTAAAGCTGCACGATGTTGAATTCAAAACACTATTTTCTTTCATTTCACGAGACGCAGAACAACAGACTTCAAATCATGAATGGAAGAAATAAGTCATTCTAAATCAGCAGCTAAGTCTCGTGATACTTTCCTTTTTTGTCAACAAATCCCATGAAAAGACTAAAATCAACAATGACTTGATCCTATTGAGGACCCGGCGTTTCCAAAGCCGCGTTTGCTTTATCCCTCCCTCCACACGCTGAAACAACAGTGGCTGCGGGTTGTGACGCGTTGCTTCGCACAAACGTGGACCCCTCTGTGCCAACCTGAACGCTGGCCACCGTTGGAAGGCAGTCCCCATCAAACGCTTCCAGCGCCCGCGCTGCGTCGCCAGCCTCACCCGGCCCTGACCTCCTCGCCCGGCCCCACCCGTGCCCAGCCTTGCCCCAGTGTGCAGAGGGCGAGGCGGGGGCCAAACGCAGGTCACGCTACATCCAGATCTCCCTCCGTAATCTCTGCCCCAGCTCTGAACCCTGGATCCCATTAAAAAGGATTTACATCCAATAGTGTAGATGTACCAAAGGCAGCTTTGCTTTCTTCTGCTCTCATCATTTCCCTCTCTAATAAATTCCCTGTAAAACATCAGCAAGCTTTTTATTTTCCCATTGCCCCCCCCCCCCCTCTGCGATGGATGGATAGGAGGGCTGTGATGGGAACAGAAGGCCCGACCACACCCACAGCGTGTGGATGAAGGGAGGGGATTGGAGGACTGTTTCAACTGTAGTGAAAGCCCTTTATGGGATGTGTGTTGTTGGCAGGCGATGGCGTGTGAGTAAAATACTGGGAAAGATCTTAGAGCGTGAGCTAATGAGGAGGGAGTCCAGGACCAGCGCACAGTTCCTGGGCTTCATTCCACCCTTATGTCATGTCCATCGTTCCATCTCTGGCCTCTGCTCCGTCCTCCTGCAGTAAGACGCGCTGCGTCAGCTCCAGCGCTCCTCTCTGAGCTGTGGGATCCTCTCAGATCTCATTATTTGTGCCGTGGTCAGTAGCTGAAACTATGATCTCACTTTCTCTAGCTGCACGTTGAGCCGTCACAGCGCAGCGATACTGTAGTTAACACCAGCTGGTCCTGGTCGAGGTCGCACGCACGCACGCACGCCCAGCAGCTCCCAGATCAGCCTCGTATCAGGTCCATATTGAACATGTTGCACCTTCATATCGTGTTGTTCAGGACTTTGTGCGTCTGTAGCTGGATGCGTGTGCAGCGTCTGACGGAACGACGATTACTGTTTTCCTGTTTGTGGCAGTTAGTGCAGGTCTGCAATCAGAGGCACCATTTGAAAAGCCTTTCTGATTTCCTCTTCTCGGGCTGCGAAAGGAGACGGGACGAGGACAGAATGACTGAGCTCAGCTGTGCGTTTCAGACGGCTCTGAACATAGTTTGATGAGGAGGTGCAGGAGAAATTCTGTCCGACTGAAGGTGGCAACGAGAGCCTTCAAATGTAGGACATAAACAAGCACACAAAGAGACGAGCACAAAAAAGATCAGCTGTCGAAATGTCTTCGTGCGTGTGTGTGTGTGTGTGTCCTGCTGTGTTTGTATTGTGCCTCCATTCAGTCCATCCACAGCCGTGTGTGTGTATATATTTGTGTCATCTGGCCGTTGTTGTGCAACCAACAAGCACTTACGAAACAGTTATGTTTTAATTAAATTACAGGCTTATGCATTTCTGCTGTTACAGGTGTTTCCTTTTAAGTCGTCTGCTGCCAATCCCTGTTTATCAGGGATTAGATTACCGGGTTTCTACGAAAAAAACAAGAAGCGTCTAATGGGAAGTCGGACGTGTGTGCAAATAACATCCAGTTCCCTGCTGGGTAAAGTTGGGGGTGTGATTTGAATAATGAAGTGATGTCACTTTCGAAGGAGCACTCAGGACAAACCCAGAACAAAACGTCCAGTCGTCGGTCTGACTCCTCTCTGCTCCGCATGACGTATTAGCAGTAAAGCGTCTCTCAGTAACTCGGCCAGGATCGCATCCATCTTTCATGGCCTAGACTCGGGTCAGAGGTGGCGCTCGGTGCAGGGTTGTCCTGAAGCCACTGTGGCCTCCAGCTTCTGGCCCAGTGGCAGAGCCTCTCCACGCACTGTACGTACATTAGGGCCACGCTGAGCCTCATCAAATAAACATGGAGCAGGAGGACACGCGGAGTTCACTAAGCTTTGCTCGCTCTGCAGCTGAAGCTGGTGAGAGAGGACACAGTCCCATTACTTTCAGCTGCAGCTCCGTTTTCCTCTGAACCTTCACAAAAGTTCACCTGCCGGTGCATTCACTTGTTCATATTCTTACTTCAGTAGTTGTTGTGTCTTTATGACGGAATTGTCATTTCCACACAACCGTCCGTGAAGCTCTCGTATCACATAAGGTGGAGATTGCAGCATGTGATATGTGCTGATATGTTATGACCACAACATGCTAAGTGGTGTAAGTGCACACACACACACACACACACACACACACACACACACACACAAGGATCATCTCATGCAGAGTGTATGACCATCATTGTGAACAGCTGGAGCTTTGTGGTGTGTTAAAAAACCCCTTGTTGGATCAAATGATTCTTCCTGTTCAGACGGTGACGCCGCTCTGTTTTCCCGCCCGTGTCGTCCAGGTCAAGGTGTGGTTCCAGAACCGCCGGACCAAGCAGAAGAAGGACACCACCAAGGACTCGGACAAGCGCTCGTCGTCGTCCTCCGAGTCTCTGGCCACCTGCAACATCCTGCGCCTGCTGGAGCAGGGCCGCCTGCTGTCGGGGCCGGCGCCGCCGCCCAACCCGCTGCTCGGGCCGCCGTCCCACCCGGCCAACGGCTCCCTGCTGGGCGGCCAGGGCGCGGCCTCCTCCACCTCCCCGGGCCTCGGCGGCGGCACCCCCCCCAGCTCGCTGCCCGGGGCCACGTTCGGGCTGTCGCTGCCGTCGCTGGGCGGCACGCCGTCGTCCCCGCGGCTGGGCGTGCCGCCGCCGCACTCGCTGTGCTTCACCATGCCGCTGCTGGGCGGCGCCCACCACGAACTCACCTCGGTCTACGGGTGCGGCTCCTCGGCGTTCGAGCCGTACATGCGGCTGGACAGGAAGGAGGCCGACCTGGGGGGAAAGAAGACGGTCTCCTAAGACGGACCTCGCGTTGCAAGCGCTCGGCTGCGCGTCGAGGTTTTGTGCAGCTGCAGTCGGAAGAAAAAAAAAAAAAAGAAAAAGAAAAGAAGGACGAGACCGGGTCGCTCGCGGCACCATTTTGTGCCACAGCACCGCTTGGCACGCTGACACAAAATGGTGAAAAGGACGTGATGTGATGGAGACTGTCCCGCATTAGAAAACGAAGGAAAAAAAGACCAGTTTGTGATTTTTTTTTTTTTTTTGCAGAAGTGCAGTGTGTATATGGCGTGAACCTGACTGACAGATGTTTTTATCGCCACTCTCTTTGCAGTGGTTTTAAGTGACTCTTCACTTTTTTTGTCCAGTGCGTTTGTATGTGTGATTTTTCTCTCTATACAGGCCTTCATTTATTGTTCAGGAAAAAAAAAATACTTGACATGGATCATTCAGGCTGAATGGAGTCTTAATGAGGAGAGTGGGATTTCAAAAAGAGCAGTTTGTACACATTTGGGTACATATTTAAGTACAAGTGGCCATGTTTGGTTTTAGTTGATGTGCTATCACAATATGGAAGAAACAGGAAAAAAAAAAAGAATCGTAGCATTTTAATATCAGTCTGTTTGGTGTCCAGCTGTAGTTTTTGTAAATTCCTTATTGGGTTGTGTTGTGTATGAAATAATATGTGGTAGGATCTGGACAAATGGTGCAAAATCACATATCTAGATCTGTTAGTTTATTCAAAAACAACATGAGAAGAAGAAGAGTCGCGTGAGGAAGCTGCTCGGCCAAAGCAGCCGCAGATGAAGCTTTGGAGGCGACGTCCTCGTCCTCCAGGTCAGACACATTCATTTCCAATCTTTGATTCACAGATGTCACATTTTCCCTTTGATTAATTGTCTAAAAGACACTTATTTACTCAATCTGACTCAGAAAGATTCTTCAGTCATCTTTACATTTATCTGCAGGAAAAGGCTGGAGACGAAGCAAAAAGAGGAGTTGATTTCCAGTAAATTAATAAATGTCTTCATTTGTTTAAAAGCACAAATACCAAACATCATCTGCTTTTAGCTTCTTTAAATGTGACAACTTGAAAACAGCGGAGGCCTCTCACATTTGTTTTGTCCTCGACTGAATGATTTATAGAGAGAATGACGGCAAATTTTACTCCGCAGTAGTTGAGATAATGGTGCGACCAGTCATGACGTCTGTAGAATGTGCTGCAGTTTCAGCCCAGAGCTTTTCATTTGTCTTAGTTCGCAGCATCACAGCGATGAGTCTCTTTCACCTTGAGTTTTCCATTAAGCATATTTGCGTGCAGACGCTTTGGATGCAATAAGCTGCAGCATCGCGTCACCCGTTGCTCCATGGTTGTTTATTTCCCTTTAATTAATACTTGTGTTTCCTGTTTAATGTTGGATGCTGACGCCGGGCTCGACCTCCTGTTCGTCTTCACCTCAGCCCGTCTCTCCCTTTGCTCCGCTCGCCCCTCCTTCAAAAGCACTTTATGTTGGTAGGTTTCCGTTTGACCTAAAAGAATCTTAGTTACTGCATTTCCCAAAAATATGTTTTTCTCCCGCTTCCATTTATAAATTGATTGATTTGCACCTGCATTGACCTTAGGATCTGAAACCGCCTCCTTTGAGTAGTGGAATCAGAAATATGTTAATGCAGGACGGGCTGCAGGACAAAGGAGGATCAGCTGTAGTATCGTCATCTTCTTCCATAGGAAGCCATACGTAAAAAAAAGAAGCTCATCTGCAAGCGCTTGCAATTCCAAACCGCTTGCCCTCAATTTGTAGATGTCACATGAGTTATTAGCCCCCTATTCATGACTTCTGAGGCTCCTTGGGTTTGATATGTCTCATTCTCACTTTTCTTCTCCTGCGTTTCTTTCATTTCCTGGCTTCACCTCATTGTGAAGGTTAATGCGGTTTTCCTCGGCCTTTCTCTCTCTCTCGCGCCGAGGGGGGACTCGACGCCTATATAGAGGAAAAAAAGAAAAAGAAGCAGGTACTCGAATGACTTTAATTAAAAGGCGCACATGAGTAAAGACCAGGCAGCGTCTCAGGCGGCGCCTGCGTTTCCTCTGGCAGCGCGCGCAGAGGATCCGACCTCGCGCGTGAGGAGTCCCAGTCCGGCCTCTTTGCACCCGTGTAGCGTCGGCCGCTTTGTTGATGTTGTTGTGCTCCGACTCCAGCGGCTCCCCTGTTCTCCACCCGCGGCTCTTTGCAGCAGCGCGTCTGTGCTGTTGTTGAACATCGTATTATTTCCTATAAGCACCATTCATAATTTACACGCTGTGGCATCAAATATTGATCGGAGAGATGGAGCTGAGAGGTCAGGAGGCCTGCTCCTCCTCCGAGGCCCTTGGAGCCTTTCACAAACACGCACCGCTTG
Source organism: Betta splendens (assembly GCF_900634795.4). Classification (NCBI taxonomy): domain Eukaryota; kingdom Metazoa; phylum Chordata; class Actinopteri; order Anabantiformes; family Osphronemidae; genus Betta; species Betta splendens. The sequence continues at coordinate 21,379,346 of NC_040882.2, read as the reverse complement.
TTTCGCTCCTTGACGTGATGTTCCCATGCTGCGCTGGAGCCAAAACAGCCTCTGTTGCCCCTTTTTTCCTGTGGGGCCTTAATTTCTTCAGTTTCAGAGACGTGGGCTCTGCTTCACGAGGCTTTAGCTTCACAGGGTAGTGTGTAAATGAGCTCCTAATGAACAAACAGCTCCGCTCGGTTGTTATGACACACAAGCAATATTGGAAATTAAAGCAAAGGTTTGTGGTCGAGTGGTAACGAATGTTCCGGCACGTCATTATTCAGAATGGGCACTAACTCCATGTTGTGTCGGCGTACGGTGGTGTTTCGTAATGTAAATCTGCAGTATCTGCTGTGCCGCATGCGCCCAGTCATGACCTCAGCGGAGGAGCACGCGGTCTTAGAAGTGGGTCTCTTCCAGGAAACGCTGTAAAGCCTTGCATCAGCCCGTTCATTGTGTCCTTCAGGCTTCTGCTCCGGCCACGTTCCGCTCCGCTCTGCGTGCGCTCCGTCACATCCCCGGGTTCGGTTCCACCCACGCGTTACGTGCATTCTCATGGCTCATGCTTCCACGTCATGCTTTCTGTTGATGGACAGTCTTTTGCGATTGTGTGAACATGTTCCTTTTCTTTTGACAAACAAACTGACTGTAATTGGTTTTCTGTTCTGTATGCACGGCTAAGGTCCTGCGTCGGCCATAATGTCTTTTTGTTGAGCAGTAAATGTTGCGTAATGTCAAGCTACTGTCACCAGCTACTACTTACGATGAGCAAACTCTATGTACATAGATATAAATTTATATATAAATATATATATAAATGGGTCTTTGCACAGTAATCTCCATGTCGGCGCCATGTGACATTAACAGGAAAAACAAATCACAAAAGAAAGTAAAAAAAAAAACTTTATATATGCTTTACAGTTCTTTGTCTCATTAACATTTTGCACTTATTTAAAGAGGCTTACTTCTGTTTCTGGGCTGACAGAGCTGTTTTCACGCTCGGTCAAGATACTGTACAATATGTATATGTATTTTTATTCATATGCATATAAATATATGTCTATGTAATTTGCTTTGTGCGTTGTTCTTTCTTCCACCTGCCTCGAGGCAACAAAGACTAAACTCAGACGCTCGAGACGCGCAAAAGTTTTTACCGGACTTAATCAAGAGAAAAATTTGCCGTCTGTTAAACATACAAGGATGTTTGTGAAACTATTTGAGAAACGTTCGAATCCGAGCTGCCCTTAAAAGACTATTTAGCAAAAATATGAGATTCTCTTTGTAATCACTTCACAAAATCTCTGTTCCTATTCACGCCTGTGGATTTTGGGTTCAATCAAAGATTCATTAAAAACCTTGGCTTCTTTGTCCTTCCCATCAATGTGGCATAAACATCAAGGCGCGGAGGCATTACCTTCAAATACTTTAATTTTGTTTTGGTTGGGATGGTGGCATGTAAAGGCTGAACTGACATGCCCTTGGGATACTTATTGGCTGAAAATATGAGATTATACTTCACAAGTGAAATGACTCAGACTATTTTTCTTTCTGTCTGTAAGAAATACATCTGATAATTTTGTTGTGAAAAGTATTTTATTAAAGGGCACAAAAAGTAGAACAGGAAAAAAAATGTGATTAAAGCCGGGTGTGTTTTAACATCTGCAGAACCCTGCACCCCGCGTTGTTCTGTGCCCCCGACAAAGAAGGCTGTAATTCATAAATGTGAACAAAACCAAATTTAAATGTTGACATCTTGTATTGAGTTGGATCCGGGGAGAAGTTTATAATTTAGCTTTTTCAAGAACAAAGCAATTAAAATGGGATTTTATACTTCGTTATGCTTTTATTTCACAACTTGTCCTAGTGATGCCTGAACCGAGGATAAACAGGAAAAGAGCAGAACATGGAGGTGAAGGGAGTCCACCTGCACCTCCATGTCTGTAGGATGCACAGAAACCTGTTAAACACTGAACACACTTTCATATCTTGGGTCATTTGTAGTATTTTAAAGAAGAGAGCCTCGCGTTTGAGTCGTCCTTCGCGCTGTTCTCCACACTCCTCATCAGCCGAGCTTCCAGAAAACAGCGTCTCACTCACAGAAACTTTGCAGCTGTGCAGGAATGTCAGGAAACAAAGGGCGTAAAATTGGACACATACTGTACTGCAGCAGGTTCACGAAAAACATAATCAAAGTTCCTGAAAAGATTCCTGGGTGTCTGATAAAAAAAAATAATTCCACCTAAAACTTTTCTGTCTTCATCACATACTGTGTTGATTTTTCCTCATTCCTCTGAGTGGAAATGAGAACGGTACCTGTATAAGCTACAGATACAGACATGAATGCTACTGTATGTGGCCCGACCTGCACAGTCAGGGGCAGTGTTTAATGCTCATGTAAAACATTACAACACCAATTTTAAATGTGGTGACATAAAACAAACACACATTTACTTTTCTCTTATTTATCTCTATTAAAAATCAGCAATCTAATAATTTCAAAGATACAAAGTGCCAAAATGTTGGTCAGATCTCATCATTTCTCAGCTAAATAACTTGAATAACTTTAACAACTGCGTGTCAGATGAGGACTAATGTGCAAAGGGAGGACAGGTCATGTAACTTTTACAAAGCTGTGAAGGTAACACGCTTTATCTGTCCCCCTGTTAGCCCAGACTGCAGCATGGGGCACTGCTCCGGGCCGGGACAATTGACCTGCAGGGTGCCAATTATAGTGATTGGCACCTTTATTTGAGCAAGGAAGAGGCGAGAGGGCCGGCAGAAAGGAGACCAGATGGGTGGCCTGCTTTGGGTGGGAAGCGGAGCAGGGAGGGGAAACGCAGGAGGAAGTGCCCCACAGCTGAGGAAGAGGCTGTGGCGATAAACAGCAACAGCGGTTTCATTTGTCTTTCAATGGGGATTATTTCCCACAAAACTTCAATTAGGACATAAAAATAATAGTTTAAGCATTTATTGTAGAAGTGTTTCTGTAAATTAGGAATTACCTCAAAGCTCAACACAAACTGAGTTAAGTGTGAAATGTGACTGACTTTCGTAGTATTGATAGTTATTATTAGGTTCACTGATCCTTTTAAAATCATGTAAAGGAACATGTGATGTGTATTAGAAACCAGTTTCTATTATCTCTTATCAGTTTCACCAGTAGTTCAGCCGTGCAGTGAACCCAAAACTCACTTTAATTAAATATAACAGTATACATAACTAAATATTTAACTATAATGAAATATGTATTTTTTGTCCTCAGCATTAAAGAAAAATACAAAACTCACATTAGATCTTTGTTGTCATGAAGTTCATGTTGCACAATATTTGCTCCGGGCAAAAAACATTATGACTCTGAGTACATGAGATGTAAACGACTCACACTCACTCGCTTGTCTCGAAATAAATGAGTAGCAGCTCATCGCATTAAATCCAAGGGTCAGAGTTTCTGACTGCTCACAGTCAAAATGATGTGAAATCTTATTTTGTCTTGCGTAAATAAAGAAACTATAAACACGCACATACACACACCTCTCCTCCTCTGCTCTCCGGCCTCCATCCCTCCATTCCTCCTCTTCCCTAAAGCAGCTCAGCAGCACATCAGGGGGCCCCTCCACTAATTAGGGTCACTAATTGAGGGTCGACCAGGGCAGAGACCCCTCCACACCTGCACGGTCATGTGACATTCAAAGAGGTGCGCGGGGTCAAAGGTCGTGAGGGGGGGAGCGGAGGAGGGAGGGGCTCGGATTAGTTTGGCGGCGCAGATGAAGCGAGCGGTTACAGGAGGAAAACGGCAGCGAGGAACAATCAAACCTGTGGATGATTTTTATTCAGTCAAGGAACACAAAGCGTATAGATATGATTCATTCACTCCAAAGACCGAGACAAAAGAAAAAGAAGGTGGCAGATCGGCTCAACAGGTGCTTCATTCCTTTATTCCATCAGGGAACTGGTGATCATTATTCAGTGTTTTGCTGTTAACGTCTACAAATTCCCACAGATATGAAAAGAAAACAGAACCAGGCTAAATTAAATTAGAACAATAGAAACTATTTCTGCTCGTTGTACTGTACTGTATCGTCTCTCATTGTTCATCCAATTCGAATATGTAACGTCAGATAGAACAGGAGAGCATGTGTAGAAATGCAGCGGCCGCCACCAGAGCCGCGTTAGGACGGAGGGCGTGGACGCGCTGCCCGCACAGGGGTTAATTGGCAGGTGACCTTCAGGGCTGCGGCGTTGGAGGAGGCCCCAAGCCTGCCGCCTCGCTCAGCCGCTCTCAGCCCCTGTGGACTAAGTGATGTCTGCTTGTTTTGACACCATTCACACAAGAGTCTGGCTTAAGCTCGCCGAAAGGGCCGCGCAGCTGCATTCCTGAACCCAAACCAACCTGAAACCGCCCGGCGGCGGAGAGGAACCAGCGGCCGAGGGGACTTTTTCCCTTTAAAACAATGCAGAAGCGGGACATGAGACGATGGGAGCGTGTTGATCTGTTTGGAGAGGAGAAACACACATCAGAGCGCAGCTCCGTGGGCCTTTATGATGGAGCACATGAGACGTATGGATGAGCTCGGCAGCGTTTGTCATCGTCCAGACGGACAGACGCGGTCGGATTTGCCATCATCATCCTCATTATCAGCTGATGCTGATTTTAGATTTGGTTTGTGATTTTGTTTTCTTGCTCATGTGAACAACCTTGACTTTCCACAAGCATGAATGATGCTAAAAAACACTGCTCAGACAACAGACGTGGGCACAGTTTCATCTTCAGTCAAGCCAGACTCAAAGCCTTTAGTTCCACAGGCCTGAATCACCTCATCTCATCTGTCTGATAATTAGCTTCATGTTAGGCCCTAGTTTTACTGCACACTTTGCTACGACTGGATTGTTACGGCTTGTCGTACAAATAAACTTCAACAGGGCAAAAGAAAAGCTCAGTTGGAAGGTCAGACCTCCACCTCGGGTTTGATGGAAAACCGCTCCTCGCGATTAAGGGAAAACACATCTTCGGCAGGATGTGAAGCGTGTTTCTTCTTTGATTGCGTTCCGACGCGTTGCTGTTGCAAAACAAGCGAAATGTTTGTATTTACCGAGGATGAAAATACCTCCAAAGCATATTTTCAGTTTCTCCCGTGAACACTAGAATCAAGGCTGTGGTTCGGCCCAAACAGCCGTTTAGACCTGAGACTTATAGGTGATCCATCACAGCGGCATTGTGTGGAATTGTAACACACTCACATGCGCACTCATATGACAACACATCACTGCAGCGTGACTTTGTTCCCATTTTCAATTTCTCAGCCTTTCACAGAGCTGAATGAGTCCTTTCTCTGCATATAAAGGGGCACAGCTGAACACATATAACACGGACAATACAAATTGTATTTTGCTTCTGTGCACAATAAATTCCAGCTTTGGTGTAAAAGGAGGAGAGGCCACAGCGTGTCTTTTTTCCATTGATGACTGTGGCTCTGCTGCCTAAATGTCCTTTTCAAGACCCAAGGCCTTCAATTTACACTTTGACTGTTGTTGCGGGATCCAGGACGTTTCCCTCCTCCTCCTGTTTTGCACTCAAATGCCTGAACAGACTAGATATTTGAATCACCTCTTCGCCTTTTCAGCATTATGACCGTTGAACGCAGATTGAGGCAGGATGGCGGTGATATTATGCACAACAAGCAGGGAGTACAGCAAGGACGCTCCCGTGTTGTATTGTTTTGTGCTTTGAATCAATGGACGGGCCAGCGGATGGACTGGCCTTGGGTATAAAGCGGCTTTTGTGCACCGTCCATTTCTGCGTTTATCTCCGCTGATTAGGTCACTTTTCAGAAAGTGATCACACCTCAAAGGCACAAAATGGCGCCTTTATTTTCCAGGACGCTGCCTTTAAAGCAGTGGCCTCTGGCCACTGAAACTGCAAACGGCGCTGAAACCTTGGCCTCGCACAGCGTTAAAGAGAAGTTGATGTGCACTGTTCTTAAATCCGCCACGCATCTATTCACTGTCTCCCTTTCCCTTCAGGCCTAGAAGCAGGAGAAGCAGGGGAGCGCTTCTCTGACCTACGCAAGGTCTGGTGCAAAAAGCAGCTCGTGCTGTTCCTGGGCCACATCAAGACCTGCTAAACTGCACACAAGCAGTCGGGCTTCACAATCACCTGATTCCTCAAAGAGCCCATAACTGATTTCAGGCCACCTTTGAATTTGAAATGAGAACTCTGGTTTACTCTTTTCATCAGTTGAGTGATGTGGTGTCGAGGGCAACAACATGGGCAACAATGATGCACAACAGCTGAGTGTTTCTGTTTTTAAACCCATTCCAGCTTCATTGTAGACGTCATCACAGGCGCCTTTACATCAAAAACTAAGAAATCCTTTAACTCATCTGCTGCACGTACAGCATATGCAGATTCCCAGTCGGTTACTTATTAAAAGCCGTCACTGAGATGGAGTATGTTGTTTAAAAGCTATCAGTAAAATAGTGTGAGGGGCTGATGAGCAGGGAGTGAAACGCAGCGTTTAGTCTTCAAGAAAGAGAAGCTCAGTGAAAGTACTTAAGAATTTGTATAAGACAATCTGACTAAAGTGTGGCTGTGTCCTTGAATGTCTGGAGTCTTTGGCGTCTCATTGAAAGCTTAATGGAACTGGTCTCGTGTGACTGAAGCTTTCTAGGAATATTTCAGTTCTCTCAGCGTCTCTTTAGACAGATACTGATTGTGGCTTAAGATTTCTGAAGCTCTTTGTCACCGCGTTTGTTTTTCATGACCAGGAACCTCGTCTCTTCATTAGGAGCAGCTGTGTCTGTGTCAGCGCTATCAGTCCAAACGAAACCTCAGCAAAGTACATAAAAGCAGATCAGCGCGTGGAGAGAATGGAGCCAATGGCAGCCCAACGTGGCCAATGCTGTGCCTGCGGACGGTTGTTCAGCACAATGTGCAGCTAAATGTGAGGAATCACAAAATGAATTATAATGTGTTCAGTAACTTATGAAAGAAAGGGTTTGTGGGTCAGAGGGAATCTCATGACATGAGGGTTCCCACCTTTCCTTCCTCAACACGCTGATGTGGCTTTGGCTTTAATGGGAAGTAAAAATGTTTTTGTTCATGGAAAGATAAATGCTGTGAACCACACAATGTAAATCCTGTCATTTTTGGCTTAATCCAAAACTGGACAGAATTCAAATGTAAAAGACGAACCAACGGGACGTTTGGTGTAAACGGTGTCTTTGTGTAGTTTCGCCGCCGGCCCAAACAGCTTTTGTTGTTGTGTTGTTTAGTAGCAGGTGTCACGCATTAAAGTGGCCCACTTTTAAATCGTAACTACAAGTCTTCCCTGTGATCATCCCATCAGGCTCAGCTTGACCCTCGGCACCTCCGGGGTCACTGCAGGTTGCCCTCATTAGTGACAACAGGGGGGTCTCCGTCTCAACGCAGTCCATCACCCTATTTATTCCCTCCCTAATAGAGCCAAAACAAGCACACATGAACCAAGGTTCCTACGCAGACCGTAACCTATAACCTCGGGAACTCCACTGCGTTCTTTGACTCCATTCAGGCCTCATTCATTTGGACTCAGCAATCCGTTTAGTCGGTGAAAGGGGAAGAGACACACATGCACGCGAGAGATCATTTCCTCGTCCTGCCCCCGGGACGTCGGAACACACACGCGCACACACACACTCTCTCACACACCTTCCAGTGCTCGGTGTCTTTTTCCAGGCCTGGCAACGAACAGAGGAGCCAGACAGAGCGAGAGGCAGCTGAGCGTTACTGCAGGAGGAGAAGCCCTCTCTGCTTTTCAATGGGCGTGTGAACACAGCCCTGGTTAAACTGTCAGGCCTGGAGCCCAGGGTGTTTTCTGCTCTTGTATCTATAACCAACCAACAAATCAAGATCGCCGCCACCTCCGCCGCTCACTCCCCCCCCGACGCCCCCCTTTTCCCTTGAGTTGCCTGGCTTCACTGGGAACAGCAAATTAAGGAACCATCCATCTGGGTGTTATCACCAATTACGGAGGGAAGCTGTCAGCATGCATTAAGGCCTGCAGGGAAGGCGGGTGTATTAGGGTGGCGTTCACCAAGAGGGAGGCACAGGAGGGAGGCAAAGAACAAGAAGGTTACTGGATATGATGGAACAATCATTGAAGGAACAAAAGTATTTAGGATGCTTTAGGTATTTGTTGGACTCCATGACGAGCCGCGCGCGGTGACATTTGCAGGAAGTGAATTGTCGACTCAGCGCCTCTCAACGCCTCCAGACAAATGCTCGTCGCTGTTGCAAGAACGACGGAGAGCACTTGACATAAAGCGATCATGTAAGCGATATAAATATGGCAAAAACGCAACGCAACTTATGGCTGGCCCCCTTTTGTTGCTGCTCGCTGGCACAGGCAGTGATTCCCTGTAACACTTCTCCTCGGGCCAGCTTTCTCACAACACAATAGGGCCGTCATTAACTTTTTGCTCCATCGGAATGCTGAAAGAGCCGCTTGGCCAAACGCCCCCTTCCCCTCCGATCCCCTCCCTGCGCTCCATCATGCATCCCGCTTTTCTCTCCGCTCGCTGCTTTTTCCAGGGCCCTAATTTGCGAGGGCCAGGTGTGCGCAGAGCCGCGGTAAGGGGGGTGAGGATGGGTGAGGGAAAGGGTGAGCGAGGGGATGAAGGGGTGGGCGGCACACAAAGGGGTTCCACAAACTGGAGGGCATCGGCGCAGGCTAGTTTCTGGAATGCTCTGTGAGGTGTTTCTGTTCGCTCGCGTGCGCGCTTTTGCTTTTTGATGTTCTGTCACAAAGAAAGATTATTTGAGCTGCGCAAACACAGAACAGGTTCATCAAACACAAGACTTACAAACCTTCGATTTAAGAAGAAGACTGAGAAGGAAGTAAATTTCAAAGATTTCTTTCAAAGATGATTTTAAAAAGGTATTTTATTAGTACTTTATTTTTATTTACATAAGACACACACCTTATTTCTTGTCATAACAATTTTTAGCTCTGATTTTGGTCTCCACCAGCTCCTGAACGATATCTGAATGCTGGGTTCACCATCGCCTCAAAAAGTAACATACGCTTCAGACTTCCTATAAAAAAACAACACACACGGACGGATGCAGTCGCCGTAGTGAGAGTAAAAGAAAACACCAACGCAGCGTGACGCTTCTGTGCGTTTGGAGCAGCGGTGATCCAGTCACTTTTGGCCAAATGCTTAGTGTGTTGTTGTTGTAGTCACTGCAGATGCAGCTTGTGTGTTGCCTCTATGCACATGTGTGTTGCTCCTGGGCCGTGTCTGTGGGAGTCTGCGTGGAGAAAGCTGTGGTTTCTACGTGATGTGTCACTTTGAATATGTGCTCTGGCGGTGCATGAGTATGAATGTGTGAATGAATCATTGTGTGTGTGACTGAGGGTAATTGGAGGATGAAAGGGGGGCCGGGTGGTGGTGGGGGGCGCTACAAGTCGTTCCAAAGTTGTTCAACAGCCAGGCTGCCAGGTTGAGTGAGTTGCTTCAAGATCGGCAGCTTTGGTTTTTTGGAGACACACAGCAGGCGGGTGAGGAGAGAGGGGGGAGGAGGGCGGGGGGCGGCGGGGGAGCGAGGGGACCAGGACTAATTGCCACTAATTGAATTGGATGTGCTGATCAGATGGGAGGCTGTGGAAGTAATCTGAGTTGTCACAGCAGATAACGCTGGGCCATCCCAGAGTGTCCGCCTCATGTGGCAGCCTGTAACATAGCCTGCGAGAGGGCACCGGACCCCTTTGTCACGGCCACAAAAGAGGAGAGAAGCAAAGTTGCCAGTTACATTGAGCAGTGACGGGCTCAGAGTGGGAGGAGGGAGGGAGGGAGGGGTGAGGTGGGGAGAGTAGACGGACGGACAGGGGAAAACACGGACGGGAGAGATGAGCAAGATGAAAAACAAAGGGGGCGTTCAGGGGATGAGACGAGGAGGATGAAGCGGCGAGAGGAAATCTGCCGAGTCGGCATTTTTCACTTTTAAACAACAGGAGCCTCAAGGGTAAAAGCAGGAGGCTCTAAACATGAAGCAAACTCCTACAACCCTTCATCCACTCGCGGCTGTCAGTTGTGAGTAAGAATGAATGCACGTCTGTCTGTAAGTGGTCAAGGCCTTCTGTTCTCATCAGATCTAATTTGGCTGCTACGCTACCATCATAACAGACAATGCACCAGTACAGGAGAAGAGGTTCAGGTGAGACCACAGGACAATTTAGTCAATTTGAGTTAGTCACAATAAACTCAATTCAAAAACAATAAAGTGACAATAAAACACTGGAGCATCCGATACATCAGTGAACTTATATGAAGTTGAAAATGGTTTAAAAGGTTAGATAAATAAAAAAGTTGGTTTGACTCGAATAATGTTCATTTCACAAGCTTAAAATAAAGTTGAATACTGTATATCACATTATAGACACAACACATGTACAGTACTGTCTGATTTCAAGCTATTACTTTTTATTTTAATGTAATATTTTTTAATTTCTTGTCCAACAAAAGTTGTCCAAACTTTCTTCAGGGACAAAATAGTTGAGTTTAAATTGTTTGGGACTCGGCCCTGGTGAAACCTGCTGCGACGGGTCACAGCCTTTACAGAATCAGTGCCTCTGCCCGTCAGGACTAATGGAAGGGCCCCAACAGCTGCAGCCAGAGGAGGAGGAGGAGGAAAAAAGATGAAGAGTGAATAAAGGCTGAGGTGGGAAAAAGGGGAAGGATGGGGAAGACAGTGGGAGGAGAAATGGCAAAGGACGGGATGGGAGGGAGAAGGAGGACGGGAATATCAAAAGGACAATGTTTTTACACAGAAGTTTGTGGGTTTGAGGGAGAATGAGTTTTTATGCTTCAGCAAATAAAAAGTTAGAAAGGAAAAAGGTTTTAAAGGTAAAAGAAGGAATTTGGAAAAAAGAAATGAAAAATGAGGAATAGCAGACAAAATGGAAAGTGGATGAACAAAAGAAAATACAAGGTAAGTATGAAAGAGGCCGAAACGAGAAGCAGAGGAGGAGCAGGAGCGATGAGACGGGAGCAGAAGGAACCTTGATGAATTTATGAATATGTGTTTGTATGTGATTTGCCTGCAGCCCCATCCCCCTTCACCCCTCCAGCTTCAGCGTAAGGACTTTAATCATATGAGCATTGATGTTTCTGCTGCCTGATGGAAAATCACTTGTTGCTCTAAAATACGTTCAGTGAATTGAGTTTGATTATTTCAAGATTTGAATGTTCTGAACATAAACACAGTTTTAAGACGTGACACATTTCGCGCCATTAACATAAAATCATAGTATTTAAGCAGTAGCTGAGCAGATTTGACGAATGGGAAAAAATACATGCGCTTGTTTTAGATTCACCTGAAGGTAAATAAACATCTAAAAAGCTGAGTATTAAATCCTGCACAGCAAACATAAACATTTCAGGATAATGACAAGCTGGAGCTCTGCCCTGCTTCTAATTTACTTCATTTAATTTATATTTAGTTGCATCAGTGACAAAAACAATTACTCAAAACACAGAGGAGTAAATTTGTGAAAAAGGAAGAGACTGAAAATCATGTATGATTTTAACATTTAGATTATTCAAAATACAGTAAAATATATAAATTCAAAAATACCTTCATATTTACACAGCAAACAGTTAACTGGTGAGACTCAATTAGATGAATCCTTGGGTGAAAGATCTGCATAGTGTTGTGGACTATAAAAAACAAAGCCAACAAACAAAAACAAATAAAAGTGAAATTACTGTCTTAAATTAATCGCTACATTAAAACAAGCAGCAATTAAGCATTTTATCGTTCATCGTAAACGTGTCTGCATCTGATTCTGGTCTTTGCCCTTCAAGCGTCTGCAGGAAGTTTAATCACATTCAACAGGCTCCAAGTAGTAAATGCCACATAACGTCCAACTCCCTCTGAGAGTCATCGTCATTAACGTGTGGCTCTTTTGAAATTTGTGTGTTTGTCAATATAAAGGTCAGGCTGTAAATGCAAAATCATGGCTATTTAAATAGAAACGAGACAGTGTGATTGTGATTTAAAACCGGTGTTTAATAGAAATAAGAGCGCGTTTAGAGCAATCAGGTAATTGTTGTCGGATGATGTCCCACACTGATAGCAACAAATTGGCGCCGATGGTTTTCAGAAGGAAAAAAAAAAACAAGCAGCAATCAAGATGAGGTGAGAAGACGCGCGGCAAGTTATGATTCAAGAGCGAGAGGTAATAAAAGTGACAAGAAGATTTATGCTAATTTATGCCTCCGGAGTCACAGACGGACGCCTCTGTCCGTATCAGCCGGTGTGTGTGTGTGTGTGTGTGTGTGCGCGCGCGCGCTCAGCTGCAGACAATAGCACTGTGTGCCCACCGAGCCCAGACACCCCGCTTCCTCTCCTGCGATGACCCACAGGCGCTGATCGCTCGTCTGTGCCACTTTGTGCCGGCTTCAGCAGACGCGTTCCCCTCTGACATCATCACCGCGAGACGGCGACGCGGCCGCCGGTGCACGAGACGGGGCAGCAGCGGCGATGGAGGACGCTGACAGTGCGTCTGTTACTTACACAGAGCCCGATATGGTTTTATGTCTCTTTTTTTTGCTGAACACAACCCGAGACACACACACATCAAAAGAATCGTAAATAGTGTAATCAACAAAACAGGACGTGCGGAGGAAAAGTCAACTGTAAGAAACAAACAGTACACCATGAAGCAAGCACGGTATTCGACTATCAATGCAAGCGCATGGAAGCTATAAAGTTTATTAGCCTGTAGTTTAAAGTTTTGCATTTTTGCGTGGTGTATGCTTTATAATTCAATGGCTACATTTCAAGTTAAGTCTGTGCACCAGCAATGAGTGGCGTTGCACAATAAAACCTATTGAAGTAAACACGGCAGAGCAACAGGTGGCAGAGCACAGGGTTAGAGCGACACCTACAGACCACAGAGGGAACTACACTGGACGGACACACACACACACACACACACACACACACACACACACACACACACACACACACACACACACACACACACACACACACACACACACACACACACACACACACACAATGCTTTAATGCTTTTAATCGTCTGTGTTTGAGCAGAGCAGCTTTTTTTGCCTTAGAGACTAAACTTTCTACACAAGGAGTCTATAAACCTGATAAGTTTAGATTTTGTTTTCAGGGACACATTTAATTTGATCGTGTAATAAAAAATATCTATAGTTTGATAGAATGCACTTCAAAATCGCTCCAAAATGAGCTTTTAGATAAACACATCATCAAAGCTTCAGTTCAAAACTTTACAGCACGCTGAGCAAAGTTTAGAGCAGTTTATTTTATTTACAGTGATCAGACAGTAACAGTAACCATGAAAAAACAGTTTGTGTTTTATTTAAGAGCTATTTTGTATTGCTTTCTTTCTAATACATATTTTATGTTTTTACATATATAAATTTTTGTTATTCTTATAATTATTGTTATATAATTTCTAATCTGTTGATTTTAATATAAAACAGTCAGAAAATTAAAGCCTAGTCTAAATTCTTTCATTTTACAAGTTACAACATACAAACCTGATTTAAACAAATAAAAGCTATCTGACAAATATTACATCTGTTCAAATCACAAGTAACTAAACTGCTCATTTCAGCAGCTCAGTGTAAGAATCAGCCTGTGTTTGTGCTTAACATGAAACTAATCATGGGAACAAACTGTGATCATTTACTCAGTGTAGCAGCCACAGTCATCATTCTCTGGTCTAAACTAATACACAGGGAATCCCCGCGGGGAATTGACTCACTGCTATTCTCAGCCGCTAGTGTGATTCATTTACACCAGCACTTTTAAATATTCATGTGTGTACAGCAGCGTAGCAGTGAATCATGAAATACAGTAAGCAAACTGCATCTGGGAGCCTGGACCTCGCTGCGGCGTGTATCACAGTACTTGCACACCTCTCCCCCGCTGGCTGCTAGCAGACGGCTGAAGGTTAGTTCGGGGTCACGTGAGATGATACTGCTCCGCTTAGAAGGCAACACAAAGACGCGCTGGCATTTGTTTGGACAAAGCGTAATGGCTCGGACACAGCTTCCACGACGGAGAGGGGAGAAAGTGTGACAGAGGAAAAGGGAGAGTCTCACATTAAAGTGGATGGAGCCAGGGGCGGCGGCGGCGGCGGCCCTGTTTGTTTCCGTTTGCAGCATACAGTGGAGTCACCAGGAGGCCAGCAGTGTCTGCGAGGCTCTGCTGTCACAACGCATCCCGTCTCCCGCCTCCAAACGCGCTCCGTCTTCCTGCTCCTTCCCCTCTCCCGCGCTGTTTTCAGTAATTTCCCAAAATTGAATGTGTCTGTCACCGTTCTGCCTAAACACACATTCCTCTTATTGCTTGTTTGCCAAAGTCTGTCTTTCAGTCCCTGCCTCTTCTTCTCTCCTGCTCAAAGTGCTGCCTTCTGCAAAGGTCGCGGCCCCGGTGACCTCTTGTTGACCCCGGGCTGACCACTGCAGGTTAGCTTCCCTGTCAGCTGCAGCTGCGGTGCTGCTAAGAGCCGGGATAATCCAATCACACACTCATTATTGCTGGGTAGGCCCGATCCGGAGCAGGCTGTGTCGCTCTCTCCCGCTCATAATCTTTCTCTTTTGCGGTGTTTTTTGCTCATTTCACACACTGGCACCGCCGGTTTAGCCAGCAGATGTAATCGCAGCCTCCTCCACATCAGATCAGTGGTGTTACTACACGACGCTCCGTCACCTCGATGCAATTCTGCCCCTGGTATCACACAACTAGACGCTGTGCTAGTGTCACATCCTAAATCAGTCCTTTCACGCCTCCATTCAAACCTTAGCTTTAAAACAGGGAGAGGTTGCCAGGTTTGAGAATTTCAGGATGAAAGGCATGCGCGGTGCCTGGGCCAGTCTCGAAAGGGATGCGAGGAACAGACATAAACTTGTTTTTGCTTCCTGAGCTTCAGCAGAGGTTTAGAGGAAACAAGCATAATTTAAACACTCTATTCATACTTGTATTAAATTAGAAAAATAATCTCTTAATCATATTCTACCCTGTGCTGTAAATACAATCTGGAGGTTTTGCATGCTGTTCTTTTTTTGCAGTCACATGTCTTGTCCTGCCTTGCTCATGGTCTCCTGACAGTAACTCATTCTCTGCATGTGTAAGTTGTGCTATTTTATTCATTCAGAATGTACCAGATGTTTGACAGCATGTGAAGCTTTGTGTGGTAAAATGTTTGTTAAAGGCGTCACTGCAGAGTTAAACGCGTGACAACAATGTTTGCATCAGGCTCCGTAAAGCAGCAACAATCTAGTAAATTATGTAAATCTTTTACATCTAGGGAACATTCTGCCTCAAGAGAAGCGAAACTGGCTCGAAGCTACACGTTGACGGGTTTAAACAAACGGAAGCTCGCGCGTTTACTCTCGCGCTTGTCTGCATACTTTTTCTTTAAATTGTCCATGAACTTCAACGTGTGCCTTAAGCTTCCAGTTTGTCGCAGCGAGGTGAACCGTTTAATAATGAAGCGCTTTGTTTATTATTATAAGTACAGTGTGCGGCTTGCATGTCAGGATGGCCGAGCGGTCTAAGGCGCTGCGTTCAGGTCGCAGTCTCCCCTGGAGGCGTGGGTTCGAATCCCACTTCTGACAGTTATATTTGTTGGCAAAGCGCAGTTTTACTCATGTTAATAGGTCAATGTTAAACCTTTAGTCATTTTCTACTGACCAATAAATGAACAATTTCTCAGCCTAAAACTTTTAAATTATTTGGCTTTTGACTTTTTGAAACTTTTGTTACATATAGTAAATTTGTGTTGTGGTTTTAATTGTAGAGAACAACGTTCCCATAATAAGATCACAGCTTGTTTTTTTTTTTGAAAAAGTATGTCTAAAAATACTATAATGTTTTTAGACAAGTAAATAAAACAGGTAAATATGTAGTTCAGTCTTTGTTGTTTCTACAGTATTTAAACCTGGTTTTAATGAGGACAGAGGTTTTTGACAACACCAGGCAACAGTTAATGTTAAGTGACAATTTCACAGTTATTAACACCGTGAAGAGTCATTAGTTAAGGTCAGGGCGTTGGGCTGGAGGAGGCTTTGGAGCTCAGGTGGTGCCTGGAAAAGGAGCAACACACACAGAGAGAAAAGACTCATTAAATCACAAGGACGTTAGTGTCAGGAACCACAGCAGCTTTTCATTTCCAGCTCTGCCGGTTGCACACGTATGTACAGGCTGAACACGCTTTAAAAGCATGAATGATGTTTCCTCAAAATGCTTCTTTAAAATTATTGATCTTCATTTGAAATTGCAAAAAATATTAGAATGAAGGGATTTCATAAAATCAGACGTATAATAAAAATAAGTTTAATTAAATAATGATTTAATTTTTTTTTTGGTGATAATTTTGGTTTACAATATTATTCATTTGTTATTCAGTCTTTCCTTCCCTGATGAGTGAAGCACCCACCCATGAAGCTCCGAGCTTAATCAAACACTCAGAGGGTAAATGGAAGATGCTCTGTACTTGACCCTGGTCAAGATGTCAGTGTAAACGTCAGCTCCTAAAAGGCAGGTGAATAAATAAATCACGAATAAGAGATAAGAAATTGAAATGTTTCAATTATTTATGGTGGAATAATGTGTGTCATCAACATCATCACTGCTGGCAAAATTTGGGTCCCCTGGCAGGTGTCTGATGTTCCAGAGGTCACGAACCCGGAGCGCAGATGCTAATAGAGGAATGAAAGCAGCTTTGCCTTTCCCTGACTCCTTGAGTGACATTGATCTTGCAGGAGTGAGACAGTTTGGTTCCTCAGAGACCACATGCATGGTCAGGGGTAGAACTGTCCTGTTTTCAGTGTTAACTCTAACTCTAAGGTCAAAGGCACAATTCAATAAATAACATGGATCTTTTCACAATACTGAAACACAAGGCTTCCAGTTGGTAACGGAGGAGATGATTAAGATGGTCCTTTAAACAGTGTGAGGAAAAGTTCCTCTTTTTTAAATAGTGCCTGTGGGGGAGGGTTTAAACAGGAATTCTCACTTGCTTACTTCATGAAAAGCCGAGTGCTGTGTGGAAAGAACCCAGACTTTAGTTAGTGCTAGAATTTGCACACTTTGTATTCAGGAAGGAGATAAACTGAGCATGATGTGGTTCCAAGTGGAGGACAGTGAAGCTGCAGGTAAGACTCGACAATGAGGCTATAAACGGGCGCCGCGTGATGAGTCACATGATGGTGCTACAGCTTGAAAAGGATTTTTATGACTTTAATAAGTCATGTTGTTCACTGTGGATAAAGTGCTGACTTCATGGCTGTTGATAAAGTGCTGACTGTATCCACAGCCTGTGTGATGTGTATTAAACACATAAACTATTTTTATATATGCTTCAGTGATTAATTCATTATTTTATCATTTCATTGAAGACGCCAAAATTTTTACACTCAGCCTGTTCACAGGTTTTAGACAGCTCTGAATACACTTTAAAAACAGTTTGAACCAGAAATAAATTTGGGCATTCACTGGTCACACCACCTCCTTCATTTGTTCGGTTTATACTGCCTCACCACATCACCCTGAACCTTCTACCCAGCAGCACTGACTGAGAAGCTGTCATCTGGGTTCAGCTTTAGGTCTGAGCACATTCCCTGAGGCTACGAGACTCTTCACCAACAAACACGAGGCAGTTCTGGCTTTAACTGTTTTTTTTGTGTTCCTTAAATATTAATTCATAACCTAAGTTTGTCTAATAGAAACCTTGGCCTTATGCATGATGACACTATAACTTGTTTACAGTGTATGTGAAGTTGTGTTATTTTTGTGGCTTCAGAGCGAACACAATGCTTCAGGTGATGTAATGTGTGAGACTGAAGACACCGTGTGTTACGGTGTTGTTTGGACAAACCATTCAGAGAACCACATCACTAAATGTTTAACACCTACAAGTACCAGACTGTAGTTTGCTTTTGTGAAATATCTTACATTACCTTTTACTTAGAAAAACAAGAATATTGCTGCCAGCACAGATTTGAACCAGCAGCTGTAGCAGGAGGACGTAGTGTGGCGTCCACCGGCTGTACCTGCATCTCTGAAGGTTGTTAATTAACAGGATGTTTGATTTGTACCTGGTGTTTGTAATGCAGCGATACTGTACATACCTACAAGATTTTGTAGAAATTTGATATATGTTTTATGTGTCATTGATTATTTATTTGGCCAGACTGTGCTCATCAAACTATGAAAATACATGTGATTCCCAAAATGTACAAAGCTTTCATTTTGTTAAAGAAAGTTAATTAGTAGCCTGGACCGGAATGCGTCAAAGCCTGAAACTGAAACTACTGAATCTGTGCTTGATTTCACTTCCTGTATTTTGGGGGCCAACCTCCTTCCAGCAGCTTCGTTAAGTTCCTCTTGAAGTCACTCTGACAGGAATTGAGGATTTTCCTTTCCTGAACATCTCCTCTGTTATGATGCCACAAACCCATATATCGTGTTACGATAAAATAGTTTTCTTCTTTTCACAGAATCTGATGATGAAGAGAGATATTCGTCTTCTGAAGATGAGGGAGACATCCAGGTAGAAATTTCACTAGAGACAACCAATATGGCAGAAACATCTAGTAGTAAAACAATTATCCTTAACTCAAAACTATAAATTAAATTAATTAAAATGTTCTAAAAATTGTGAGTGAGCAAAGCTGATTACATTAAGGACCAATACGAATTTGAAGCATAAACTGTCTAATGAGTACAAACGTGAACAAATTCAAACGGTCTTTGTTTCTGTTGACCGTTAGATTGACATCCTGGAGAAGCAGAGGAATGAAGCCAATCAGAAGCTTTCTGAATTGGAGGAAGGTGAGACTTTGTCTTTAATTCTTCTATATTCTTGTCTCTGCTCAGTGTGTACAGACGTGGAACCCATCGCAGGCCAGGAACCACTCAGAACCAAATTTACTGCTACGCACGACATAGAACAGAGACATTAAAAATGTAAGGGTGATGAATGTTCAGTGCACCTTTTACACATGAAGGCTTTAAACCCTGGGGGATCTGAGTGTGCCGCACGGAGCTCTGAGAATTTTATTAATATAAAACCAGTTATATCATATTGACTTAAGCCATGAATAAGTAAGTGTGCTTCTGGTTTAAAAGCTTGATAAGCATCGTGTCTTTCATTCAGTCATGGTGAGTCGGACAAGGAATGTTTTAGAGACAATAAAAGGGCGTGAAAACGAGCAGAATGCTGCAGCAACGTTCTCTCTTTATCCTATTTATATCCATCTCTTTTGACCATGACAACAACTCGTCTGCCCCCGTTTCACAGTCTCCAACCAGCTCCTGAAGGAGATTAATGTGCTGGAGATGCAGTTCCAGATTGAGCGCTCGTGTCGGGAGAGCGCCGAGGCGCTGGCTGTCAAGGTGTGTCTATTAGTGTCGCACACTTCATGCTCTCGATCAGATCACATGCTACACACGAATGATACAGAGAACGTTAAGCTTCCATAAAGGAACAATGTCTTGTGTCAGAGCTTGTTTGCACTCAGTCCTAAATCACACATCAAACGGTCACAAGCGTGAGCATCCTCTGTCCTTCTTGTAGGTGACCAAAGAAAACAAAGTCCTGAAGAGGAGGAGCCAGATGATGATGCCGCTCATCGCAGAGCTGCCTGAAAACATGGACGCTGTGCCCTTCGACCTGCAGGCTGACCCCACAGTTAACGCGGATGTGGTTGATTTTGGGGAGGATGCCAGCGGTGATGAGTCTTTGCTGCTGGAGAGCCAAGCCAAGATCACAGGTGCTACAAATACCACTTTAAATACAAATGATTCAAACCTGGGTCATGATGGAATGTCCATGGACCTGATGAGTGCTGATGAGTCATCGGCATCATGTGTCCAGAATCATCCGAACTCTGATGAGGGGGAACTGTAAAAGGAACAGTTTCAGTTTTGGTGACAGTTCTGTTTTTTGCTGGGAAATAGTGCTCTGCTCAGATTTATGAGTTGCTTTGATCATTTCTGGTGTCAAATCCCTCCACTCAGCGTCTGAATCCCTCTGTCTGTGTGTCAGAGCTGCAGGCGTCGGTGGACGGTCTGCTGGCTGAGAAGCTGCAGCTCGAACAACAAGTAGAGGGTCTGAGCAAAGAGCAGGAGCAGCTCAGACAGCAGGTACAGAACGTCAGCATGCATGTGTGTGTGTGTGTGTGTCTGTGTGTGTGCACTGTCGTATATGAGACCAACCTCAGACTGTTTATCACAGCTGGCCTTGGAGGTGGAAGAGAAGGAGGCCTTAATGAGGAAAATGAACAAACAGCACAAGACCATGAACAAAATCAAACGAGGTGAGTCCTCCTTGCTCCAGATTGCTGTCTTTAATTTCAGGTAATCTGTAACATTATAGATATACAGAGGTTTCCTATTTTTGTCAAACAAACCTTCAAAAGCCTAAAAGTTTAATCATTAAAGGGTCAGTTCTACTAAATTGGAAAACACACTGCCTCCATATGGATGTTGGAATTTTGGTGAAATTTTAATGTTTCATTTGACATGAAACATTTCAACTTGACCTGGTTTCTGCAGACTGTTTTGAGGGTAAAAACATCTATAAATTCCACCTAATTTTGTGCGTGTGTGTCTGTGTGTTGCACAGTTTCCCAGCTTGTCACTGAGGAATTCACAGAACTGTCTCAGAAGCTGCAGCTGGAGGAGGACCTGCGGCAGCACGCCGAAGTCTTCGCCCACCAGGTGTGAGCGTGTGGCATGGATATGTGTGTGTGTGTGTGTGTGTGTGTGTGTGTGTGTGTGTGTGTGTGTGTGTGTGTGTGTGTGTGTGTGTGTGTGTGTGTGTGTGCAGCACGGAGCGTTTTGTCATACATTCACACCTATAGGTGGTACGGGTGACAGGTCGTGCCACGGGAAGGGTGCCGGGGTGTGAGCGCTGACCTCCAGGCGACTGTGGCGATGCAGAGGGCGCTCAGGGAGCAGCTGATGTGGCGGGACAGGAGAAGGGGTCTCCTTTCTCTGCTTTCACACCGATGACACTTTGGCCAAATCTGGGCTCTGTCTGCGAGGCGACGGGTTCACACACAAGACAAAGGCACAAACGCACTCACACGCACTGAGGAAAAACACCAATTTACTTAAAATCCACATACCCAAACACACACACACACACACACACACACACACACACACACACACACACACACACACACACACACACACACACACACACACACACACACACACACACACACCAGAGTTTGTGCTGCCCCAGCTGCTCCGATAATGAAGGTCTTTTCTTTTAAAAAACGTGGCTGTGTTCTCTCCCCATTTAGCCCCCCCTGCACTATAATTAGTGGTCATCACCACTGCTGAAGGAGAATAGTGGTCTTTGAGCACAACCTGTCTTTGCCTGACACCTTTATGTTTTGCCGAGCATATAGCAATTGTCGCCTTTGTGCACAGTGTCCTCCATTTACTGGACAGGCGCACAATGGGCTGCCTCACAGGGGTCCTTACCTGTGAAAAGGACCCCCAACTGTTCACACAATTCAGCCCCTTTACTCTCAATTCATGGTAAAAGACCCCCCTGCGCTGAATGCCTCTTGTATGCACTACTATTTGTCTGTTTTCATGTGTTTTGAAAACACCAACCATTCACACCTCTCCTCTGTGATGCACGGTGGTATAATGATGCAGGGCCTCAAACAGGAAACAATTTGTGTGTGTGTGTGTGTGTGTGTTTGTGCATCTTTGTCTCTTTGTGTTGCTGTGCGTGTTGTTGCTCCCGTGCGTTTGTACGCATGGAATAATTGTGCTAATTGCTGTGTGAAAATTGCTCTCCGCTGAAGGGAGAGCAGAGATTAGCGCGGAGTAATTTGCGGCGCGGCGGCTCGTGCTGCGTGCTCTGACACGGAGCTCACTAAACCCGCCGCTTCTCCAAACGCAGAAGCGAAAGCCGCCTTTTCTCGCACTTCCTGTTCTGTGATGACGAACCGGTTCCTTACTAGGCTGAGACGCGCGGCCTGTGACCTCAGCACACCAAGGTCATGTCTTTGTGTCTGCGTCTTGCTGACTACAAACCACAGAATTTGTACCTACATGTGACGTGTGAAGGCTGATTCAATACATTTATAAATATTAAAGGTGCATAAACAATCTCATCTATATTACACAAAAATCCTTTTAACTCACTGTCATGTAAAAACATAACGTCATAGAAAATACAGCAAAGCAGCTTGATCAATAATTAAACGTGCAGAAATCTTTGAGCGCACCAATAAAAGACAGTGAGAGTGTGTCGCTATGCTTGGATTTTCATTTCTCACTGATTGCTTGGTTTTAAATATGTCTATTTTATGTAGTAGACTTTAAAATATGTATCTGCACATTAATGTTTCTTTTTACTGTTGCAGAATATTTTGTGTCCTTCACATCCCTGCATTGCAACCAACGGGTTTCCTTTTAGCCATTAAAAAAGTGGTCATGTCTAATTGATCAATGCTCACAAACCCTCAGCACTCATGCATACAGTAATGTCTAAAGCAAATCATACCATTTATCATTCAAAAGATCTGAAACATCGGGTCAAGAATACGCATTTGAAAACGGAGGCAAACTGTGACATTTCTCATTTCTCATCATGATGCAGCCGAGCAGATGGCGCTTTGTCTCACAACTAATTCATCTTGTTTGCGTTGTTACATTCTTTATTGAGGCTGATGTCTGATTCTAACAAAGTTTCCAAGTCATTGTTCAGTCAAACACCAGCTTGAAAACACTGTCTCGTTTTGACAACCTCCTGGTGGGAGGAGATGAACAAGCAGCTATTCAGACCTCACTTTACCTTTATCTCACTAATTGTGGTTCAAATACTGAGGTTTGTTTTCTTAGAGGTAGATAATCCTGAAGGTGGTTTCATGCCAGGAGCTGACGGTTGGTTTGTGTTGTCAGATGTTGGTGCAGCAGAATGGGACCCATCCAGAGATCACCATGCAGAGCCCTGAGACTGTGGCACAGCTGCAGCAGGCGCTGGAACAAATATCCTCCGTCAGCGCAGCCTTGAGCGACATTCAACACTACTGCCTGCAGCAGGTGACCAACGAGAGCTCCATGATACAAAACCCACACGGGTGCTCATTCAGCACCTCCGTTCCCTTCACCATGCTGACGCTTGTGTTCAGAGTCCTGTCAGAGAATGCAGCGTTCTCCTTGAGCTGCAGAGCCTGAAAGAACAGCTGGAAAAGAGTGAAGGGGAGCGGACGGCCATAGAAACACAGCTGTGTGTGGCCAACAGCACCGTCACTCAGCTGCAGGAAGAAGGTACGTCCTAGCAAACACCCATCCACAGCAGAAAAACGGTCCTGATGCACCTCAGGCTCTGCATCCTCATTCTGTGGCTCATGAAATAAATGCAGCTTTTCAGTAGCTGCTTTGTTTGCTGGTTTGAAATCTATCGATCATGTCCTGGAACTGCTCTCGCAATCTGTTGACTTTGAGTTAAACCGCTCTCATATGTTTGATTTCCTATCTGACATTTTGAGCCCACAATAATATAATTGCTGACGTCCGTCTCTGCTCGTGTGTGACAGTAATGTTCGAAGGCCGCGTGGCCGCTTTCTTATGTAGTGAAGGAATTACAGGAAACGCTGACTAGGGAGCGCGCCACTAATGAAGCAGAGGAGTCCGTTCCTGCTGCGCCTCCTCCTCCTCCACCTCCTCCACCACCTCCTCCTCCTCCAGCCAATACTGTTAAGTACGAATACTGCTAAGTACTAAAGCCAGAATGCTGCAGGCCAGGCTGGTATCTGAGACAACACATTTAATACAGCACTGTGATTTCTCTCTGGGTTTCTCTAGTTCACTTGATTTTGTGAGGAGCAGGAGAAAAGACGCCCAAAGGAACACAAGCAGTGAGTTTTTAACCTCCTCTTTTTTCAGCCTTTCACAATAAAACTGAAGCTGACCGGTGTGTATTAATATTGATGCCAGCTGCAGATGCCGTTTGAACGTTTCTGTTGAGTATTTGTCTTTCCTATTCAAATCCTGTCTCTGACTGAATTTAAATTGAAGTGCATAGAGAAAACTAAGCAGTGTGTAGCAAACATGTAGTACATATACTTTACATTGTCTTCTAATCTACCAGAGTCAGTGCCTCCTGTGGACTTGAAGTCGAAAGCAGTGGATGAAATGATAGCGCGGATAAAGAACGGCATCATCCTGAGGCCCGTCAAACAAATACAGGTGGATGAACGGTATTCACACAGTTTGTGTTTAATCTTAATGCAAAATCCAAGAATAACAAAGAACCTACTATTAAACATCGTCTCATCTGCCTGCCCACAGGACAGTGACAGCATGTGGAAGGTCTGTGTTCTTGTTTGTTTTTAGCTTGTTGATGTTATAAAGCAGCTGAGACGCTAATCTCTAATCTTATTACAGGACACCAGCAGTGACAGCAGGAAATCTGCTGTTCTGGAGTTGAAAGGAATGCTGGTAATAATTTAAACGCTGCGTCCTCACTGCGTCTTCCCATTCACAGGCCAAACCTAAACCAAAACCCTCCACATCGTATTAACCACGAACAGACACTTAAGCACATGTATTCTGACACATTTCCAACCATGTCACGCTTCAGGACAACATAAAGCGCCAGCACCGCAGAGTCCCGTCCAGGAGGGGCCTCGGCAGAAACGTGGCGGATGCAGAGCTTGCGACGGTGCTTCAGAGGAGGAGAAAAGTGTTGGGGGAGAACCAGGATCAGCCCGGCTTGACCCAAACGCAGGGTAGGACATCATGTCGTACTCATCATGATGGAGCTTATTGTTTACGTATTGTTTACATGACCTGGTGCTCACATCCAGGTTGAACCCTCTTTGATCCGCATGCAAAAAAGATATATTTTTGCATCTTCAGTATTTATAGTCTGAGCAAAGTGTCTATTTCCTTTTTTTGGATGTGTGCCTAATCTGAGGACATGATAATCTATTTGTCAGATCCCCAGCCGGGTTCACAGCGTGTCCCAACAGCGGGTGATGTTCCCTGGGCCAGCGAGAAGGGCACGGCCCCTGTTCTCCGACGGCTCAAGCAGAACAGAGAGATGAGAGACTCCCGTATCAGATCGTCGGTGCTGATCCTCAACCAAGAAACCTGAAAGCAGGAAACACACTTCTTTTCACCTTTAAACATGGCTGCATTTGTCTGAACCACACTTTTATTTACTGTCAGGTTCGCTAATATGTCCTTGCACTGAGTTAATTCACAAAAGCACTGCTGCTGTGATCTCCTACAATGAAATGTCAGGAAAGCAGTGGACGCTGGCCTCTGCTGCAAAGGTTAAAAAGAGATGGAATTGCATCTGATCAAATAATGTCAGATTACAGTTTGCTTTAACCTCCTGACTGTTGTGGATCACAGGGTTGTATATAGTGCACGCAAACATCAAATCTCACATTTATGACCAAAGAAAAACAAAGAAAAGCGCTTCTCCGATGCCATTTAACCCAAGTCAGCCTCAGAAAGCCAGTACTTGTTGCTTGTGAAAGCATGGGACTTCTCAGCCGTGTTTAATGTCCAGTCTCTTATTTTTATTTTATTTGGTTGCCAGGCTTTTAGGTGATCTGAGTGCAAGTAACAGCATTTTTAAAAAGTCTATAGATGAATAAACCTGATCCATTAAAATCCATGAATGCCTCTGCCAAGCTCTTTCCTGAGGTGTCTCTCTTTTAAAGCTCAATCCAGCAGAAAGATGGCGGCTGCCATTTATTTAGGCACATTAAAGCTCTCACACCCGGGGCCTAGAGGTGTTTTTGAGATAAGAGCCTCAGGTGATTGTCACTCTCCCCTGAAAGTATCTTTAAATGCAGCGGGTCGCCTTTTGTTTTCTCACCTCTGCACAGATACTGTATGCGTGTGCATGCATGCATGAACGAATGCACGCCCTGGCGCCACGCTATCTATCTATCTGCCTATGGACCTTTGTTGAAAGCATTTGAAATGGGGATAAAATTACTCTCACCTTTATCTCTGACACCATTTTAGTGTCTTCACACGGTTTCATATTATATATTTACTTTATTTAGCTCCTTTTACCAGAGACTCTCGCTTTTCACTCTGGAGCATGCATGTTTTATTGTTTTCCTCAGTCTCAGAGGTGTTATCTTCAGAGAAGTGAGTGTGTGACAGAGAGAAAATGTGTTAGGGTGTCATATACTAACACTATCTTACTGATAATGTAATAGGAATAGTTTATAGTGTTAACTGCCCATCATTTTCAATCCAACTGAACCAAAATCAGATATAGTGCTGTAGCAATACAATTAAAACTGAGCCTAGCGTAGCCATATATTAAGTGTTTCCTTCAAATGTATTTTTATCTATTTATTTATTTATTTATTTTATTACAGGTGTGAGGTCCAGTATCAAAGTAAAAATCAAGTGTGGCACATGAGGTATTTGAGGTGGCATGACTGTAAAGTAAAGGTTTTGTGTTATCAACTTATTTACACGATCACAGACACCAGCATACAGTATGATGTACTGCACCAGGGCGGTCAACCATTAAAATAAAAAAAAAACATTTCTTCATTTAAAATCTTCGCAGAAGTTGCTTCTAGTGGCAATTTGGTATCAATGCCATCGTTTATTAGTGTTATAATATCTAATATCAGAAGTTAGATCTAAACAGTACATTTGAGTATGCGCCGTTATTTCAAACGCAGCTCGTCAATTGTGCACTTCTCGCCCAGACGCAGGTGGCGCTGTGACTAGAACACGCCCAAGCCTCACGCGGAACAACGTCTTCTTCGCTGCTTTCATCAGCCTGCACCGAAAACACAGGGCGAAGAACTTTGACCAGCAGCGAGCTCGTTTCTCCACTGCTTTCATATTCGTGTGTGTTTTCATATGCAGAGAGATGTGGTTTATTTATCTACTGAGCTGGCTGTCGTTGGTCATCCAGGTATCCTTCGTCACTCTAGCAATAGGTAGGTGTGTGCTAACCTGTCTGCTTGCTAATGCTAACGGGTCGAGTCAGCTGTTGAGCGGTAATGGGGCTTGATTCCACAAAGCAACGACAGCAGTCGAACGGTTGCTAATGTCGTCATAATGTTTACACTGATCCTTCATCAGGAGCAAACACGCTTCGTGATTTAAATCACCGATAAGCCTTGAGCTACTACGCGTTTAGCTAACCACCCTCTCGGCTACAATAGACAACATATCGTTTCTAATCCCTCAAACAACAAGGAGGCAAATTTTAAATTCATATTGTCTCTAACCAGAATACTCCAGGTACCGCGGTTACACTCTAATTTCTTGTGTCTAATTTGGCCTCCTGGGTTATTATTAAACACACGACTTGAATGAGACGTTAGCACGCCGCCAGTTTCACTTGACCCTTGAATAGCTGTTATGACACATCATCAAATGCTGTGAGCTGCAGCGACTGATTCAACTGTCTGAGGAGTTTGACATCTTAATTGCTTTCTGTGCTTCACGTGTCACCAACCTCATCCCCAGCCTGGGACGTTGTTTACACCAGTCGCTGCAGTAGGCTAGTTTGTGTCACTTAGCTAAAGCCCCACCTTGAAAAGACGTTTTCTTTGCTCCTGACTGTGGTGGAAACGTGCCAATAAGCGTTTAGCTGCAGCTGACAGGTGTGGCTCCTGGCTGTCAAACTCCGTCATACCACGTAGATCCGTGCAGCGTTAGTGGTTTGCTCTTTGTCCTCCAGCGTGGCAGTAGCGGAAACGAGACCGTGCACTGGATATATTTACATTTAGCCCGTTTTCAGACTTAAGATAGCTGACGCATGCCCTAGATCTACTTCTAATGAGAAATACGACATCTATTCAGGATTCTTCAGATGTCAGCGGGTCCAACATTGAACTCTGCTGTCAAATGCGTTGCATCATCCATGGCCCCTATGTATTGTCTGTTATATTAACCAAGAAAAAGCAAACTTTAGGGGCTCTGTCCCTCTGCTTGTTGGATAGGACCCAGCAGATGGTAGCAGTCTTATATTCAGTGTAAAGTGCACAGCATTGCTTTAGTTCTTTTCTCTACTCTGTCTTTTTACTAAGTACAGATTGCCTTTGTGGGATGAAGCAGAAACTCTTTCTTTGAGCCTTTGTTCTGTGACCATGACTCTCCCCTGGCATAAATGTTCTGTCTAATTGATGGGTTTACTGCCTCTTCCTGCACTAGTACAATCTGACCCGTCCTTCTTGCTTTGCCTTGGATGTTATGTAGAGAAAGCTATTCAGTCTCAAATGCATATTCTTAGAATCATGTATAGAGAGCTGGCAAGTATATTTGACTGTCAATTTGAATTTCTTTCATGCACGTTTTGTGAATGGCAACATTTAAGATTTGGGAATTCACTATAACTAAAAGGAGGTTTTTACAAAAACTTGTTAAAATTCCTCAAAAAAAAGTTACTGAACATGTATTCTCCTTTTCTAAAGGTGTCAGCAATTGGGCAAAGAGCAGATTTCATATTAGGAAGGTCACCAAACTATTATATGACCAACATAAAGATACAGTCATGCATATCCACATCCATGTTCAAGTTACTAACCAAACTGTGGAAGAAAGAGAAAACACAGAGCTGTGGTTTTAAAATGTAAGGCCCTTGTAGCTGTGAGACAATGGAGCTAACCATGTCACACTGTGTGACCCACAAATTAAACAATCATTTTTATTTATTATTTTTTTTGTTGAGAGACTCTTGTATCATATGCTTGTTAATGGACTGAAACTTGATTCTTATAAACAGGATGATGATGTCCCAAATTGCTCATACTACACTATAGAAATGATCTGATAATTGTTTATGTTTTGAAACAGAAACATTGAATGGTTTATTTGCAGCCGAAGTCAGTCAATAGTCATGAAGCTGTTTATTTTCTTGTTTTCCTGTTTCCTGGCTCATCACATTCTTTTTCCCAGCTGCTGGCCTGTACTACTTGGCAGAACTAATAGAAGAATACACAGTAGCCACCAGTCGAATAATCAAATACATGATACTGGTAAGATGTGTATAGTTTTATTCATACTTTTTATAGTTTACTGTTAAATCAAATGGATGAGCGCAGCTGAGTAAAACTACTGTTTCTCACTTCCTGTTTCTAGTTCTCCACAGGTGTGTTGGCAGGTCTTTATCTTTTTGAAGGCTTCCCGGTGCTGATGGTGGGACTCGGCCTCTTCACCAACTTGGTGTATTTCGGTCTTTTGCAGACCTTCCCCTACATACTGCTGAGCTCCCCCAACTTCATTCTGTCCTGTGGTGAGTGTAATTCATGCTGGCTTCTAATTCAGGATTGGGTTGTTTTTAATTTTGTGACATTCAGTGAACACCATTGTTTTCTCTGTCTTCACTCTGCAGTATTAGTGGTGTTGAACCATTATATGGCCTTCCAGTACTTTGCACAAGAGTATTATCCTTTCTCAGAGGTAAATCCTTATTTCTGATACAGATACTGTAGCATAAATAGCCTTATCTTTCATGTACTGGCGTTACTATCACATTTCCCTCAGAAATCGTAATATTCTACTCTTTCACGATTGATGTCAGGTGCTGGCCTACTTCACCATCTGCCTGTGGGTCATCCCTTTTGCCTTCTTTGTGTCACTGTCAGCGGGGGAAAACGTACTTCCGTCCACCATGCAGCAAGGAGGTGAGTGAACCTCATGTTTATTTTCCCCATAGTAGACATAGTCCTATTCATTAATCTGTGCAGAATTAGAGGAAACATATAGCACGTAAAAGAACATGTAACAGACCTACAACTCACGCATACAGTATAGTAGTATAGGGTGTACAGTACTGTATTTATTTCTGTAAATATTTAACTTTATCCTATTTCGTAAAATTTATTTTTAATTTATTAGTTTAATTAACATTTAGCTTTTACCAAACAAAAAAATATTGTTTAAATATTTTTTTTATCTCCAGTCTTTACCTAGACAGAGTCAATACTAGTCTCTTGATTGCCCTTTATTTTTTACATTTCCTCTAAGAACCTTTTGAATTGTTTTTATTGCTGTGGTTGCGAGTGGTTTATTGGTGTTTTATTTCTTGCCTAATCGTTATTTTACGTTCTATTTAATCGATGTTGCGGAGCGTTTACAAATAAATGTAAATGCTGTGCCCGTTCATGTGCTACTGAGACGATGTCTGAGAAGCACCAGCCCGGCTAGCTCAGTCGGTAGAGCATGAGACTCTTAATCTCAGGGTCGTGGGTTCGAGCCCCACGTTGGGCGCTGATGTTTTTCTCAATTTACCTCCTTGTGTTTATACTTTCGGTGTTCATACTAGATATTATATGTATTTCACTTTACCGCCTCCAAGCTTATTTGCATCTGAATGTAAAATGTATAGTTTTAAGTGGCAGCTAAGAGTGAATTTGTAGCCCGTGATCCCCCTGGAACCTAATGGACAAATAGTGTGCTTACTAACATTTGCTCTTGTCTTCTCTGTTTAGATGACGTAGTGTCTAATTACTTCACCAAGGGCAAGAGAGGAAAGAGGTCAGGCATCCTCCTCATTTTCTCTTTCCTGAAGGAGGCAGTGCTGCCCAGTCGACAGAAAATGTACTGAGAAGTTTGGACTTGGGTGCAGCATTGGGGTCACAGATGTGTGTGCGTGGCTGAGATTAAGGGAAAAGCAGAAATCACCATGGGATTTCTTTCCGAATGGAACAAAGCAGTGGCCACAAGGAGGTTGAGCGCACACACAAAGTGGATGGACCAATGAACAGAACAGAGCCTCCTACTGGACAAACTGAAGTTTACACAGACCATGTTTGTCTGTCTTTATTTTTCTGTCTGTACTGACTGCCAGCAGCATCTACTACAGAATTCACTTATGGGGTTTTGTCTGTAGCTGGCTTCTCTATTTTTAATCTTTGGTATTAAAACTGTATGAACAGGGTTTGAAATTAACAACCACCAAATACTTGTACATGTTGACTTTGGCAGATAAATTGGTATGAGTTTCCTCCTGATGAGATGAAGTCTGCTGTCATGTGTGTTGCAAGTCTCACTTTTTTAGATTCAATACAAGGAAGTAGCAGCTAGAGGAAAAAAATATAATTAAGATTATTGTTAGAAATTAGCTACTCATCTAAGGAGACATAATTTTGTTAATTTTTGCATTTTAGTCTTTTAAAAACAATAAGTTGTAATTAAATCTAGACACAGTCTAGAAATCTAGACAGAGAGAGAGCAGGTGTGATGTGCAAAGGTCCACAGCTGGACCCACAGACGCTAAAGTTACATGACATGCTCAATAAGCGTTCGGCTACCCTGTGCTCAGCCTGGTCTCATTACCAGGTGTGATGTGGTACAAATTCAATCGTACCAAGCTGATGAAAAAAGATTTAAAAATGCAGCTTTAGAAGAAAAGGACTCTATTTCTTTCTGTAATTTGTTGAGCTACAAGAGATGATTCTACTCTGGGTTGTTGACGTTAGGCCACAAAAGCAACGCACTGACAGTTTTTGTTTTCCTGTCTCACTACCTTATTCACCAGAGTCGTGTCGTGCAACCTGCCGTCTCGTTTCTTTTTCTACTTCAAGAATTCATACTAATAATGGACTGATTTTTATACATTGATTGATGAGTAAGTGCAGCATCAAAGACAAATGAACACTTCTGAGGATCAAACCTGTGCAGTGACTCTTGTGAATTTATGGGTGTTGGAGACAAAAGCTGCTCAAAGTGGTTTGATGGAAGGATGATTAAAGAGACCCAAAAAGAATTTTTATATATTACTGAGTGTGATTTATTATTATTATTTATTGTTTTGTTCAAATAGCCAAATGTTTCTTCTCAGATGGATTTTTTCATGAAATGCAGGCTAATATAAAGGTAAAGTTATCTACATTATAGCTTTATTTGTTGGACAATAGCTTTTCTTTTTCATGTTGTAACATTCCACTGCTTCAAATGTATTTGTCCTAAATTGTTATGGTATCCGCTTCCCATGTTGCTTGGTCACAGTGGAAGCATCAGGTTGAGGCTGGTGTGAACTTTGACCCCTACTTAGGTGTGAAGTGCTTCATGAAGTGAGGGAAGACGACAAAGCCGCACACACACGCCTTTATCTGACAGGCCACAGCTCACAGTCCCACACGTGCTGATGACAAGCCCTCACCTGGATCCCCAAGTCGCTTCCCTGGGGGGATCAGTGAAAAAGCAGGGATGTGAGTGTGACAGGTGACCCATCGCACTGAGGTTTTCTCACCTCTGTCTGACCCTTCTGTTCACCCTGCTCCGGGAGACACAGTGTCTGGGGTGTGTGGCATTTTTAATTTTGTCACTTTGAGCTGAAGTTGGGGGGTGGCTGATGTCTTGTGATGTCTGTTTGTACTTTGCCTCTGTCGTTCTCTATGTGACAGATCAAGTTTTGTAATTGGGTTTTCGTTTTGGTTATTTCGTGTTAAATTAAATGTTTTTTTCCACCTCAAGTAAAAAATGTAAACCTGTATATAGTACTGTAGAGTTGATGGTGATGTTCAGTGTGTTCCTTACGATCTCCAGTCTTCCAGTCTAAAGTGGTGGGCTCAGTAGTGTCCAGGCTCCAGCACTTCAGCCAGGTGCATGGCCACCTCTGTCCATGGGGAGGAGCTTCGCCCCTGGGGGCGTCCTCGATGCTGGACTGCTGTGATGTTCTGGGCCTCAAAGTGCTGCAGAGAGACGATCCTGGAGGGGAAGGCTCTTGGGAAAAACACTCTTTTAAGGAGGTCCAGCGGCAGGTCAGGGGCAGCACGTGGTGTGCGATCCCACTTGGTGCTGTACTGAACCCGTCTGCTGCTGCTGTCCCTCCACACTGTGACACAGTCGCGAAGGTCCGGCTCTTTGAGGGGTTTATCAGGCTGGAGGCCCAGGTAGATGGTCCAAGGCCTGGAGGTTGAGGCTGGAGGTGCTTGTCTTGGCTTGTCCTTGAATAAGCCTTCAGGATAGTCTGGACCAGAGCTGTCCTGATCTGATGGGCGGCAAAGGCTGTGGTAGTGGCTCAGCTGGACTCTGGGCGAGAAACCTTTTAGGACGGGAAAACCTTTATTGTTTGTCCACTCTGCAACCTTCTCATCTATCAGTGTCTGAAAGAGGGAGACACAAGAGGAAAGAATCACAAATGGTATATTGAGAGGTAACAAACTTGAGTGATTGATGGTTTACTTGGATATTAACCCTTTTCTTGACGTTATCCACTTTGGCCAAGTCTACAAGGTCACTGTACAAAGCTTGAACTTGCTTCCTCTCCTCCATTTCTTTCTTCTTTTCTGCCGTCCATCCGTGGTTTTTCAGGTACCTACACACACAAAATCTGTCAAACATCAGTCAATTTTACTTTGACTTTGACCTTTTTCAGCGCGTTACCTCGCCACCTCCCTGCGGCACCAGATGCGGGCCAAATCCAGAGGTGTGTGTCCCATGTTGTCCACCGCCAGCACGTCTGCTCCGGCCTGCACCAGGATCTCTGTGCATTCGAGAAGGCCTTCAGAAGCTGCCACGTGCAGCGGGCTCAGCCCTGAAACTGTCGTACTGGTAATAATATACCATCATAAAGATCATCTGTCATTATATCTCCAGATACTGCAAACATTTTCAATTTGATTAATAATACTTTGCTATTCAGTGTGTATTTAACTATTTGTCACTGGTGGCTGAGGATTATGTGTCTTACACGTTCACTCCAGCACCATTCTGCAGCAGGTATCTGAGGCAGGCAGTCGTGTTGGGTGAGCTCTGGGACGACAGAACCATGTGAATGGGCCTGCGACCCTGGGAATCGCTGCTGTGGACGCTTCCCCGTCCAGACTCCACCATGAGCTGCATCTCGGCCACCTGCCCGTAAAGACAAGCCATGTGCAGCGCCGTCACACCCTGGAGGATGAAAAACAAAGGTCACATCACCGTCTCACCTTTAGTTCTCTAAAACAGATTACAGTTCATCAATTTAAATGCGTACTAGATCTAAGATGTTACAACACATCCCTGCACTTTGCTCTGTGGGGTTTGCTGGCTCCAGGCCTCAAAGGTTTAAATATGGTGTTTGTCACATCTTTGTCTTTATACTTTCATATAACAACTCAAAGGTTTTTGTTGTCAAAAAGCAAGATTATGGTTTCAATTTCCCAAATCATCAGCGTGGCATAACTTATCCCCCAGTAACCATTACTAATCAGTAAATGATCATCCAACCATGATCTAAATGACTAAATGTGCCTTTAAGACGTTGTTTCTGAATGGACAGAACACAGTGGACAGACCTGATTTAGTTCATTCTTGTTTTAAATTCAACCATAAGGGAGGGATGTGATTTGTCCTGTACCCGGTCAGGGCCCTCAAACGCACCGCGTGTGACGTTAGCTGACAAACACCACCGTGCTAATGTCACACTTTAACGCTTCTACTGAACGTGGACCGTCCAACGTGCTCATTTACCGGCTCGCGCGCGCTCAGGTCCACGTCGCTCCTGGCCGCAGGTCCGCGGGCGGTTTTCCTGCGAGGCGCAGAAAGTTTAGCTGTAAACGATTAAAACTGCGGCTGAACTTCAAACCGCATTTGTGGACAGTCAATGCGGCGAACAACGACCCTTAATACGCGAATTAAAGCAAAATAACCTGAAATATTATGAACGCTGTTTACCAGATTTTACGTCTCCGTTTTCCGCTTCTGTTGTCCGAGCCCATGGTTGCTATGGGAACGTGGTAACCGGGTTACGAACACTGATTTACGACTTCTTCACGCGTGAATAATAAAAATGTTCTCTAGCAATGGAATAATCATTTGGATAGTTTAGTTTAGTAAAATTTGATTATGCTGTGAAAACCGCAAAGACTTTGGGTGCTTTTATGTCACCAAATATCTTTCTGGCATATATGGAATATGAAGTGTGTGAAGTGAAATTTACTAATGTGTATTATAGATATCAGGTTTGTCATTTATTCCTGTTTTCAGCTGCTCCTTTGCCACACATTTAACATTTAATTAGGATATTAAAAATTCGTAGTGATTTGGATCTTAAGACGTCTTGGGGCATTTTTCCCGTTGGTGAAGAAGACCTGCCTGTTGAGAATAGGTGAAAACATTATATAATAGCGTATATACAGTATTCACATTATACCCATAGGCAGCAGAAGTACGTGCTGCATCTGTAGGTGATGTGAGTGGCTGCAGCCAAGGCAGTGAAGGAAACCTCCACGTTTCCACGCAGCGCCCACAGCTCTCTGACCGAACCTCTCTGTTGCGCTGGCATTGACAGCGCATTAGTATTGGCTGCTCGCACTTGGCCCGAGTGAAGTACGTCGATGACACTGACACTGTGGTCGGGACCTGCCGCCGCACGTAAAGCCAGCGTGAGTTGAGGCGGCTATGTTCTCCATTTCATTGAGAGGTCGATGGGCTCACGGGCCAGCAACCATGTCTGATCACTGCTATTGACCACCTGACCCCTCAATGAGAGAGGGTGAGGGACTGCATTTTAACGGACACATGCTGTACAGTATAGAGGATAATGTACATACTGTACAGTATAGAGGATAATGTACAGTAGCACTGTGTAGGGATCCAAACTAGCTTTTAATACTTTACATTCAATTCAATTAATGAATAGTCAATTACTTGTATGTGTTAATTTTTGTTCCCTAAATTATCAGTTATTTGAAGTTGTTGCACTTCTTTAACTCAAATTTCCCCTTTAGTCTCTGTCATCTTGTGTCTGTCAGGGTGATCAGCAAGCAGCCGATGGTCAAGGTCGGGTCACAGATGTGCAGGAGGGATGAGTGATATCTTAATATAATCTGTGTGTGTGTGTGCGTGTGTGTGTGTGTGTGTGTAGTGTCGCCCATGTGCACGTAAGGAAACAGCTCAGCACTGTTAAGACCGCAGCACTTCCCTTTTGACCTCGGTCACATGTCACAGAGGTTGTAGGGAGCCTACGTTGTAGAGCTCTTTCATGTTTGACTTTCAGCTCAAGTCCCTGGACGACAAACCCCAACATGACCTCCTTCCTGCGACAGCTGAGTGTGACTGCACGTGTTTGTGTTTACTCCCTAAAAGCCCCCAAATCTTAAAAGCTTTCTGATGTATAATGGTCCTGAGCTCAATTAACAACAAATGTAGATTGCAACAACTGCTCATTTGGAGTATTTTAACCCATGTTTAATGGGCCGCCTCCCAAATGCTTATTAAATTAATAACAACATGAAACTTCCATGTGTGTGCATTTAGCCAGAGTGACTCCATGCATCAGCCAGGGAACATCCAGTTGATGCGGAGCAGATTAGCAGCGGGCCGATCAGAGCTATCAGAGTGGCCTAAGCCTGCTTAGAGTGAGCATGCAAATGAGATCATGTCCCAGCAGCCTCCAGTAGATTGTCCTATCGGTCCATGGCAGCATCAAATCACATGCCATCTGCTTTACGTGTAGCACAATACAAGCTTGAGCTTGGCTAGTGGCATGGAGCCAATGTGCTACAGGCGCCTCAGAGCTCCAGCATTAATAATCATATAGCTGCTCTGTTGTGTATAAACCAGTTACACTATTGTCACCTGACGGTAGAGATGCTGCTGATACTGACCTCCAGCAGAACCTCAGTTTGGGTCGCTGCTGGTTCAGCAACGACCCAAACTGAGGTTTGGGTCGTTGAAACGAGGAAGAACCAAGCGCTGGAGCTGGAGCTGGAGCAGGACGAGCGCACACCTTCCAGCCGCGCCCGCGTCCACTAAGCCGCCGCCCACGCAGCCGTGCGCTCGCCGTGCTCCTCCCATCCCTCAGCTCCTCCTTTTCTACGTCTCTCTCTCTCTCTCCCTCTCTCTCTCTCTCTCTTGCCTCGTGCTCAGCCAGGCGGCAGCGCGCTAATGCACCATGGCACATTCTGCAGCTCCGAGTCACAATGCGACCAAGCTCTGCGCAGTGACCGCACGGCGACCTCCCTCAGCACCGCTGCACGGAGGCGCTGCGCGGCGGCGGGGGCCGCTCACGATGAGCATGTAGATCAGATGACAGTGAGATGAGCAGAGCAGAGTCACGGATGCCTGTTCAGAGGACATTGTTGTGCTACATGTAAATTAACATAACAAATGGCTCTGAGAGCAGATTATTGTCTTCATGTACGTCTTTATAATCAGCAGCGCTGCTCTAACGCACTGGACATTAGAATGGTGATAGTTACAGATGTGAAGGACAGGATGCTAATCTGTCACTCCTGCTGCTGCAGGGCTTTCATACCCTTTTTAATGTCTACTTTCTATCCACTATATGTCAAGCCCTCCTCCCTAAGATCCTGACAGACATCCTGCCATCACACCTTCCCATGATCCCAACCTTTTTCACCACATCCCTGGAAGATGTTGCTCTGAATCACCGCAGCTCAGCAGAAATGACCAGAGGGAAGCACGCGGAGATAAAAGGCCCGGGATACTGAGAAACCGAGGTCAAGGCCCTTAAAGGTCAGTGTTGTGAAGGTGAAAGGTAGACAAAGAGACGTATCATTAGCCACGAAGCGGGTGAGATGATGGAGCTGAAGCTGGCCCGTGACAGACCTGTCCACTTTTATTTCTCTGTAGTTCTCTGATTATTCTCAGAAAGGCAGCTCGTCACTCCTCCATCCAACCCGAGGGCTCTGTCCATCTGCTGGCTGTCACGTCTTCCAAGCTGGGATGCCACGGGCGGTGCTCACCATCACATCTTACTAGGTTTTGCTATGATTCATCCCCAAATCTTTCTCCTCAGAAGTCAAACCACACTTTGAGCATCTTCCGAACAAAAATCACTTAACTTCACACCCAATATTCATCAAATCTGCAGGGTTCCTCTTAAAATGAGAACGACCTTGTGCTTCTATATGACCAGTGGGTTCAATCCTAGGTCCGTCTAGCTGGGAGCTGACGGCATCATCATGCTCCCCCACACAGATACGACAGCAGCTATTAGCTTCCTGCCATATCAGCATAAACTTAAATACAGCTTGTCACAGGAGCATTTACTACTCAGCAACTGTTCAGAATGGTTTCATACTCCTATCAATGATTAATGCATGTTACTCAGTCCACAGATCTTTAATCACTCTCTTGTGCAGCTGTGTCACCTGTAGTAATCCTGAAACATATTATAGATCTCATAGATAAGAGTGATCAGGTCATGGATTGTGATGCTCTGCCTCCCATCATGCGCCTCGTTTCAAACCGCGTCTTTGAGTTCAGTCAGCACAAGCAGAGGAGAAACTCTTTTTCCGCACCCTGAGAGTTCAGCGGCGTAACTGCTGTGTGAACTCACACTCTGCTTGTGCGCAAAGCTGCAAAGATCAGCCGCTCAGCAGCACCATTAACAGGGTCACATTTACATGTTCTCTGTCCAGTCCCCTCCTGTCAGGATGCTACACTTCAGCGGCGGCAGGGATCACTGTTTGCACTATTAACCTGCACCTGTGCATAAAGCGTTGAGACCCAGACCAGACCACGGGTGTCCTGTGTGTGTGCACGCTGCACACGCACGAAGGCCCATGTACCCAACGCACACGCGTGTGTTGCCACTTGCACCGTGCCCCATTGCTAATACGTTAGCCCTTCCGCTATCCAGGTCACAGAGCAGTGGGGGTGGGGGTGGCGTCAGCGCCAGTGGGGCAGCGCTCCATAAATCCTGCTGTTCTCATGACACACGCACCCTGATCATATTCGTAAAATGAGCTGTAATGTGCAGATGACATGATGTAATATGCTAATGCTGCTGGTACAGTGATACCACAACAGCTTGGGGACAGTGAGTCGCTTTATGATGTGTACGTTTTGTGCGCAGACATGATCCAGCAGGAACCCAAACGCACACGAATGGTGTTTTTCGCCTGAGGTTTGTCCTCTATTCAATTAAAGCGCTTGTATTCCGCTCAAGCTGACGAACTGGAATTAGGCCAAAATAAACACAATGACAGGAGAGAGGGGGTGGGGGGTCACTTTTTAAATAGATGGATGGATAGACAGATGATCTTGTGATCTAATGCCCAAAAAACTAACAGTGACAGTTATTTTGTCCTCAGGAGACAGGACAGTACAGCAGCCACTATCATCTAATTACCACCTTAAATAATGTAGCAGGATGGCAGCTACATGCAGAAACACTAAATGCATTTGGACCGGCACGACTAAAAGGAAGTGGTCTCATACCCTCTGTACAACATGTTGATTGCTGTATTATTGATGCTGCGTGCTGAGTGTTTTATCAAGCTCAACTGGAAATGGAATAGACCTAAACTTAACCCTGAAGACTTTACATTCCATAATGCACATATATATTTAACATGAAATACATACTGACAGGAAGAAAGACGCTTGGAATTAGTTTGAGCATTTGTTAATTTAGCTTGAGAAAATGGTTAGATTATACATACAATACAAGTACAGTATTTAGCCTTTAGGAATATGAAATGTAACATTAATTGGGGGGAAAAACTGGAAGAGCTTTGTTCTTTTAGCCTAAGAGCAAACGTTTCTGACATCATCGGGCTGATTATGAAAGGGGTTCATAAGTTTAAGAGGTTAGGCAGGAATTCCCCTTTCAGCAGATGTAAAAATCAGCAGCTACAAACTGTAGCAGCATTTTAACTTCAACGCTGCAACAAGGAGCCAGAGTTCAAACAAAGTTCTTCCATTGGGAAAGAAAACTTAGTGAGGAGGAACCCACAGAATGCAAATGAGGACCCTGTCAAAGAAATTAGAGGGGCTGTCGCCACTAACAATATGACTCAACCTGCTGCAAATATTTGAAAGATGCATTTGTGATTGTTGGTCTTTCTGGTAATTTAAATCTATTTATTTTTCGTTTACTGGGAAGTGGCAGCACCAGAAGCCTTTGATGGGGCCGCAAAAAGCGTTTCTGCAATCCATTTTCATCTGGAGATGCTTCTTAGTACGATTTGACAAAGTCTGTGTTTGTAAAACGGAAACTAAAAATTCTTAAAGAAATGACTCTGACTGTTGTTTCAAACACATGTTCAAGGTTTGCACCTTTATAACAGACACACTATAATAGACAAAAATAATACGTAGCTCGCTTTCGTTTTTCGTGTGTGTGTGTGTGTGTGTGTGTGTGTGTGTGTGTGTGTGTGTGTGTGTGTGTGTGTGTGTGTGTTCGTGCTCACCTCCTCTGGCGTCCCCCACAGTGCTGACACTAGGGTCTGCCACCCTTCCCTCCCTGCTCCTCTCAGGGTCCCATCGGGGCTAAGCAGATTTTGGTGTCTGGCTCCTCTTTGCATGTGGACACCTGCTGTGCCGTCTGTATTATACTGTTGTATCTCCTAACATGTCTTGATGCAGAGCGTGTGATATGCGTGTTTTCTTTTTTTTTTTACCACTTCTTGTTTGCCGCACTCACACACACTCACACACACACACACACACACACACACACACACACACACACACACACACACACACACGTATATAAGCTGACATAAGTTGCAGCATGTGGTGTGAGGCCATATGGCTCAGATTATGTGTCAGATAATGTCATGTTTACCACTGGCCGTGTGTTTGTGTGGGCCTGTATGTTCTGTCCCATATGATCCTGTGTAATCTGTTCTGAAAGCGTGTGGATGCGGTGCATGTGCGCCTTTGTGTGTTCACAGCTGCAAGGCACCAAGTGTTGACGTCTGAATGCGTAGGCCTTCATGTGCTTTGCTGATGTGTTCCAACGTCCTCGGGGACGGACACATGACCCATGAACCGGGCCTTGGGCACGCGTGTGCTCCGGTACCTCCGGATGCTCGACCCGGGGTCGTCTTCGCAATTGTGATCAAAGTGTGAAAAGGAGTCTGGGCATGAGAAATCAGTTTTAAATCACACCCTGGACTAGAGTCTCGCTCCTCTGGGTCTCAGGTGTCCTCTCACCTCAGATAATGCTAATGCGCGGGTAAGAGGTAATTTGAAAGGATCCTGGGAGGATATTTTCATAAAAGCAGAGGACAAAGAGACGGTGTTAGAGGGCACCACTGTTCTCTCGCCCCTCTATTGTCTGAAACACATCACCGGTTTGAAAGTAATGTGAGATTCCCCTGGAGAGGTGCCGAGGCACAGTGTGTGCCCACATATGGATACTGTATGTATAAGAAGCGTATTGATCAAGTGCTCCTCACGTGGCGTAAAGCCTGGAGGACGGGATGATTCAAACCCCCGACGCTCGGCCCACAGGAAGACCCCCACACAGGCACACGTGTGCATGAGGCCTGTTAGAGAGGCTGGGTGCAGTCTATCACAGGGCCAGTGCAGTCACGCTATCACCTATGCTCACCATTAACCTCTGATAACTGTGTCTTTGGACAGTGGGACGACTGTTGGTACAATACAATAATAATGCTGCAGCTTCGGGGCATCGTGGATCTACTCGTTTAGCCCGATTTAGTTAAAAATAATAATTTTATTAGTTTAATATAATAAAGGTTGTGAATAACTAATATTAAAAACCCCTCTGCTACAATAAATGTGACGCAGAGAAGCCGCGGTTCAAATTGATCTGTTGCCTCTACTTGAATTGTTGCCGCTGTGCTCTTGCGCCACCTTTCAGCAGCTGTTTGAGGCCCACGCACGCTCATATCACTGCAGCGCTGCTGTCGGCCAGCGGAGGGGAACGATGTCTCACCTCACCCACACATCCAGCAACACGAGCTTTTAAAAACCTCCCCGGCCCTTCCTCCAGCCATGTCCTCACCACTATTACAACAGGCCTAAGAGCCATGCTCCCTGCTCTGCTTTGACCTAATGGGCTGTGAAGCAGCCCGGGGAGCGAGGCTATCTGACAATGTCTCACCTCCAGCTGTCACTTCATGGAGCTAAATCAGGATAGGTCCTCCATGTTAGTCCCGCCTCTTACGCCGGAACGGGGCCAAAAGACTGAAGAGGATCATTTGGATTTGTTTTTTTTGTTTTTCACTTTGTTTGTAGTTAGTTTATAGACAGTATACTGTACAATTATTCTAGAGCTTCAGTTCTAAGTTGCATGTGGATGAAAAGATTCAGGTTTGAAGGTAATTGTAGGATGCATTTTTTGATATGGTTGGTTAGTTGATTTAGGTCAAATATTCACTCTTTAGTTCTTATCTGTAGAAGACAGGTTCTTTAAGAAGCCTGATTGACTCCAGGGCTGAGTTTGTAGATTGATTCATCTTTACTCATGATAACATACTCCCTGCTAATTAATTTTGATTGTTAATTAAAAGTGAAAGGACACACACACACACACACGCATTGTTGACTATTTTTATCTTGAATGGGAGTCAGTCTATTAGGCTTCAGCCCTCAAGCTTCGTATGAAATAAACCGAACATTACCGTATCTTGAATGGGAGCGGTTGTAGATGCCACTCTGCCATTTTGACGCTACAAATTCCTCAAACCACCACTGTCATCTGACCTAAACCAGTCTAATGTGCTGCTCCCTGATGGACTGCCTGTCAGTCAGAGTGATGAGCTGGTTTGACAGCTGTACATGGCCGTCACGGCTGAGAAGTTGACCTTGCACAACCAGGATCCATATGCAGGGATGCAGGGATGCAGGGAGAGGCCCGTTCACGGCCTTGGCAGCACACTGCATTCATGGAAAGCAGCTTCTGGCCAGAGTGTGGCAAAGATAGCATCATTACTCAGCTGAGTCAAAGACGCCATGAAAGAGACCTCATGATGGATAATAATGGGAGTGAAAGCTCAAGCTTGCAGGAGGAAGAAGAGCAGCACCTCAGGAGCTGGTCCAGTTTGCTGGTCAGAACTCCAGGACAGTGGCCGGCAGTGGGAGCCCCCTCGCATCGGCCTGTTTTGTAAGACATCTGCGGGCTAAAGCGACCTGACAGTGCTTGATGCGTTTGCAGCATGGCACATAAGCGATCTGAAAACGCTGAGCTATTTTTGCTGATGTTAATTTGCTCCGTGTTAGGACGCCGGTTCACAGCGCGGTCAGCCTTCGCTGATACTATATTCCCGTTTGTTTCAGTAAAGGTTCTCCCGTCACATCGCATTTAGGTCGAGGTGCCTGTGAACTGTGAATGCACTGCACAAGGGGACCCGGCCGCGCTGAGGCTGCTGGGTCCTGCGGTCCGCTGGTTTTGGGACCGACGACCCCATGTTCAGGGAGTGACACTGCATGATGTCCTGAGTTTTCCTGAACACAATCAGACTAAATAAATAGTGGAAATATATGTAAATAAGTCCATCTTTATTTTGTACACACATACATTACAGCCTCTAAAATTTTTACTCTTTTTCAATCTGCAGTATATGATAAAATGTATGTAAAT
Organism: Betta splendens; assembly: GCF_900634795.4. Classification (NCBI taxonomy): domain Eukaryota; kingdom Metazoa; phylum Chordata; class Actinopteri; order Anabantiformes; family Osphronemidae; genus Betta; species Betta splendens. Next base: position 21,336,057 of record NC_040882.2, on the reverse strand, counting down.
GAAAAATGCAAAAAAAATCAGCAGAATATGTAAAAGCACTTTTTGTATAAAAAGGATATTGAAATGAAATTAAACATATAAGATAAACTGAAGCACTAAGGTCATATCTGTGGCCATATATTGTAGAATGTAATTTTTAAAATCAACACAAATACACAAAGTTGGGATACTATCAATATAAAATTGAATCATGATTTCTAAAGTGAAAGGTACCTGGTGGTGCAGATGTTTCCAGCAGCAGCAGACTGTTTGTGTCTTCTTAGAAAGGCAGTCGTGTCTCCAAAGCGTCGCCAGTGAGCAGGCTGATCCCCTCATTCTCCGTCTTGTTAACTCTGTGTTCATGAATTATTCATCACACAGTCAGACCCACAAAAGAGCACTGCTAATTGGAGCCTCTTTTATTACCATCATTATTATTGTTATTATTCCCACCTCTGGTGTGAGTGATTAAACACGAAATTAAATTAATGTAATGTGAGAAAAAATATTTTTCTAATGGCCCTGCATTAACCCTGTGGTTAATTCGAAAACAGATTTAGGGAAATTAATGTTGAATTTGAGCGTAGTTTCTGAGGAGAAGGGAAAAAAAGAAACAGTTCATTTACATCAAGTGTTAATTTGTATAACAGCTATATTTATTTGCCCATGGATATATGCTAATATTTATTTTCATACTAGTCAAGAGGAGAAGCGATTCAACGTTTTAATTTATATCTATTAGTTATTTCCTTAAAAACGACCACTTGTAGTGGTGCATGCGGCTGCATCAGTGTGCGTGCGCCTTTAAAACAGCCAGGAGGCGACTGTGAAGAGGTTAAACGAAGGTTAGCACCTGTTGGCTCTGAATAGAAACAGAATTAGGTCTCATTAAGTTCAGGACTTTCTCCAGGACGTATTTTTCTAGATGTCATTCGTGGGGTTTGAGTGTGGATTATTGCTGTTGTTGAAATGAAAAAAACATTTTGAAGTTCCATTTAAAATTGATGCAACAGCTGCACTCACTGTTTCTCGCTAAAGGCCCACTGGTTCACAACCCTTTCCTTCTTCATGCACAAGTACAGCACACACTACACTGGCTCCATCAATCTTTTACTGTGGAACAGCTCAGTATGTTATACAGTGCATTTCTTCTCTTTCATTAGCACTGTCCCCTTTAAATAAAAATAAATAAAAGTACATATTTAAAAAACATTGAGCAGTTATAGTGATAATAAAAATTACTAGTACTGCAAATTAAAACCCTCATTGTCTTCAAGGTATAATAACTCAGTTTAATAATTTACAGTATTAAGACTCAACAGTAAAATTTACTTAAATTTATTTTATTTGTACTGTTATACAACTGTTTAGTTTTATGGCTTGTGTGCTACTACTCAGTACAACACAGCTGTGAATTGTAATGGTCTCATTTGTTGTTGTTGTTGAGCGTTGAATCCTAGTGACCACATGAGGCCAGGTGAATGAGATTTGACTTGATGTATTGCAAAGGCCTGTAATAGTCCAGGTGTGTGAGAGGATGGAGGCCAGAGAGGAGCGAGCCCTGCAGTTCTCCTGAAAAGCAGGCGTCACTGCTCCCCAGAAGTCAAAACATATTCAATTGCACCTGCAGCAATAAAAAAAGTCCACACTACTCCATCTTTGTCCTTTTGCTTTCTGTCTCCCTCTGCGAGGTAATACCAGCTGCAGCGGGCAGTTGCCACGGCAACAGAAGCAGATGTTAGGGTGTGATGGGATGTGAACTACTGCCCCCCCCGCCTTTAAAAAGAGAATTGACAGTAATGGACATGGATTCATGACTGTATGGTCTGTAGCTATATCGCCTCTAACACAGTTTGGCACACCATATGCCACTCCATGCATTTTTTATGATGTGGCCCTACTTACTCGCAACTGGATGAGCTGCTTTGCTCCTGGGTTCCTGGGCTTTGCAGCAGTACATTTATACAGTCTGCCAAAACTGCATTGTGTTAACAGTACTGTTGCCTTTTCTATATGTGGATGTGATGACATAAGCTGGTTGGTTCTTTTACAAGCAACAGGTCTGCAGTTCAGCCTAAATGTGACTTACTGCACAGTATGTGACATGACCTGCTTCATGTGACTCATTCACAGACAACTGAACTGGCCATAGACCCAGTCTGATAAACTGGGGTTTGTGACGACTTGAGGCACAGTGGCCATTGAACCAGTGTTACTGTTTCTGAATGAATAAAAAATTAATAGTAATAGTATTTTTTAATGTATTTGACATTTTCTCTTTTCTATTTTGCTTCCATGTGCAGCGTGTTTGCAGCAGACCAACATCGATTCTGACCGTCCAGTGGGCACCCATTTTTGTAATAACCTTTAATTAATTACTTAATTACATAATTACTTCAATTGTTTTATTAAACATAATATGTTGAAAAAATGTTGAAAATGCTTTTTGAGCCACACAGTGTCTAAAAAACAACACATGCATTAATTGAATTGAATGAGTCTTACAGGCTTCATCACTCGCCACTTTTTTTTGCCATTAACCTCCCTAACGAGAACAAAAGGTAAATGCAGGAGCGGCCATGTACTTTTCAAAGAGACTCTAGTTTGCACACGCACAATAGAACTGACTGAAGCAATGATCGTTCCATTAAGAACCTGCTTCTCTAAATGTGAGGTCAAACTAGCAGATGTGGTAAATAGGACTTTTTAGCTCTTCTTACTGTGGCCTTGTTCTGCACAGCTGTAAATACTGTAATAGCAAGAAAGGAAATCAAATCTGAATGAGAAGGTGTTTGGGCCATCAAATTAAATCAAACTGAAGTAAAGTAAATAACGTAACACAAACATAACATAAATAACATTTCTCTGGGGTTTAAATGAAATGAAAACGTTCATTTCTTACTGTCCGCAGTCACTGCAGTGTGTGTCTGTGCGCACACACACGATCTGAGCAGAGGAGTCCTTTCATGACTGACTTTAATTTACATAGACAATTCATCTTTAATCTGCCGCCTGCTCTCTGCCAGTCCATCAAACATTCATACTGGTAAGTGAGATAAAACCTGAAGGTTCCTGAACGAGCTGTGCAGCCTGAGAAACTGAGCAGTGTCGGGTACAGCATTAAAGGAACACTTCACCAATTTTGACGAGTACAGTAGTTTTTGGGAATGAAGGGAAAATCAGATTCCGCCATTTTTTCTATGCAGAGAAATGATCATTTATTCCTCTGCATAAAGTCACCAGGGCGACTGAAGATGATGTAAAACACGTCATTCTCATCCATGGGTTTCTCTGTACCTGCCCCAGCAACAGCCCGGCTGAGAGGGAGGTGGATCCAGCCTGAAAGGCAACCGCAAGGACTCGGGGCCTATGGTCCATCCTAGAAGGTGGCGGTATGCACGAACTGTTGATTGCAAACCGCTAATAAAAACAAGAAAGAAGAAGAAAGAGCTGTGGGGGGTGTAGGGGGTGTAGGGACTGCGTGCTGGAGACATGTGTGTTAGGGCTCATCCTTTATGGGCTACAGAATACTAGCGGGAGTAGTGCTAGCTTACGTTGCTACCGTACGTTAGCTTGTGTATTAGCTTAGCTGTTAGCAACTCTAAAACTAATTCAATAATTCCACTTTATTTTATAGGTAATATGGGCCGGCCACGCATCATCACAGAGACTTTTGGAAGGGACAACGGTTTTGTTTTTACAGCCAGTAACCGTAGATGAGGGTTTGGCTACGCAGACAGCTTTTGTCCAGAATAAAAGGCTGCTAAATGACTTAGAAACAATGTTTTTATTCAAACACTGCTAAAATATAACCTTTTGCTCTAAATGTAAAACCAGAGGAGAAACACACCCGCCCCACATTACTGTAAATGGGACCAATCACTGGAGCTCAGGAGATTTGTCAGAGCGCAGTGCATTCTGGGTGTTGTAGGATATGACAATTTTCAGCCACAACACATAATACTGCACTTCCATGTTTTCTCTGGACACAGACCATCAATGATAAATGTTTTTGCACATTTTGGCTAATAATTCTGCTTTTCAGCAGTGCTAAATTTGCTTTTCAGCGGTGATGTTTCCCTTTAAGTGTTTGGCTGCAGGGCCTGGAGGAGCCGCTGGGGTGGGCGGCTGCTTTTAGCCCCTTTCTCTCCTGCACAAACTTTTTAAACGTACACCCTGTGGAAAAAGCTGTTGTTTTAGATTACGAAAGCGAGGGGTGAACGTGAGGTTAGCAGCTGACTTTCTGCCATGTCATCCTCCCTCTAGTCCGTTATATGACTCGTTCCCCTTCTTACATAACGGAGCTCAGATACGGTGAATGGGTCATTCAAGGATCTGCCGCATTATGCTCGATGTGAGCGCGTGTGCTAAAAAAATAAATAACACAATCGTGCATGTGCCAGAAAATAATGCTGCAGAAGAGTGTGCGTTTATGCATGTGTACAGCTGTACACAGTACTGACCCCAAGGCAGCGCAGGATAGAGTACACGCTGTACTGAGGGGACGCGGTGTCACCACTAGAGAGCGCCCGCTCCCTGTGAACTTTTGACCCCCGCCTCTGGGCATTCAGACGATATTACATCTGTTATTACGTGATTCAGCTTTGATTAATTAGGCACTCACGAGCGTACGCGCTGACTCTATGACCGCCCCCGATGAGAACAGAGCGTCCGAGGCACGCGGGGAAGGGCGAGCATGAACTGATGCAAAAAGACAAACTATGAAGTCGGAGAGAGAGGGAGACGGAGAACAGAGAGAGATGTGGACGTGGGAGGAGATGGGAGATGGGAACTGACAAGAGTGGTAATAGGTGAACATGCTTACTCGATGCAGTTAGACACTCATAGACAAGCTGCTCCCACTGTGGGGATTAAAATGCACAGCCTCCCAGAGTTGACTCCAGATATGTACATACAGTATGACTCGCCTGCAAGTTTTTTTGGGTGGTTCCCAAAAAAGGCTCCTGGGCCCAATGTCAAATACTCTACTGATGTAAAAATGAAATAAAACAAAAACAAAGTCAAGCTACCTCACAGAGACACAAAACCAGCCCCTAGAGATGCATAACAACCAAATGAGGCTCTACAGAACAGGTCTGCCTCACAGTCCGTATCTGTGTCCAGGTTGGGCTGTCTCATAATCCCCCCTGGCTTAATACCCTACAATCCTCCCTGTCATGCCAAGGTCATGGGTTTAATTTTCCTTTTTACGTTTTTAGCCTCCGGGCATCTGCCGCCATGAGCTGATCAGACGCTGCTCACTTCATCCTAGCCTCCTTCTGTATCCTGACCTTTAGCTGAACTCACCTCACAGCTCCAAGGAGGCCACTGAGACAGAGAAGCTAAATGTCAGAGAGGAGGTGAAAGGATTTTTTACATGCTTTGCTGAACTATGGATCGTTTTAATGTCTTGAACTTGTCTTGCACATTATGTGTTTTGTTCTAAAATGCAGCCTCCCTATAATGTATAAATAAATAAATTGTTAACATCAGGTAAAGCTATTGTGCATTTGTGCAGCAAGGGTCTTTTTCAGTTCAGTGGGAACTTAAAAGAATATATTCTATGCTTAGAAGTAATTCTATGCATAAAGCTAAAAACAAAAAGTGTATAAAAATGTTTATAAAACTTGGATGAATGCAGTTGTTGTTAAACCCTTATTATTTAGAGACAGTTAAAACCTCTATCTCTAAACTCTTTATAATTAATTTCCCCCTGCGCGATGCGGGTGTGAGTTTGATTAGCAAATCGCTCTGACACCTGCTTTCACGCGTCTCAATCAACCAATCGTCTCGTCCACTGTCAGCCTCTCTGCCAATAGGATGACACAGGACCCTCGGGGAGTGGGTCTCATTAGCTAGATTCCAAGACCTGGCTCTGGCCCACTGGAAGCACCCGGCTGGAAACAATGAAAGCCGGAGGGGCTTACTGTACAGTACATCAGCAGCAGCAGCAGCAGCAGCGGCATCATGTCCTCCTTCCCCTCCGTGTTCAGGACAGGATGGGAGAGAGGTGAGGGTGACAGGCGCAGAAGAGTTGTGCAACACATATAGTTTTTTTTTGTGAAAAAGACTTTAAGTGAATTCCTAAGTATGAACAGCTGATCTTCCAACATCAGCTGAATTTTAAGTGTCTGTTCTCAAGGAGCGAGCTTTTTATGGCCCCCTTCCTCCTGCGCTGCAACTATTTTGGGTGCTGACTCCACAGGGCTGAATGGAGCCACGGGTGGTTTATGTAACTGTTGATGAACCCGTGGAGTCTTGTTCTTCTCCTGAGCGCCACCTGTGCCGGTCCCTGACTGGTAATTATTGACAATGTGATGCCAAGAAATATCTTAGTAATACACATATTTGTATTTCACTTTTTAAGTTTTATTTTGTGAACGTTCAATAGAAGTTTGTAGGTGTGAAAGTTCAAACCATCATAGAGTTACATATACAAAATGTAGCTAGTGAAAATCACAACTCAACATGCAAGACACATTGTTTTGTTGGGATTCAAGTCAAAACACAGACAAACATTATTATTATGCATTTGATAGCTACTTTGTTGTTGGCAGCGTTCAGGTCCTCTCTCCTCACAATTGCTGTGTAGCTCCCGTGATGAAACCCGTGTTTCTGCCACCACCACCCAAAAGCACAATCAGAACATGATTTATCATAAACTAGCGCCGCGCTGCCATGCTAATTACGGTGTGTCAGAAATAAACCTGGAGTATTAAAGCCACTTGAATATTAATGGAGGTGTTAAAGCGGAATCACATTTATTTCCTTCCTGGGTCAAGTACAGAAAAGAAAAAACAATGTGGAAAAGACCATTATTCAAATGAGAGTGCACAGACCTTAATAGAAATCAGCCCAACCATTAACTTCTGTTTTAACACAGCCCAGTAATTTTGTTTCCAACATTTGTAGACATGATTGACTGTTATGTTCCTGTCTATTGTGGTGCATGTAAATGTGGCCCCATCCATATTTCCCAAAAAGCCTCATTCAGGACCTTAAAAGGCACCAAATAAAGATAAATTAGGGTTAGTATGTTGCCTTAATCTGAACTAATGCCAGCTAAAACCAAAATGAGTGCCCAGGAGTGGTTTAATCATCCACCGTGCCACATTCAGCATCACAATACTGATATGGAGCAAGGACTCACCTTTGAACCCGCGGATACAGCGGCGAGCTTTTGTTTCCTCAACGGCCTTGAATGGCGAAAAGAAAGTGTGCGGTGGCTGTTTGGATCGTAGGTCACTTAAAAACACATTTCACACGCCTCGGCGTTTTAAATCATCGCGTCTGACCCGGTGTTAAACTCGCAGAGCGAGCCATCATCCCGCTGGGCTCCAGGAATGTGGTTTTGTGTAGCACAAAAAACAAGATATTAAAAGTTTATTTCGACAGCATTACTGGAAAATAGATTCAATGGATGATAGCAGCGAGGTTCTTGCCTGTGGTTGAGCAAAAAAGGAATTTACTGCGTAGCCAGTTAGCTTAGCGGATAATTTAGACAGCACACATGCAAATGTAAAAAGCTTGATGACAAACAATAAATAATATTCACAGGCACCACATTCAAGAAATACAACTAATGATATCTAGGTGAATTTTGCCAGTGGTGAGTTAAATGGATGATAAATAAACAGCTTCAGCAGCCTGATGGGTCACCATGGCAACGAAACACTGTCCACCGCTCTTTTCTGCCCTCTGGGATCACTGCTTGTATTTTGTTACTGTTTCAGTGAGTTCAGTTATTGTTTTTGGTTGTGTTCTCTGTATTTGTAGTGGGTTTTTCTTTAATATTTGGTGTCTGTGTTGTCAATTTGTGGTTTTAAGCGACGTGGGGCGTGTTCATTTCACTAAGCCAACCAAGGATGGGTTGTTGTTTTCACACATTTCTAATGATGGACTCAAAGTTTGTTGTCTCGCAGGGTTAAAAGGTTAAAACCTCAAACAGTCAAAAGCATTTTAAACCAATTCCCTAATAAAGATGCCTTTGAATTTTGCAGACGTCCATCAGGTGCTGTGTAATTACTCCCAGCTTATAATTAGTAAATCAAGTGTTGTGATGCCGTAAATGAGACGTGATGTTAAATCTCGGGTTACCAATGGAAAATGCCATATTACGGTGGAGTTTGTCTTGGTTGCCTAATATCTTTAAAACATTAGGCTAAAATATATGAAAATTATGTCTGCATCAAGTGAAATGTGACATTTTCCTTTCTTAATGTCTCCCCCCAGGCTTTGAAAGAGGGCCCACCCTGCAGATGTGATCAAAGAAGCCGGGCTCCGTCTTGACACCACGCTCTCTCATCTTGCCTCTAAAGGCAGCTCACATTAAATGGACAGATTAAAAAACATTGCTGCCATGTTAGATACAGCCAAGCACTCACACTCCATAATTATTAGGCTGATGATTGCACACAAGTGTTTTCGGGTGGTGCATCTGGCTCCGCGGATGATGGAAGTTGTTGTGTGTTTCCACCCGCGTTTTTCAGGCTGTCAAAAATTGCATTCTGAGAAAGCCGCACTCCTCTCATCAAGAGTCATAATTTACTTGTCAAAGCAGGAGTCCTCTCAGCATGCGGGAGGCTCCCTGGGGTTATAATTGCGAGACGGTTTGGTTCTGCTGAAATGCCTCCAGTCATGATGGAGCACAGGCCTGCTCGTCGCGCTTTGTGTGCTTTTCCTTTTAAAAGTAGCCATTTACACAGAAAATGGTAAAGCGCTGTTAAAAAAATGTCTGACTAGCGTCACTATACTTTCACCATCAACTCCTTGTCGTGTGGGACTTTGAAGCTTGATTACGGAGGCGCTCGGCGGCTACGCCGACGCAACGTCACCATCTGGTGGAGACGGCGTGAAGTCATTGTGTGTCTGCTGCTGTTGGCTGGTTAAGCTCTGTCTCGGCCGCGTGGCTCTTCAGGCATCGAATGAGTGAGGATCGATTGTATCGGTGCGTTTGTGCAGTTTGTTTACAGGTGTGTGTCACGTTTTCCTGCAGCTTTCTTTAACGCTGCACTTTTTCCTCAGTCACAGCATCTGCAGTGTTTTTCAGGTTTAGTTCTTTGTTTAAGTCTGTTCTGGTTGAATAATTTTAACTTTGAATAATTCAAATATTGAATATTTATTCACTATTTGACCTTCAGGCAAAGGTCAATGTAGGAACAACTAGGTATAAAATTCTCATTGATTCTTGTCCTCTACTAAATGAATAAATGACATCTGCTACAATTAACTGCATTTATTCAAAAACATTCACACACTTGATGGAAGTCAATATTCACTGTTCAACTGCTACAGTAACATCACAGCACAACCTGCTCTCTCTGTTTAAACATGTCCTCCATCTTTTCAAACAGCGCCTCGCGGACGGAGCTGCCGCTGCGGCGGCGCAGCACCTGGTACCCGCGCCCACATCTGTCCACGAGCGCCCTCAGGTCCCCGTTCCTCAGCACGTGCTGCTCCGCGCTCACGCCCAGCGTCTCCCCCCAGGCGAGCAGCAGCGCCGCCCGCCGCCAGGCGCCGTCCCCCAGCAGGCCCACGTGCTGCTCCACCGCCGCCCTGTACCGCGGCGTGCAGGCCAGGAAGGCGGGCACCAGCAGGAGCACGGCGTGCGGCGCCGGGCCGCACCAGGAGGCGCCGGCCGCGATGCCCCTCCTCTGGGCCGAGCCGGCCGCGTCCGGCCCGTCGCGCCACCGGAGGCCCAGCGGCTCCGCCAGCGCCAGGCGCCGCCCGCCCAGCGTGCCTCTCCACCAGCGGAAGCTGCGGCCGCCGCCGTGGGAGGCCCCGCCCCCCAGGACGGGGGCGCCCGCGGGGGCGCGGGGGGACCAGGACTCCCCGAGGAGCATGACCCTCAGCTCTGACTCGGGAGGGTCTGCGAGGCTCTGCACCGGCAGCCCGACATCGTTGACCCGTCTCACGTCCTCAGCGCCGCTAGCTTGTCGTGTCCCCTTTAGCGCCCGTCTTCCTCCCGCCCCCTCCCTTGGCTCTACCTCCTCCATCTCCTGTAGTGTTTCGAGATGATTGTTGCTGTGAGCGGCTGTCGGGCCCGTCTGCGGCGTCTCCTCGCCGTTCTCCGAGGTCTCTCTGTTATCGCACTCCTTGCCTCCACCCCGTTCCCTCCTCTCACTGACCTCTTGGTACATGAAATGAAACGCATCCTCTGAGCTCTCAGCTTCTGGACCGAGCGAGGCGGACTCGCGATCCCCCCCGTCGCCGCCCCCCTCGCGCCCCCCTCCACCGTTCCGCTCGCTCCCCTCCAGTTCCGCCTGTCGTGCTTCCAGGCTCTCCTCCCACTTGCGGAGTTTCTGGAAGGCGAGCTCCAAGCGGCTCTCTTTGCTCTGCAGCTCCTGCTTGAGTGAGGCCAGGTCTCGGCCCATCTCGTCCAGCTGCTGAGTCGTGTGCTGCTTTCGCTGCTGCAGCTCTGACTTGAGGTTGAGCAGCTCCTGCTCTTCGCTTTTGAGGTAGTGCTCCCTGGTCCTCAGCTCCTGGCCGTGGTCCTTCAGGCCTTTCACCTTCCTCTGAAGGTCCTGGCCGTGAGAGCTCAGCAGCTTCTGTTGGCCCTCGAGAGCCTGAAGCAGCTTCTCCAGCTCTCGTTCCTTTTTCTCCACGTTCTGTTCCTTCATCTTCAAGTGCTGCTCGTGTTTTTCCTCCTGCTCTTTTTGTCCTACCTTCAAACTTGCTTCCAACTTTCTAACTTCCTGTTCCTTACTTTCAATCTCTCCCTCTTTTTCAATAAGCTCTTCCTCCTTTGACTCCAGTCGAAGCGTTTTTTGGCTCAAGTCCTCTGTGTTTCTTTGAAGCTCCTCTTCCCTTCGACCTATTTCCTGCTCCCTGTTTTGGATTTCCTCTCGTCGCTCCCTTTGTGCCTCCAGCAGCTGCTGGAAATAATATTCTCTCAGCTCATTCAACTTCATCTCTGCCTCGTCCTCTCTCTCTACACTCTTTTCTAGCTCTTCCTGTAGTTCCTCTTTTGCGTCATTCAACGCTCTGACCTGCACCTCTTTCTCTTGGAGGATTCTTTGGAGCTCAGCGTCTCTGCTCTGCACCTCCTCCTCATGTCTCCTCAGGTGTTTCCTTGCCTCCTCCTCGCTCTCCTTCCTCAGCTCTTCATACTTTAGTTTGAGGTTCTCCATCTCCTTCACGATCTTCTCGTTCTGCTGCCGCAGCTGCTCGTTCTTCTGGGCGACGTCTGCGACACGTTGCCGTTCTTCCTCCAGGCGACTCGCAGCCTCCTCCTTCTCCTTCGCCACCGACTCCAGGTGCTCCTTGCTGCTGGCGATCTCCTGCTCGTACTCCTGGATCATGCTGCTCATCTCCTTTTCCATCTTGCGGGTGAGCTCCTTCAGCTCGGACTTGGTTTGCTCCATGGTGAGCCTCAGCTGGGCGACCGCCTCCTCGTTCTCGCGCTCCCGCTGCCTCAGCCGCTCGAGCTCCTCTTCTTTCTCCTGCAGTTCTGCATCTTTGCTCCTCTGCTGCTCCGCGACGCCGGACGTCTGCTTGCGGCTGAGCTCCCGCAGCTCTTCGATCTGCTTCACGTAGTTTGCGCAGGTCTTCGCCGCCTCGTCGGCCTCCCGGTTTCTCTGCGCGAGGAGACGCTGAGCTCGCGAGAGTTCCTCGGTTTTCTCGTCGACAGCTGCTCTCAGTCTGTTTGTCCGACTCTCTGCGTTCTCCTGCTTCTTCTTCTGCTCTTCTCTCCACCGGGCCTCCCTGGAGGCGGCCTCTTCTTTCACACTTTCAATCTCAGCCTCCTTCTCTGCGACTCTCCCCTGCGTTTCCTGCAGGAGCTGCTGCAGCTGCTCCATCTCCGTCTCTGTGTGTCGCAGCCGTTGCTCGGCCTCTTTCTTTTGGCTCAGGATGATTTCTCCTCTCTCCTCGTCTTTTCTTTGCAGGACGTCGTTGAGGTCCTTCACCTGCTGCTGCAGGTTTCTTAGCTCTTGTTCTTTTTCTTCAAGCTTCTGCTCCATCTGTGTTTTGTGATGTACTCGATCTTTTTCTCTTTCTGTTTCGACCTGTCGGAGGTTTTGTTCAAGTTGTTTTAGTTGTTCTTTCATTTCTTTTAGCTCTTGTTCTTTTTCTTCAAGCTTCTGCTCCATCTTAGTTGTGTGATGTACTCGATCTTTTTCTCTTTCTGTTTCGACCTGTCGGAGGTTTTGTTCAAGTTGTTTTAGTTGTTCCTTCAATTCTTTTAGCTCTTGTTCTTTTTCTTCAAGCTTTTGCTCCATTTCTTTCACATAACATAAATTATTTTGTTCTTTCTTTTCCTTTTGATGCAGTTTTGTTTCCATTTCTTCAACATTTAGTTTAAGCCCCTCAATGTCTTTTTCTTGTTCTTTCAGCCTTTGTTCGGCTTCTTTTCCATATTTTAAAAGATCTTGTTCCTTTTCTTCCTTTTCTTGCAGCATCGTGTTAAGTTCTTTGACGTTCAGTCTCACGTCTTCAACCTCCTTTTCTTTTTTTGTCACTCTTTCCTCCATCACTTTCTTGTGTCTTTCGTTTTCCTTTTCACGTTTCTGCATCTGAAGTTTGAATTCCTCTGTCAGTCTGTCTCTCTCCTGTAGGATGTACTTCTCATTCATTTTATTGATCATTTCTTTCTCCTTCTCCTGTTCCAGCTTGAGTTCTCTGATCTGGGCTCTGTACTCTTGCTTCTGTTTTTCGGTTTCTTTTGCAAATGACTCTTTCATCTCTTCTGTCGTCCTTTGACATTCTTGTTCTATGTCCCTTATTTTTTCAGTGTACTGTTGGATCTTTTCTAAGTTTTCCTCATTCAGTTTGACTTTTCGGTCCATTTCTTCCTGGTGCTCAACTCTCCTCAGTTTTTCCATTTTTTCTAGTTTTGTCAGTTCTTCCTGGTGCTGCAGTTTTAAAGCTGCTATTACTTTTTCCTTTTCCTCCATATTTTGTGTCATTTCTCTTTTATGTTTTAGATGAAGCATTTCCTTTTCTTTTTCATTCTCTAACACTGATTCTTCTATTATGGTGAAATACTTTTGTTCTAACTCTGTTATTTTTGCCTGTTCTGCCTGTATTTGTTTGTCCATTTCCTTCTTCAGTTTCAAAATCTCTCTTTCTTTTTCTTCCTGCATGTTCCTTACTTCAGTGACGTGTTGTTTTTTGACATGTTCCATCTCATCTGCTTTTTCATTTAATCTCTGATGCATTTTTTCTTGCTGCTCAGTTTTGATCGTCTCCATCATTTTTTCAGTGTCACAGGTTTTTCTCTTCATTTCTTCCTGGTGCAGCAGTTTAATGTTCTGAATCTCAGTGTTTTTCTCATGCATTTTTCTCTTCATTTCTTTTTCGTGTTGTTCTTTCATTTGTTCAGTTTTCTTCTCCATATCTTTTTCATATTGCTTTACATCAGCGAGAGTTTTCAGTTTTTCTTCGGCAGCTTTATGTCTCAGTTCTTGCAGCTCTTTGTCGTTTTCAGTCAGTTTCACTTCCATCTCTTTTTGCAGTTTTTCCTTCATCTCTATCATCTCCTGCTTCTTTTCTTGTTCTTTTCTCTGGAGAAGATCATTGAAGTGTCTTTTGGTCTGCTCAACCTTTGCATTTAAAGATTGAACGTTTTCCGTCCACTCTGCTTTCTCTTTCTCAAGTATCTCTATAGTTTGTTTTAATTGCTCAAATTCCTGTCTCCGCTGTAGTTTCTCCGCTCTGATGACATCCTCCCTTTGTTTCCTCTTCTGTTCATTTTCTACACATGCACATTCAAGGTCGAGCAGCTTTAGTTGCTGCTCATCGTTTCTTTCTTTCAGTTCTTCAATCTCTCTCTCTTTGCGCTCCAGGTTCCGTGTCGCTTCATCCCTTTCTTTTCTACATTGATTTAGTGCTACTTGGATTCTGTTAGTCTCTATACTCAGATCCAGAAGTTCTCTCTCTTTATCCTCTGTCAACCATTTCATTCGTTCTTCTAGCTCCCCAAAATCATTCTTCCTTTCACCGATCCGCCTGTCCTCATCCTCCTCTTCTTCTCGTTGAACATCTGCCTTCCCTGGTGATTTCACTTTCTTCTTCCTATCAAAAAACCACCGTATGCTTTTCATCTCCCTGTCTCTCATATTCTTCAACTCCGCCTCCTGACGGAGGACCTTCTCCCCCATGTCTTTAAGGCGCTGGTTGAACCTTTCGTTCTTGTTTTGGCTCAGATCCACCACCTCCTGAACCAGGCTGGAAAAGGCCTCACACCTGTTCCTCGACACCATCTTTTCCACTTTCTCCAGCAGCTGCGTCACTTGCGCGGCGCCTCCGCGTCGTCCTCTCGCGTCCACGTTGCAGAAGACATGGTACCTGCCTCTGCACCTCTCCAGCAGCAGCTGCAGGTCCCTGCCGCCGCCCTGGATGTGCTGCTCAATGTCCACGCCCTCCCGCAGCTGATCCCCGTGAGTGAACAGCAGGATCGTGTGCCTCCACGCGCCGTCGCCCAGCAGCTCCAGGTGCTCGCGCACGTGTCCCGCCTGCACCAGCGTGTCCACTCTCAGCGTTAGCAGCAGCGCGTGGGGCCCCGGGGGGCACATGGACACGCTGGCAGCGACCTCCCTCTTCACCCTCTCTGGCGTAGCACCCGCCACCCCGGCCTCCCAGCCCGGCGTGTCCACCACCGTCACCAGCCGCATGCCCACCTCCGCCTGCTGCCGGCTGCATTCCTCTGTCACGGCCCCGGCTTGGAAAAGGTCCACGTTGCTGAGGATGGTGCCTCCGGCAGAGCTCTTCCCAGTTTCCCGCTCCCCCAGGAGAACCAGTCTGATCTCAGGTAGGCGTCTGGAAGCCTTGGAGAAGGACTGATGGGCTTCTAGCTCCGAACCCTGAGGACAGTCGTCTAGCATGGAGAAAAGTACAGACTCATATTAAAACAAAAAAACTTAGCTTTAAAATAATGCAATAAAACTTTTCCACTACAAATGTGACAGTTATACAATCATATAGTAGATTAAAATCAATACCTTGGGCTAAAATTCACCCCATTAAACTCAATACATGAATACAACTGACAAGCCTTAAAATTGTAAATGAAACTAAGAACTCACTCATGAGAGCAGCTTTGATGATGCCTCTCTGCATCTGTGTCTCCATCTGCCTCTGTTTCTTCCTCCTCTCCCTCGCCCTCCTCTTCGCATCTGCTTCCAGGCCCAGAACAACACTTTTATCCATCTCTAAACAGTTTCCTCCGTCCCTCTTCGCTTCCACCATCTGCTCCACCTTCCTTATCAGCTCCTTCACTTGCGCCTCGTCTCCTTTATTCCGATTGTTCACCACGTGGTATCTGCTCCCGCACTTGTGGATCAGCCTCTGGAGCCCCGCGCCGCTCATCTGGATGCGTTGCTCCATGGAGGTCAGGCCCAGCTCGTCGCCTCTGGTGAACAGCAGCATGGTGTGCTCCCAGACGTCCCTCCCCAGCGGCCCCAGGTGCTCCTCTATCTCCTGGATGTAGTTCCCTGTCACTGCGGCGCAGGCCCGGACCACCAGCAGCACCGCGTGAGGCCCGGGAGGACAGAGCGACACGCTGCGCAGCGTTTCCCTCCGCACCCAGTTCGCTGTGCTGTTGAGTGGGTAGTACCACTCCCAGCCCGGCGTGTCCACCACCGTGACCTTGCGTCCGGCCACGTCGGCGCGTCGCTTCACGCACTCCTCCGTGGGCTTCCCGCTCTCGAAGCCCCCCACCCCCCCCAGGATGGTGTTGCCGGCCGCGCTCTTCCCGGCCCCCTTCCTGCCCAGGAGGACCAGTCGCAGGTCCGGGATGAGGGGAGGGAGGCCGTGGGAGGCAGGAGGCTGTGGAGCAGTCATGACGGCCTGCAGACTGTCATCTGTGAAGAAAGGGAGAAGTACTTCCTCAGTGCAGCGAACTGGATGAGCTGAATGACAAAACACAGACACAGACGGTGATAAAGGTTACCAGTCATCTATACTTCACCACAAATGCACTGTTACGCTGTACTTCATTTAAAAATCACTGAACAGACTGAACCACTCTGCCTTAAACTTAACCCTAGATGCTTTTTTACCTGCTTATTTCAACATTTTAGGCTTTAAATGAGCAAAGACTGGCAGTTGAGCGTCCACTCACCAGCATCCGCCTCGGTGACTGCGCTGCCGTTCTCCTCTGTCCGGTCCATTCCTCTTGACCGCTCTCTTCCTCTTTTGGGTTCCTGCGTATCGTTTACAGGAAGCCTTTCTTCACCGCCATCGCGAAGCAGAACAGGAACACCCTGATCGTTATAATTGATTCAAAGTGAAGCTTCGTGCTGTTGAACACACAAAAGCGCAGACTGCGGGCGTCACGTGACCCGCCTGTGGTTTTCAACATGGCAGGAAGTGGAGAGGTGGCACAGCGAGCGCGTGCGACACGTCTCCATGCATGTCTGCAACACACATACAAACTCACATACAGTACATGCAGCCTGCAGTCAGTTCACGTATGAGCTCCAAACAGGAGGCGTGTGGAGCAGGTGGCGCTGGGACGCATCAGCAGGCTGCACGCTGACACCTGCAGAGCTCCTTACTCACACGGGGCCTTGCGGTCAACGCGAGGCACTTCTGCTTCCGTCGCCCTCAAGCAACGTGCTACGGAGCTAACTGAGCCTCGTAGTGATGAGTTCCTGCCTCCAGTTCCTGTCGAGCGTGTGCTTAAAAGGGCAAAGACCAAAGACGGAGCTAGTGCCGGTGCAGGATACGCTGTCTGTCTCCTTACAGTCACTTTTTAAATGTCACATCATGTAAAACAAGGAAGAGCACAACCAAGAAGTACTTCTACCTCACCTCAAGTGCTCAAACACTATCGAGTGATATGAGAAACAACACATGTAAATACACCTTTGTTAATTTTAACATCTTCATACTGCTATTTATTATATTTTGCAACTCAATAATCCAGTACTTCGTCCCCCATGTGCTGTATTATGGCATAAATCCTCTGCTTTCAACAGTCTGAGTCCTGTGTGGGCTCCACATTTGGGTTCATGTCGTCCGTCACCTAAATCATAAATCACTATTATATATATAACACCAAAAACAGCACAGGGGAACAGCTACACATGGATGAGTGTTTTCACCACCATTCGTCATTATCTGTTCCCCTTCTCACAGTGGCTGCATTGTGCTGAGGGCCAGCATCCTGTCGGCGCGCTGCCGTCAGCGCCGCTCGCTGTCGCCGTGCGCTGGCTGCATGTGTGCTACGGCTCGGCCTCGTGCTCAGAACCACGAAAACACGGGCACACGTGACATCATGTCCGTGATTCACCCTTTCCTTCTGCGGCAGTTTATGGAAAAGATTGAGTCGGCCATTTTGGTTCGTCGCCACCAACCTGAGCCGAGTTGCTTTGGGAGCCTCTCCTTTTGTGCTGCTTAAAAAAGGCCATGGATTCATGCATGAGGCTGCTATCCCACACTAACACTGAGGCTCACACCTGTTTTATTAATGCAAAATACAAAACTGCAACAGCAACGCTTGATTATTGTGCCCCTGAATAAAGACTTTAAGTGGCAGCGGTGGAAACAAGCTGCAGTCTGTCCCCTCTGTAATTTTATGCACTAAAGCAAGCTGCAGCGCCACATCTGTAGCAGGCAGCTGTACAACACAGCCTCAGCCATTAGGAGCCCACATCCCTCTGATTTATACAGGAAAATTATATTGCTGCTTTCAATGCCCATGTTTTGAGTAGTACTGATGGAAATTCTTTCTCATGGTCGCAGCAAACAAATTCATCATAAGGAAATGTATTCAGGGAAAGCAGCCCCTGCTCCCCAGGAGAGGAACCGCTGCTCTTTATTGTGTTTGGATTCACTCCTCGCTTTTTAGTACTCTCAATGTGGAAAAATGATGACACGTTCTAAAGTGAGGGCGGAAAACTCATATATAAACTATATATATGTTGATGTTTTACTTCAACACATGATAATAAAATGCACTTCACTTTTCTCCTGGCAGCTTTGACCATTAGAGGTGCTTTAGAGCCTGGTTCATCCGAGAGCATCTAGTGTGACGTGTGTCCTAGTGTTTAAATCACATGCTGAATCATAGAAAGCTACAGTTGTATTCTGGTGTAAACAAACAACATACTGTATTTTAAAGCAAAGCTACAGTAATTTAGAGTAATAGTTCATTAGAGGCTATTAGTTAGACACAAAACCTTCAACCACATCAGTCAGACAAAGAAAAGGAGCAGATCCCTCAGCGCCCACTGCTGCAGTGCTCTGCCCAAGGAAATTATAACGCAAACCTAAACATACCACGCGCGTGAATACGTCACCACAAACCACCCGTCCATCAACGCTGAGTGGACGTCCAGCGCTTTTACCACATCTGTGGCCAAACAAACCCTAAAAAACCCTAAAAGAAGCAAAACGACAACAAACAGAAATGCTATTTGAATCAGCAATAATTAAAGCAGCCTGCTGAAATAGACTGTGGTCTGTGAACAAATAAAGCTGTGAATAAACCCAAAGATGAATATGAATAATAACAACACACTAAAATACATCAAATGACTCTATCTAAAATGAAGTTCCTGGCAAACACACATAAAATAATAACTGTAACAAGGTTAGTAATATGCTTGAGGCTGTGATTAGACACAGGGAAGTCAACATAGTGGACTTTTTTTAAATGAACTGTTTGTTCATTTTCACACAGTCCTTCAATGTTATTTTGCATTTTTGGTTGAATATTGCTGACAAACAATATGCAAGAAACGATGGTGAAATGTTAACCGGTGGGACTTTATGTGTTCATGTGCTGAATGAAGGTATCTGACAGCTTCAGAGCAGTAACTTCCTGATCCAGACTCCACTCACTCACTTATCTGGCTCCTCCAGCTGTGCCTTGTACAGAGATGGTAGATTCCACATCCTGCTCCCATGTTGAGCAGCTACACCCACAACAACACTGTTTCCCTGCAGACACACACACACACACACACACACACACACACACACTGACAGCTCGTACTTACTGCAGGGAACCGTATATAAGCGGGAGCAGAGCAGAGGACGGAGCGACAGCAGAGTCCTCTGAGGTGAGTCCACCCTCACACAGACACAGACACAAAGTTTATGTATATGGAAGTGCAGCATTCGCTTTAGTGCAAAGCTTTAATTACATCAGAAATGTTTGGCAGTCATTTTGTTCAGTTTTAACACCCAGATGTTTGGAATTGAATTAATTTGCTCATACATCTGAGACTCATTAGAGACGTTTAGGAGTTCTTGTGGAGAAACAAACAGACTCGACATACTACAGTCGACCAGAGAAACTTTTACTGGACAAATGTTGCATTCAATGAAGCTAACTACATTTTGATTTTTCTCTGAAAATTTTATTAATGTACTGTAACATAAAAAAATACAATTTTAAGCTTAATTGAGGCAAAGTTTGGTCATAGTTTATGATAAAATCTGTTCAAACACACAAACTCTTTGTTAGAGTAAACTATAATCCACAATGTGCAGTTCACACCCCACTGAAGGGTTTCATGTGTACAATGTTTCTATTTACTTTGATGTGTTGGACCCTTAGGAAAAATGTGTTTGTACTGTTACAGCTGTTCCCTTTTAAAAACAATGTGGTAATTCAAAGAGATCCAAGGGTTATAACACAAATGATTAGTGGGCAGAAAAGGAATCATCATCTATTAATCCATTAATTGTTCAGGTCGTAATTTAAGTTAGGTTAAGAAATAAGTGGTAACTTTTAAAATGAGACTTAATTAAGTGTTAGTCTTAAATCGAAGGAGAGGAATCTAAATGTGTTCATTTACTTCTAAACAAAACAAAAGCACTGTAGTAGTAGTAGTAGTGTAGTAATAGTAGTAGTAGTTGTTGTTGTTGTAGTAGTAGTGTAGTAGTAGTAGTAGTAGTAGTAGTAGTAGTAGTAGTTGTTGTTGTAGTAGTAGTAGTGTAGTAGTAGTAGTAGTAGTAGTAGTAGTAGTAGTAGTTGTTGTTGTTGTAGTATTAGTAGTGTAGTAGTAGTAGTAGTAGTAGTAGTAGTAGTAGTAGTAGTAGTTGTTGTTGTAGTAGTAGTAATGTAGTAGTAGTAGTAGTAGTAGTAGTTGTTGTTGTTGTTGTAGTAGTAGTGTAGTACAGTAATAGTAGTAGTAGTAGGAGTTGTCGTCAACCAGACCGACTGCAGCCTAATTGAACACTGTGCTTTAAACAAACTTGTCGATTTAGACAGTTGAACACAAGTCAGTGTAAACAAAGACCCTCAGTGTGACTCAACAAATCCACTGAACTGGAAACGTGAGGTTTACATTTAGTGCACACACGGTGAAGCAGGCTGAAGGAGATGTGGCAGCAGGTCAGAGGGACGCGATGATTAAATGTGGCACATTTACCCATTAGACACACAAGCAGTGCTTTGTTGTGATGCTGTGTGTGGAGCCTGTGGCAACACCTGAGAGGAAGGATCAGGGTTACGTAATGTGGGCGTGTGCGGGACGAGGAGACATGATGTTTGGCTGCATGAGTCATGGCTGAGCACAGTGAAGGCTCTGTTTCCACCTTTACCCTCGATGGCACAGGGACACGGAACCTTCAAACAAACGGAGGCTTCAGTCAAAGAGGTTTAAGTTCTCCTGTGGTAAAACCTCTGCCTACATGCTCTATTATCAAACCGCTGCTGATTTTTACTTCAAAATAAGGTCGTTTGGAAGAGATTTTCCTGATTAACGACTGTTGGGCAGTGAAGTGACCACAGGAACAGAAAACAAATCACCAAACTCCAAGTGTCTTTGTTCACCAGCATCTACAGGAAGAGGAGTGACTCTGAACTCTCCTCCATCTCAAACCACAGACACATGTGGCAACCACATGACTAATAAAAGTGCAACTGTTGCATTCAAGGCACGTAGGAAGTTTTATGATTTGCAATACAGTATTTTCTCTTGTGCTACTTAGACAGTTGTTTGTTCTGACATTTCCTTAGCTCACACACAAGCAGATGAAGCTGCACAAGTTGGTTGAGCCTGATAGAAATTCACAGAACCTGCAACTAGATGAGATTGTAGAACACACCTGGATAAACCCAGAAATACAAACCAGTAACGAGACCCTTGTCCCTCTCCTTTTCCAGTCCTGCGACAGATCTCACACCCCGACCTCGCACCATGTCTGACCGACCAACTGCTACTCCCTCTGCACCCCCCCCTGCTCCCTCCGGACCCCCTCCCAAGGTGACAAGCCGTGGACGCACCACGGTTCCCGTCGCCAACTCCAACAGCGACTCAGCGGACATCCCACAGTTTGAGCCCTTTGGCAGCCCGAGGGGCGTTCCACCTCTGACCGGTGAGAGGGTCTGACTGTGTCCTTTAGTTCATGTGTGAAAGCATCAAGTGAAAAACATCTGAACTCAATCTCTTTGAGGAACACCGGACCAATGTCTTAGCTTAGTTTAGAGATGAGCTCAGCTGTGACACAGTGTTCAGTAGGTTTGCACATGACTGACACATGACTGATGTCCAAACGGGATAAACTGTCCACTTCCTGCCGCCTGTTGCATCACGACAGGCTGCAGTCTGAGCGTGTCCAGATGTGACAGGAAGCTTGGGTAAATTAGAGCTGCTCAGCAGATAGACGCAGTCATGAGTGTAGGAGCTTCTAGGAGCAGGTTTCAGCTGGTGACACTTTAACCCCACCATGAACCACTTAAATCACTCAACGATACATTAAGTCTTGTCTCTGTCCATTCAGAGTATCTTGACATCTGGGACGTGGACATGATTAAAAAGCAAGATGAGAACAACAAGCTAGATCACCACACGGAGCTGTACCAGTCTGACTATCTCATCGTTCGCCGGGGGCAGGAGTTCCAGGTCAAGATCACCTTTAACCGGACTTACAAACCTGCTGATGACAAGTTTGCCGTGGAGTTCGTCATCGGTGAGCCCAGTATTTAAATATGCACTGTCCATCCTGTAAAAGCTGTTATTGTTTGAATAAAACCAATGCCCCTGTTGGTCCAGGCTCCAGCCCACAGTACAGCAAGGGCACCTATGTTCCTGTCTACCCCACGAAGGAGCGTCAGAGCCCCTGGAAGGGCCGCATCACCCACACCTCAGACAACCAGGTCACCATGGGCATCACGCCTGCAGCCAACTGCATTGTGGGAAAGTACCACATGTACGTTGCTGTGGCAACGCCCTATGGCATCCGCAGGACCACACGGGACAGCGCCAGAGACCTCTACATCCTCTTCAACCCCTGGGCGGCAGGTCTGTCGGTGCCTCGTGACAAAAACAGATGCTTCTCATCTTCTGGGTTCACTAACATCCACGTGATCGCCTGTCTTGTCTCAGATGACGCTGTGTTTCTGGATGATGAGGAGGAGAGGAAGGAGTGCGTGATGAATGAGATGGGCATCATCTATCACGGCGCCTTCGATGACATCGCTGAGAGGGACTGGAACTACGGGCAGGTAACAGAGGAATCGCTTTCTGAGACTGAAGTGGTTTTACAGCAGCAGCTTTCCTGACGCCAGGTTCACTTCTTTAGTTCAACTATGGAGTTCTGGATGCCTGTTTATTCATCCTGGACCAGTCTGAGATGCCCATCACCAACAGAGGAGACCCCATGATAGTGACCAGACAGGCTTCTGCCATGGTGAGAATCCAAACTGCCTCCTATATGTCAGTTTGAGTTTTTTTTTTTAAATCACTTTCGATGAAAGATCTAAACTCTTTTTCTACTCAGCTGGACTCTCTTGATGACAACGGGGTGCTGGTGGGGAACTGGACTGGGGACTATACCTATGGAGTGGCGCCCACTTCCTGGACTGGCAGCACCGACATCCTGCTGACCTACGCCACCAGCAAGATGCCCGTGTGCTACGCTCAGTGCTGGGTCTATGCTGCCGTCTTCAACACCTGTGAGATAGAGCTTCACTACATCTGCTTTTTTGCTGCTCAGTCCAGACACCTGCAGAATGTCCCTGTACTTTAGTCTTATGTTGACATTGGCTCCGTGTTCCAGTCCTGCGCTGTCTGGGCATCCCGGCTCGGGTGGTCACCAACTATTACTCCGCCCACGACAACGATGGAAACCTGAGGACTGACATCATCTTGGATGAGAACGGCCGGGCGGATCGTCAGCGCACCAAGGACTCCATCTGGTACTGTTCTAACGCTCACGTTACGCAAACCCTGATCTGTGGAAACATGTTCTGATCTGGAAGAATATGTAATTAAACAAGTTAAATCCGATTTGGTGATAGAGCATGTCTCCTAATAAAACACTTTTTTAGATCAAAATTACTGTAGGATTCCATGGCTAAAGACTTTAATCATATCACAGTACACAAATATATCATCATATCACATCACATCACATCACATCACATCACATCACATCACATCACATCACATCACATCACATCACATCACATCACATCACATCCCATCACATCACACTATATTGTGTTATACTAATTAATAATAATTTCTCAACTAACATTTCAAATGTTTGCCTGTTGAGGAACTATCACTGCTGGAATGAGTGCTACATGAGCAGACCAGACCTGCCCTCAGGCTTCGGAGGCTGGCAGGTCGTTGATGCAACACCACAGGAGACCAGTGATGGTAGGAAATGACTACTAGCTTATAGAAACTAATGATTTTGGAATCTGGCTTCTTGTAGCTTGAAAATGTAGGTCGATATTTCTACAGCATATTTTAATAACCTTGCTTTCTGTGTTTAGAGTCAAAATAAACACTATGCTTTTACACTTACTACCCTCCAATCCTCTATTATGCATTAAGGCATGTACAGATGTGGTCCTGCTTCAGTTCAAGCCATCAAACACGGCCAGCTATGCTTTCCCTTCGATGCTGCCTTTGTATTTGCAGAGGTGAGTTTTTACATGCAGTTTACAGTATTTCTTTTATGTTTGTGTGGTTCTTGACAAAACGGTTTTACGTTCACACTGAACGTCCTCTCCTGTTTCACAGCCTGATTGTCCTTCTCCTGCAGGTCAACAGCGACGTAGTGTTTTACTCCAGGAAGAAAGATGGGACCATGCAGCCCGTCAAGGTGAACAAGACTCATGTAGGACGCATGATTCTGACCAAAACCCCAGGAGACGTTACTCGGCGAGACATCACACATCAGTACAAGTTCCCAGAAGGTCAGTGTCTGCATCCAACAGGAATCAAGTGTGAGGAGTCAATGAGTCAACAACAGGTTTTTGTGCTGTACCCACAAACATCTTACCTTTGGCACTAACAAAAAGTCCTTTTTAAAAACACACTGAGGCTCTGTCTCAGTAAAAAAAACAAAAGCCAGACTAACTGAGAGGATAAAGATGCAAATGCACAACCCCCAAATTTGTATATAGGATGAAAGACAAGAAATACAAACAAGGTGAAAGCGAATATCGAAGTGTGGGTAAGTATAAACTAATGGAAAGTCACTGCAAGGCAGGGAAACTAGTTCTGTCACGAATCCAGTCTTCACTCTACTTCTGGTTTTATTTTGTTACTTCCTGTCATCATCCTGCCTGTCAGTTATTTTACTTTATTACTTAATGTGTTTTTGACCTGAGCCTGTCCCTGAGCACCACCTGCCTTATCCCATTCTGTACATTCTCTCTAGCGAAGACACAGAATGGGGTAAGACTGTGAACTGATCTGTGCCCGTCTGACCTGCCTTCGTCATGACCTGCCATTAAAACTACTGAACCGATCCTCATTTCTGAGCTGTGCATTTGGGTCCAACACCCAGCCTTTCCTGACAAGTTCAAGCAAAACCAACAGCTAAAAATCACTGCAATGCAGGAGAAAATATGTTAGAGATACCAACTACTAACAAGTAGTAACTAACCAAACTAACAAACTGAACCTACAAAGACTAAGAAACACAAGGTTTAACCACTGACCAGGAAGCCAGGTGAAATCTTCAAACAAAGCAGATAACTAGTGTACAGCAAGCTGGTTGTTGTGTAAATGGTGGAACCAGGAACAGTGACATGTCAGACAAGCCAGATAAGACAAATTAAGGGCCGGACAGCAACGGTCACACACAGTAACAGGAACAGTCTGTGTTGGTGCAGTGTAAACTGCTAAACCCAGCACTAGTGCAGATAACCTGAAAGAACAGTCCCTGAAGCTGGCACTTACTGAGAACACTGGTGCATTGCAGGCAGTGCAGAGGAGCGAACCGTCCTGGAAAGAGCAGAGGACTATGGCTGCAAGAGAGACAAGTCCGAGCTCCCCGTGGCCGACGTGGACCTGGTCCTGCCCGCTCTGGAGATCAGCGTGGGCGACGACTTCGAGCTGAGCCTGGAGTTTGTCAACCGAAGCGACCAGCAGCGCACTGTGGACATGTACGTCAGTGGGAGCGTGGTGTATTACACTGGCGTCAGCAAAAACGAGATCCTGTTCAAGAATCCCACCGTGAAGATCGGCCCCAGCGCCAGTGAGTGACAGCTCAGCGGTCAATGGTCTCAGTCAGATTAGGAATACATCAGATGTCAAGTCATTATAATGTTTGCTTGTATATTGTGGATCTGAAAAGATTCTATTTGTGTTTTATTGTGTTTCCTGTAGGTGTTACTGAGGTGATAAGTGTCGAGTCAAAGAACTACTTGAAGCACCTGGTGGAACAGGCCAACCTACACTTCATCGCTACTGGGAAGATCAAGGAGACCAGCCACATTGTCTCTGCCATGAAAGTGGTCTCACTGCGCAATCCCAAACTCACCATTGAGGTGCACTGATGCTCAACAGCCACTAGTGCGTCTACGCGAAGAGACATATGCTCGCTCTAATGCAGGTTGTGTGTACTTCAGGTGTCTGGTGAAGGCAAAGTTCACGAGGAGATGGTGGCGACTGTGCAGTTCACAAACCCGTTCAGCTTCAACTTGGAGCAGGTCTACGTCCGCATGGAGGGACCTGGCCTCATGGTGCCCAAGTTCAAATACTACAGGTGAGGTCAGCACAGAGGAAGAACACATGAGTTTACATTATATACACTCATTCAATATAAACATCTATATCTGTACAGATGTTACACAACACAGTAAGTCTGCAGCTGATGTTCATCCCTAAATGTTAAACCAACCTGTGACATGCGCCCACACTGATATAAGTCCTGTCCTGCTGCTTCCAGTCTGGTTGCGGCTGGCTCCTCCCTCACCTGGGCCGAGTACTTCACTCCGCAGAGAGCTGGCTTCACCAGGTTGTTCGCCACTTTGGACTGTCCCAATCTCAGGCAGGTCTACGGCCAGGTGTCCATCACCATCAAGCCCTGAGGGGGCGCTGCAGGACCGCTGGCACCATTTAACTCAGTTACAGGCCTATAACATACTGTAGGCTTACAGTTATTCGTAGTATAAGGTAGCAACATCGTTCAAGATTGGAGGTAATAGTAATGTCATTATAATCTAAAAAACATATATTTTACGTTTACGAAACAATCAGGTACAATAAAAAACAACAATAAATAACAGTTTGTGATCTTTGATCCTATATGAAAACTTGACTCTATTGTAAGCAACTAACTGACAGTAAAACAATTCTGAGGCTTGACTTTCTTGATATTTGGTTTGGATTGAAAAACAAAACTGTCTTCTCCTGCAAAAGAAACCACCCACCAGTTCATCTAGTTCCATTAAAATTCTAGTTCAATTAAATAGCGTTTAAACCATTCTTATTAAAATCATCATCATGTACAAAACAGACATTCTCATTACCTTAATCTGTCTTTTCCATTTTTGCAAATATCAATCAAATAAAAGATCAAGAGCTTAATTATATTTATACTTTATTATATAAATTGTGTTCCCCAGGCCATCTTGTTGTATTTGCTTCATTTGATATTAATATAAACACTACGCTGCATTTGTTTTGAAGCTTTCTCAGACCTTGTTTGCATTAAACTAGCTGGTGAACAGGTGAGGTGGAGGGACGAACAGCGCTCACACAAAGCAGGACGCTGTTACATCCAGGTGCACACAGCACCAACTTCGCTGCACACAGTGTGAATGAAACCCTTTCAGGATGCTATAAGTCACTCTGGCTGCTCACATCTGACCCATTAGCCACGACCCATACATCAGTACTATTTAAAAGGTTTATTTGACAGAAACTAAACAACCGCATTTGAAGCAGGAAACTAATAAATTAACTAAACATAGACTATACACTAAACTAATTGTTCTGCACACAACAGGCAAAACAGTCTAAACATGGATGACAAAAACAAAGCACAAGCCTCACAAAAGGACACAGAACAGGACGTCCATGAACAAAACCCTCCACAAAAGAAAAATCACAACTGTTTTGACATCGACAACAACCAGTGAGGCCAAAGGCAGATCTTAAAACTACTACAAACTAGCCATGTGGAGAGAACAGGAAATGGTGTCGTGCTCAAACAACAGATCAAGAAGCCACTGGAACCTGAAAAGGTCAAACGCACCCCTAGTGGCGTGAAGGACCTAATGCCACACTATTGGCATCATTTAAAGGTGATGAGGTAGTCTGGGTACGCCTGGCTGTCATGGAACACAACATACATGCTGGGGTTGTATATGTTATCAACCAAACTGTCGTAGCGGTCGTCTGGCTGCTGGTTGTTACGAGGTGGAGGCACCTTCATGTTACTGCGGCCAACAGTGTAAGTTCCAGTCAGGACTCGAGCCACAAACATTGACTGAGAACCATCAGCAGCTGGTTTAGAGTAGGTGGGATTGGCTGAGTAGCTGGCGTCTACAGCAAAGTAGGTTCCATGACCATATGAAGTTGCTGAAAATAAAAGAAAACAGGCAGTTAACATCGAAAACAAGGAGGAATGATAATAACTAGCAACACAATCTGTGGTTAAAAAAACTATTTAGTAGAGGAGTTCATCTGCCATTTCATCAAACGAAGACTCCAGACAACAGTACATGTTAGATCTATTTCTATTAACCTGTCAGAGCAGGTTAGAGCGTGTTAGCCATAGCTTCCTTTCTTAGGGACAGTATTGCAGTACATGTACAGTACATGCATCTTATGCACATCCTGACTGTGTGAAATGCAGAAACAACCAATAAGTAAAATCAGTCTGCAGATGTCACTGTTGTGTTAGTTCTGGTCAGATCCTGCTTTACTGACTGACTGACTGACTGATCCTTTGTCCCAGACCTTGTTACCATTTTGTCCAGCAAAGCTCCTGTTGAAGCCAGTTTTCATGATAGAGTTGCGTTTGTCTTGACTTGTCCCATGGTACAGAAGCTTTTCACCTCCATTCTCCAGTTTGGTCTTATCAGACATTTGCTTCTTTAGTGCTTCATAGGCTCGACGCTGGTGGAAGTTCTGCACACGCTCAATCTGACAGACATCAAGTATAAAAAAAATGTTTTAACCTTTTGCATTTGTATTATTAATGTGCCTACTGATAATTACAAATATATGTTATATGTATGTATATATGACAATCAAATAATTTAGAGGAGAGCGTTAAAGGTTTTAAAAAAACTTGGTACAGTAAAGCAAAATGAAATACAATAATAAAAAAGAATAGTAACTTGTGTTATTGTCATTAATATTATATTGGACCGATTGGAAAATTTGTTACACACTATATTTTAAATAACAATGCCCTTAGCTGGGCCTAAATTATTTTAAAGATTTAAACATTTTAAATAGTAAGTAACAAATGGTAAGTAAAATCTTGCCACAGGTAAATAATCCTGAAACTGGAAAAATGCACCCTAATGATACATGAGTAAATTATTATTATTAGAGAGTGTTGCCCAAAGATACACACATGATGAATATAATTTACAAAATATTTGTTATTTAATTAGTTTCCCTTTACTGTATGTTACTTAGGATGTTATAAATTTCATTTTCCAATGATTTGCTGAAATATATTTATAATATTACCATGTATGGCCTGTGAATATGAGAAAGTGATTATTGATTAAGTGAGTGTGTTTCATGTCTAGTTACCTTTATTATACTCTTGGTGACAGTTCGTACAAAGGCCTTCTTCACTGTCTGATACTCTGCAGAGAAAGGATGTAGAACAACCACCTTCATGGTCTCAGTAGTCCTCATGTTGTCCCAGTACAGAGGCAGAATGAAGTCTGAGACACGTTAGAAAAGACAGTTAATCAAAACCATCAGGGTTGGTATTTTGTTCATTAAAGCAAATCTACAACATCTCAAATGGCAGTAATTATTGTTTTAATTATTTTTGTATATTTTAAAATAATTTCTTGTCTAGTGATTAGTAAATTAATTTAAACAATTATGAAACATACAAGCATTTCTAGAGGTTATTTCTAAAATTACTTTGAATTTATGCTTTAAAGTAACTTTAGAAAAGGTTCTGATAATTGTCAATTATCATGTCTGATAATTACAGGTGTTACTGTATGCAATCATACCTGGACAATTCTCAAGTCTTTTCAGATTTGTCTTTTGTCCAGTTTGTCGTCTTGTGGCCTCCAATACCTGCAGATTCACGCTCCATGAGTTGCCTCGTGCGTCCATTATCTCACCTGATGCATCATTGTTTTCCAGGTCATAATTGGCTGTTTTGGGGAGTCTCTCCCAATTTCCATTATGTCCCAGGATGCACCAAGCAACACGAGGGTACAACTCATCCTCATCTCTGATTCTAATTTCTCTGATGAGGGAGTTCTTCTGAAACCCATTTACCATCTGCATCACCTGGCTGACTCCATCATTCGACCCGCTCACTGTCAGGATGCCCTGTCCAGACTGGTCTCTCTGCATGTACAGACCCTGGGTTTCTACCAGTTGCTTTAGGTCTTCAATGTCATCTTGGGTGAGGCCTTCCAGTTGCTCCTGGGTGAGGGTTTGTCTGGAGCACTGAGCCTGATAGAGATCCTTCAGCTTTGTCATAGCAGTGTCCACATTCTGTGTGGTGAAACCCAGGAAGTGGAAGACAGACTGTTGGTTTGTTGAGCTGGTGAAGAGGACGCTGAGATCTGTGTTGGCAAACAGGGATTGTTGTTGGTTTAGAGGCAGCCAGTCAGTCAGTCAGTAAAGAAGTAGAACTGCAGTCATGCAGTTACTAAGTCACATT
The DNA here is from genome assembly GCF_900634795.4 of Betta splendens. NCBI lineage: Eukaryota > Metazoa > Chordata > Actinopteri > Anabantiformes > Osphronemidae > Betta > Betta splendens. The sequence goes on along the minus strand of NC_040882.2, from coordinate 21,306,057 downwards.
AAATTGTGATATATTTAAAAAAATTAAGTAAAGTAATTGAAGATAATCTAATACTGTAGCTGCTACAATGTCGTCCTATGAAGCCTGCAGAGCTCACATATGTCAAAATCTTGTGTTTATAATGTAATCTACCAACAAGGCTGCTGTTTGTCTTTGGCCACTCTATTTACAATAGGACACATGATTTAATTAACAAATTTCTATTTAAATTTGTCTCTGCAACCAGGGCAGACTTTTCAGAGCAGTTCTCTAGTTTACCTTGGCCTCTCTGAGTCATGTTTAAACCGAGGAGATTATCGACATCGTTGTAGCACTGTGAATAAAAAGCAGCATGTAGTGTAACAGCATTATACATACACTAAAACACAAAGCAGATGAGCAGGTTGTGAAAACATTAGTTGCTACAATCAGTTCTCACCTCTTCTGCATTAGCATAGCCAGGTTTAATGACAACATGGATGGTGGACAGAGACCCAGAGGATGCAGATAACTGAAACTGTCGAATGGTCTCAGTCAAGACCTCAACAGCTTCTCTCAGTGGGTACTTTAGAACCAGTCCAGGTCCAATGACAGGAACAGCAACTGAACTGCAGCCCTGCTGCACACAGAGGTCCAGACACCTCTTCAATCCACTAGCAAGAGCCTGGAAAACAAAAGACAAAGACTTTATTGACTTTACTGTGTTACTACAGCACCACCTGAGAAAACCCAGGTCCTCCTGTGGACACGTCCAGTGCTTAGTTGTACCTTTATCCACTTTAAGCTCTTACCTGTTCACTCTGTCCTCTGACTCCATCCCACGGCAGACACTCAATGAAGAAGATCTTGGAGCAGCCCAGAGATGGAGGAGCATCAACCTGCATGACGTCTCCAGGCTGTAGCGTGTGATATGCTGCTGCCAGGATAAAGTCGAATTTGATCATATCCCCGGCTTTGCTACACAAACATTTGCCAATTTTGGTAGAGGTCAGATTCTTGTTGAGCATAGGAACCACCAACACATTCACCTGTAGGAATAAAGTTAAATATTATTGAATAAATCTTTTCCTTACTACTTCACTAGACTTAAAGCACAACAGATGAATATTCGCCTCACCTTCTGATCTTCTAAACTGCCGAGCTTGATCTCCACCTTTGTTCTGGGCATTTGTAAGCTTCTACAACTGATGGTCCTGGAGCTGCTGGTGCTTCGTGGTCTTCTTGTCACGTTTGGTGAGAGGACACATTTCCCCTCCCTGATAATGACCTTACAGGCAGTCTCCACCAGCTCCATGTTTGTTCTACCTTCTGCCTGGAAGAACCGCTGAGCTCCTGATCCATCCAGAACCAATGTATCAGATTTCAGACTGGCTAGAGAGGTTCTTAGGTTTCTCTGAGCTTCCTGTACCCGACAATGGGGACCAGACACAAGCACATGAGCATGTGGAGTTTTTGAGGCTTTTAATGTCACCTCTGTCTGTTTCACCTCTAAGAGACCTAAGACTTTATCAAAACAGTCGACCAGATCTGGAGATAGATCCATCATTTCTTGTGTCCTAACATGGTTCATCTGGTAGTCATGTAGAATCTCTTTCAGCTTGTTCACATTCTCCCTGTATCCTATAAGTTGGACTTTAGTCACAGCTGTTCTACTCGTTCCTGGGCTGAAGATGGACTCCACTCTTAACTCTCTACAGTTTGCTCGGTTCTTGGCTTTGGTGAGGATTTCTTTTACTCTGTCCACATCTGGAGGAACAGCTGCAGCTCCCTGAAGCTCCACAGTGTCCACTATCAGGTCTCTTATTATTGCAGCTTCAGCTTCATCCAGTGCATCTGAGGACAAACTGAACAGGACCAGATCTGAAACCACTTCTAGGGAAACAGAACTCATGAGGCACTGTAGGAACCGAGCCTGGATCTTAGAGATGACACCACTGGACCTTATGAAGGTCAGTAATTCTGTAGGAAGGTTAAGTCTCTTTTCCTTTACTTGCTTCATTAGTTCATCAAGTTGTGTAGCTCCTGATTGGACCTCTTTGCTCAGTCCTTCCAAGATGATCATGCTGTTAACTATTAAGATTTTAACTTCTGGATAAGTTGCATGAATTACTTTCACAAACTCTTCTTTTACCATTTCAAACTTCTTCTTCACAACTGGGATGTTCTTCTGGATTGGCACTCTCTTTTCCAGATTAGCAACCATGTCTTTTACAGCCCCAGCATCTCCCACAATTATATAGCAGCCAGTCTCTCTATACACTCTGATATTATCAGAGTTAAAGGATGGGTCCTGTTCCAGAACTCTGATCTGCTTTGGGTCCAACACATTATGGCGAATGTAGTTGTTAGAATTACCAGAGAAGACCCGGTCCACCTGTATCTCCCATTTCTCTGCAGCACCAAAACCTCTTCCAGGTCCTTTTTCTATGTCCCCTCTCACCACTGCCTCCTCCTGGTTAAAATCCAGCTCCACTGAGCAGCCGATAGCAGACAGTTGTTTCTCTAATGGTTTATAAGCTTTAGGGTTGTCCCTCAGGTAATACATTAAATAAATGTCTATCTTGAAAATCATCCTAAGGTTGTTAATGTTTGTTTTGGAGATTATCTAAAAAAGTGACACAGGAAAGCAGGTTTATGTTACAATGTTTACTACAGTAATGTAAAAAAGATTTTATAGACATTAAAAAATTTCATATTACAGAGTCACCCTCACTTTGACACCCACATCATTTTAATCATCAGAATTTGATTCTGATAATCAGCTCACCTCTGCCGTCCGCCAGTTAGGGGTCTGTGGTGAACTGGTTCGACTCACAGTCAGCTGTAAATCACCACTTGGCAGTGAAATGGTGTGAATTGTTCTCCTCAAAACATTTTCCTGCACTGCAAACAAGTTAAAAGTCCAAAATAGCTACTACTGTGAAGTTTATCATACTTGTAATTCTACTCCAAATGACGTCTTACCTTCTATTTTCTTGAAACAGATTTTACAGGTGTTGTCTTCTGTCATTTCTATCATTCCACACTCACCTCCCCCAGATTCCCAATTTGCCATAAAGTATCTCCTGATCCTGTCTTTGTCTCTGTCTGTTAGATCCGTAGCTTCAAAGAACAATGGATGTTGGAATTCATCCATTTTATCTAAACGTTTAAGCTAAAGGTTTAAAGGATTAAAAACAGCAGCTCGTCTGTGTCTCTTCACTAGTGAACTGTTTCCTCGGAACTGGTTTACTTTCACTTTCAATTACCCAAAGCCTGTTTTATATCCAGCCTTTTGGGCGTTTGCCTTCGCAGGCACAGGGAAACGCTGGTAGGTCAAACCAATCTATGCCTGTCTTAAAACTCATTAGCTGGGGCGTTTCCTGTGTAGGCTGTAACCACTGCCTCTTCTCGCCGCTTGAGGCGCTGTTTGTTTTTCTCCACCTTTTTTGTTTCTCATTTCCCGTGTGTTTCCAGGGCTAATTGGTCATTTGAGTCACCTGTGCTTTGAGTATTTAGTTTTTAGGAAGTGGACTTTGGCTTCATTTGATGTCCTGTCCTTTGTCACCTGTGAAGGTTTGTAGTCCTCTCGTGGTTTCGTGTTTAGGTTTGTGTTACCCGTAGTGAATGGAGCGTATTTAGTTTAGCCTGTTAGGATACAGTGCGGTTTAGATTAGTTCTAAGTTGTCCAGCGTCATTGCCATGTGTTTCCGTGTTTAGTTTTGTTGCCCGTAAGAGACGGAGCGTTAGTTTAGAACAGTTTATCATACTGGTTCTGCTAAGCAGCGATTTGGTTCTGAGGAAGTTCTGAGCTTTGTTCTGCCTAATGCAGTGAATGTATGCATTCACTGTATTAGAACAATGCACAGAACAAAGCTATCTATCCACCTATGTTTATTATTATTATTATTATTATTATTGTTGTTATTATTATTGTTAATGTTCCTGTGGTGGAAGTGAGTTTGTGTTGTCTGTTTGCTTTTCCGTGGTCAAATGAGCCGTCGCTATGTTCGAGGTGCGCGATTCGTGCGATAGTTACGGTAACAGGGTTGCGATCACCGAGAAGAGCGGACTCACTCACTCACGCTAATGAGCAACGGAGATGTTAGGCTTAATGTCGTAAGGAAACAAAGTAAATTTAAGAAATTATGGAATTTACAGTGAATGTTATAAAAAATCCACTAATGGTAAATATGTGGCTAATGGCTAGTCTCTTAAACTTGGATTTGAATAAAATTACTTTACAAATTGGTACATCACCATTCCTTCATAGTTCTGCTTAGCACTACCTCGACTACTACCATAGCAAATATCAAATACTTTTACTGTATAGTTTTCGAGTAATACATAAATAAAATATTGTATTGTACATTGAATGGATATCAGTACCTGAACTTTGACCTTCAAAAAAATCCTCGTGTGTGTGTGTGTGTGTGTGTGTGTGTGTGTGTGTGTGTGTGTGTGTGTGTGTGTCTCTCTCTCAATTTTTTTACCATGTAGTTTTGCAGTAAAGTACTACTTATCTGTTAAATGATATGTAAATAATAGACCAGTGATCAAACTTGTCTTTGATCACTGGTCAGACCTGTTTCTCTATTTTGTAGATCACTGGTAGTACTTCATATATTTCTGTTGCAGAAAGTAAAAAAATGAAGGAAAAAAGCAGTATTAGCAGCACTATCTGATTCAGCTTTGAATGAGTCCGTTACTCAGTCTAGTGCATCACCACTCTTTTTTTTTTTTTCCTGAAGAACGCAGGACTGAGACGTCGCTGGGTATGGCGCAGCCGGGGCCCCACCCTGGAGCCAGGCCCAAGGTTGGGGCTCGCATGCCTATTTTCACGAGGCCCGGCCAGACACAGCCCGAAAGAGCGACGTGGGACCGTCCTTAGGTGGACCCACCATTCGCAGGAGGAACCGTAGGGGGCCGGTGCATAGTGGATTGGGCAGCAGCCAAAGGCGGGAGCCTAGGTGACCCAATCCCTGGATAACCGATCTGGCTATTGGGACATGGACTGTTATGTCACCAAATATGTACCACTATCAAAACATCATTCCTAAGTTACTAAAGTACTTTCTTCCACATGCACCTCTTTGGTCCAGTCTGTGGCATGGTAGGTCTTCATATCTTTATTAATCACAAAGCAATGTGGCTAATGTTTATTTAAGTATACTGTCATTCTTTGGCAGGTAACCCTGGGTGACATGGAAAAGGTCCATACGACAAGTTTTCGAAGAGGTTCAGTCAGAAACAAACACGGGTAAGTACATTTACAGTATGTGGAAAACATTACTTCCCACCGTTCATAAACTCTAGAGAAAAACATTAACAAACATTGTCTGTGCATAAATACACTCACGATCCCTTTTTTTTTTTTTCTAGCATTTGACATGGACAACAACTGTGCCATGTGCTGTGCTTCAAAGCCTCCAGGAACAGGGCCCCCGACTACAAACTGGGTGAGTTATTCTTTGCATTAACTAAGCAGCTCTAAATTGACTTAAAGGACACAATAGGTGACCTAAGAATGTCATTGGCATTTGCAAAACTGAACATTTTTCTCATTAACCTAATTCTCATTTTTGTTGTATTATGGTTTAATACATTTTGTTTTTTTCATGTCTACCATAATAACAATGTGTCCATTTATACAGATACAGTGTGACAGCTGCGAGCGTTGGTTTCATGAGCAGTGTGTGGATGTAGATAAAGAAAAACTTGAAGAAGCAACAGCTGGTATCTGGCACTGCCCTATTTGTTACTTGGTGGCGACAGGCTGCAAGGTGCATGGGTTTATTGCACAAATAATATCATACAATCTTGAGAAAATCATTGTCAGAATAAAGATCTATAAACATGTGTTGTTTGAATGTCACCCATGTATCCAGTGTACAAAAGGTTCTGTGAGACGGTGCGGTTGACAGCAGGAATTCACCCCCTTCACGTTCAGTGAAAGGGTGTTGAGTCGCGGGACAGGCACGGAAGCAGAGAGGACTTTGTCAGCTAACGCCGACTAGTTAATAGACAGTCTTAAACTATCGAGGGTGTGTGTTTGTGCGCATAGTAAGTGCAAGTTGTTACCCTCACAGACCAATTGTTATACGTCACGTTTATGTAGCGTTTAGTTAGCCGTTAACAAGCTGTTGCTAGTAGCTAATGTCCTTTACTATACGTATACCTGTGCACCTGTGTTTGTATCATTCTTACGTTCGTTATATTCTGGTTAGTTTGGGGCTCCTATAATGTCGGTATATGTAAAATTAAAAAAAAAAGTACTCAGGTAAGAGGACAAACCTGTCCTTCTGACAGCATTAGAACATAGAATTAAGTATACATATGTTCAGATAACTCATAAAATATGCTCTAATCACAGTATCCAAATATAACAACCCTTGTGTTTTATTTAAAACAATTAACTTCTTGATGCCCCTCATTCAACCTCTCTAGGGAATACTACTGAACTATGAGAGAACTTCTTGACTTTTTTTTTTAAATCAAGAAGGTTAAGAGCACTAGGGCCCTGATTAACTCTTATTGACCCCTCCCTCCGTGCTACTTGCCCAGCTGTTTTTGATCAGTTTGAGGCTGTTATGCCATCTTTTCTGGAAGAAATAATGACTCATATGAAGCCCACAGGATCTCCCAAATGACCCAATCCCACCTCAGCTTTTGAAAGAGGTCTTCTCCAGTGTGTCTCTCTACGTTCTGATCATTATTAATGCGAGCCTTACAAATGGTGTTATTCCAGCAAGTTTTAAGCATGCAGTGGTGACACCTTTTAATCAAGACGCTTAGATTCATCTGTGCGCCCCAATTTTAGACCCATATCCAAACTACCATTTCTCTCTAAGATTTTGGAGAAAATTGTGGGAGTTCAAGGAAGTGCCTTGGACTGGTTCAGGTCCTATTTAACACTTTTGTGTCAGTGTTGGAACCGCAGTCTTCTGTAGCGCCTCTAACATGTGGAGTACCACAAGGGTCCATCCTTGCCCCTCTACTCTTGTCTCTGTATGTATTGCCTTTTGGCTTGATCTTGTGGAAACACGACATCTTATTTCACCTTTATGCTGATGACACACAAATCTATGTCAAAAGAGGGCGCATACTCCACTGTTCAACTTTTACAGTGCATTGAGGAAGTTAAGGCCTGGATGGCAAGCAATTTTTTACATTTTAATTATAAAAAACTTAGGTCTTGCTGTTTTCGAACCCAGTAATGACTCTAAAGTTCAGACCGACCTGGGTTTTTTAAGTAACTGCTTGACAACTACAACAACGAACCTGGGTGTGAAGCTGGGCAGTGGTCTAAAGCTTAATGATCAAACTATCTCTGTGGTTAAGTTTAGCTTCTACTGTACCACCTAAGACAGTTGGCCAAAGCAAAGCCTTTTGTTTCATGGCAAGACTTTTAATCCATGCTTTTATTATTAATAAAGCTTCAAAACATTCACTTTCATTATAAAACACTGCTTATGAAACAAAGTATTTTTATAAATTGTCTAAATTTGACTTATTTCAAGATTTGTCATTTTTTAATTAAAACTATTAACTTATTGAAACATATTTCTGTTTTGAATATCACAGTTTAAGGTTTGCCCTTTAGTTTTGCCAACGTTTATTTTTTTCTGTACTGTACATTTAAATTACTCATTCATGAGACCTGTACAGGCTTCTCCAGCAAGTCACCAAAGTGGTAATTAAAGAACAGCATAAAGTGGTGACACTATGGTGCCTCTTTAGTGTACATGAATGTCAGATAGTGGTAGAAACAGAAGGCCAAATTCTCAAAAGACTAACAAAAACATGATTTTACTGCTTGATCATATCTCAAACTGTATATATTGCAGACTTCATATCAGCTTTGAGACATTTCTTGATGTAAAGAACTCTCTTTAAATTTGTGTAAGTGACCTACTCTTCATATTGAAACATGTCAATTACTGTAAACATGTGGAACCATATATTATTATCTTTGTCTAAACTTGCACAGTATATACAGTACTATTTTATTTTAACATTTTTCAGGGTATGCTTATTTGAAGGTAATGAGGTAGTCTGGGTACGCTTGGCTATCATGGAACACAACATACATGCTTGGGTTGCTTATGTTATCAACCAAACTGTCGTAGAAGTTGTCTGGCTGCTCCACATTACGTGGAGGAGGAACCTTTGTGTCACTGTGGCCAAGAGTGTAAGTTCCAGTCAGGACTCGAGCTACAAACATTAACTGAGAACCATCAGCAGCTGGTTTAGAGTATTTGGTATTGGCTGAGTAGCTGGCGTCTACAGCAAAGTAAGTTCCATGACCATATAAAGTTGCTGAAAAAAAAGGAAAGAAAGCCTTTATTAGTCATTATCACATACTGTAGAATGTAACAACATGATTTGTCTTCTGCATTTAACCCATCCGCTTGGGGAGCAGTGGGCTGCCATGCAAGGCACCCAGGGAGCTGGTGTGAAGTGTCTTACTCAAGGACCCACTTGGTGCTTTGGTGGGGGTTTGAACCTATAACCTTCTGCTCCCCAAACCAACGCTCTGCTCACCTGTGAGGCATGTTCATTTGTCTATTTAAAGCATAAATAAAAAAAACACTTGTGGGGTTTTCATGCTGCCCTCTCATCTACCCCCTAAGAAGATAAAGAGCACTTCACAAGTCCACCATAAAGGACACACTTAACGACCAAGTAATGGTAGAGGAGGACTCACTACCTCCAGACCTTTGTTTTTATAATGAGCCAATTGTTTACAGATGTCAAGTGAAACATACAGTAACTAGAGGATTAATGTGTGGCCTTTAACCAACCTTCCTCAGATTAAAGAAACCAACTATATACTGTAGGTGGTGAAAGGTTTCTACTGAAAAGAAGTCCACTTGACATGACTCAACTTTCAGACATTTATAACTCTAGTTATAGGTTTAGCTTGCGAAACTAACATTGGTTGGGAAATGCATTCAGATTCACTTTGACTGTTAGTGGGACACGGGATGCCAGTATGTTATACATGTTTTTTATTCTAAACTTAGCACATTTAGGGGAAAACCTTGACATACAATGTAAGCATTTGAAATATTGATTGATAAACTGTAATAGAGTGACTTTGTCAATGCAGGTTGAACTGGTGAGTGAACTAATATAAATGTTTTTCTTTCCACACTGATTTCTGTAAAAGGTGATATAGAAGCAACAACAGTGACTAAACCCAGGCTGTAGATGTCACTGTTGTGTTAGTTCTGGTCAGATCCTGCTCTATTGACTGTTGATTTCGGTCCCAAACATTGTTACCATTTTGTCCAGCAAAGCTCCTGTTGAAGCCGGTTTTTATGATAGAGCTGCAGTTGTCCTGACTTGTGCCGTGATACAGAAACCTTTCTCTGGTTCCACCCTCCAGTTTGTTCGTATCAGACATTTGCTTCTTACGTGCTTCATAGGCACGGCACAGGTGGATGTTCTGCACACGCTCAATCTAACAGAAGATGAAAAGAAGAATCCGAGTAAATATCTCAACTTTGTCAGAATCCTATAACTACGAACTTAGTGCATTTGTAACATTTTTTTTTTACAAATGCACAAATGTAATATTAAACATTACATCATAAAGGTAAGTTCAGGTACAACTCAGAGTCCTGTCATCTCCAGAAAGTCTCTGATGACTCTGCTATTGTAGGACGTATTCAGGGTGGTGATGTCACAGAGTACCAGGGAGTGGTGAACAGCTTTGTGGACTGGTGTGAACAAAACCACCTCCAACTGAACATCAGTAAAACTAAGGAGCTGGTGATAGACTTTAGGAAATCTGTGAGTGCTGTGAGTGCCCCTGTCACTATTAAAAATGAAGCGGTGGAGGTGGTGACCGAGTACAAATACCTGGGAGTGTATTTGGACAATAAACTTGACTGGAAAAAGAACTCCTCAGCCGTGAACAAGAAGGCTCAGAGTAGGATGTACTTCCTGAGGAGGCTCAGGTCCTTTAACGTCTGCAGCTTCATGCTGAGGATGTTCTATGAGTCTGTGGTGGCCAGTGTTCTACGCTGTGGTCTGTGGGGCAGCAGCATGATTTTAGCAGACAGTAACAGACTGGACACACTGATCAGGAGGGCTGGTTCTGTTCTGGGGGTGGAGCTGGACCCCCTACATGCTGTAGCTGAGAGGAGGATACTGGTCCAACTCCTCTTTATCCTAGACAACACCTCCCACCCCCTACACAGTGTGTGGCTGGACAGAGGAGCACCTTCAGCCAGAGGCTGATCAGTATTAGGTGCTCCACAGAACGCCACCGGAGATCCTTCCTACAGGTGCAAACTATTGTGAAGATTAAAGTTTTTGTAAATGTTTTGCTCTTATTGATTATTATGAATTATTGTGCTATGGAAATGAATTCACCTCAGATGATAATTTCGAATCAGTCAAAGAAAAAAAAATTGAATGGTTACCTTTATTACAGTCTTGGTGTCAGTTCGTTTAAAGGCCTCCTTCACTGCCCGGTACTCTGCAGAGGAAGGATGTAGAACAACCACCTTCATGGTCTCAGTAGTCGTCATGTTGTCCCAATACAGAGGCAGAGTGAAGTCTGAGTAAAAGATGATAGAAGAGACAGTTAATCAAAACCATTAGGGTAGTTTTTTGGTTTACATTTATGGTTAGCCTCAAGCACAGACGTGCTTGTGGTTAATTCATTTCATAATTATGGAAGAAATATTTATAGAAATTCTGGCAAATACTGTCAATCAGCAGACCATTATTCTCAATATAAACATTGTCTTACCTGGACGATTCTCAAGTCGTTTTAGCTTTGTCTTTTGTCCAGTTTGTCGTCTTGTGGCCTCCATTGCCTGCAGATTCACACTCCATGAGTTGCCTCGTGCGTCCACCATCTCACCTGATGCATCATTGTTTTCCAGGTCATAATTGGCTGTTTTGGGGAGTCTCTCCCAGTTTCCATTACATCCTAGGATGCACCAAGCAACACGAAGGTACAACTCATCCTCATCTCTGACTCTCATTTCTCTTACAAGGGATCCCTGCTGAAACCCATTTACCATCTGCATCACCTGGCTGACCCCATCTTTTAACCCACACACTGTCAGGCTGCCTTGTCCAGACTGGTCTCTCTGCATGTACAGGCCCTGGGTTTCTACCAGCTGCTCTAGATCATTTATATTGTCTTGGCTGAGGTCCTTCAGTTGCTCCTGGGTGAAGGTTTTTGTGGAGCAATGAGCCCGATAGAGCTCTTTCAGCTTTGTCATAGCAGTGTCTACAGTCTGTGTGGTGAGACCCAGGAACCAAAAGACAGAATGTTCGTTTCTTGAGTTGGTGCAGAGGATGTTGAGGTCTGTGTTGGCAAACAGGGGTTGTTGTTGTTGCTGTTGCTGCTGTACATGAAGCATCTGAGATGCAGAGACTGTAAAGTGGATTAAATACATTCAATAGAATAACCAATAACAGTGTCTGAATTGTCTAAAATAAGGGTGTTTTTAAGAATTGTCAGCACCTTCGTTGATAACACCAGTAGGGAACACTTGCATTGCTTTCTCTTTAAAGGCAAAGAAGACATTGATCTTAAAAAGCACAAGGCGGATGTCAGTCAGACAGAACAGGGGAGTAGATGAGGTGATGGTTTTGATCCCTTGCAGGATGGCTCCTGCCACAACAACAGGGTCCATTTTACCAGCACCTACAAAAACAGATAAAATCTTCTCTCTAAATGGACACTGACAAAATCATAAATCTGATATTTGGGTCTTATCCTTTATTTACCAGTTAAAACATGTACTTAACAGAATCATAATCTGATGAATACATGTGTACTGTTATTTACCAGCACAGATGGCAGGAATGGCCACAGATTTTAATTCAAAGGTTTCGCAATGTTGAATTATTTTACTGGCCAGTTGTTCAATGACACCTGCATCTCGTTTTCCACACACATGTAAAATAGCTTTACAAGGGAACGAGCCGGGGTTTGTAATAAAAACTTCTCCCTGATTCACTTTTGCTACAAAAACACAAGACAAAATTAATAAGACAGTGAAAATGTGTTCCTTAAATTGACAACTTGGTTGTTTTCTTACCTCCTTTCAGTTGAGCCTCAATCTCTGGACCAGCTACAGTTAAGATATGTTTGGAGACACCATCTATTAAAAAAGATGATATTCCAGTATGCAACAGTCTTGATATTTAGCAGGTAATGTTTACCACATTGGTTTGTTCCTCAAGTGAGCACTGAGTAAATAAACTGAGGCTAGTGAGGGTCTCCTACAATCTGTGCCTACAGTACAGTTCTTCTATCTAATAGTTCTTAATAGACATGGTCTACACCTACCGCCATTAAAATTCACAAAGTCAGTTGTGTTTACTATGCCGTCTGTGGTCTCATTAGTGATGTCACCAAACACCAGCGTTAGCTTAACGCCGCCTTCCACAGTCATGGAGATCTCATCAAGGTCAGTATTGATTGACCTGAAAATTACTGAGAAGAAGAAAATCATGTTGATGCTTGTCTGCTGTTTGTCTGCAGCTAAATTGTTAGAACATTCAAATAGTGTATCAAATTGACAGATCTGTTATCAGAGTTGTTCAGAGCAGTTCTCTTGTTTACCTTGGCCTCCTTGGGTCATGTTCAAACTGAGGAGTCTATAGATATCGTGGTAGCACTGTAAATAGAAAAAACACAATTATACAATTATACAGTTCATAAAAGTTGTACATTCATCTCAGTTACATTAGTCATTTATACCTCTTTTGCATTAGCATAGCCAGGTTTAATGACAACATGGATGGTGGACAGAGACCCAGAAGATGCAGACAATTCAAACTGTTGAATGGTATCAGTCAGGACCTCAACTGCTTCTCTCAGTGGGTACTTTAGAACCAGTCCAGGTCCAATGACAGGAAAGGCAACTGAACTGCAGCCCTGCTGCACACAGAGGTCCAGACACCTCTTCAATGCATTACCAAGAACCTGGAAAACAAAATACAGACATTTTGTTATAAAAGACGCATTTTCAACAAATACATGTACTGTACAAGTGCTGTTGTTGCTGTTGTAAATACAAATCATAACAACAACGATAGCACAGAACACAGCACAAAAATTAACACAAGAAATAAAAATTGTTAAAAAAAAATAAAAATGAGCAGCCAGGCTAAAAAGGTACAACAGCCTGTGACACAGGATCGGAAAAATGTACTGGATTGGCCTAGCATCATGCCTCGACTTAAATCAATACAAAGTCACTTGGATGTTTTGAATGACCCCTGGAGTTATGTTGTCTGGGACTTAATGCCGCTAACAATAATAACAAGGACCAAGATTTCACTTGATATGGCGCAGCTGGGGCCCCAGCCTGGAGCCAAGCCGGGGTTGTGGTTCGCAGGCAAGCGCCTGGTGGCCGGGCCCACTCCCATGGAACCTGGCCAGGCACAGCCCAAAGGAGCGATGTGGGACTGTCCATGAAACAGGAGGTGTCGTAGGGGGCAAAACAAAGCAGATTGGGTAGCAGTCAAAGGCGGGAGCCTTTGCGACCCAATCTCTGGACAACCAATTTGGCTATTGGGACATGGAATGTTAAGTCAATGGGGAGGAAGGAGCCTGAGCTTGTGCAGGAGGTTGAGCACTACTGGCTAGAAAAATTCAGGCTCACCTCCATGCACAGCTTGGGCTCTGGAACCCAAGTAATCTCTGAATCCGGCGGGGGCCTATGGAGGTAAGGGATGCCGTCAAGCTGACTCATCAGGCCTGGATGACATGTGGGACTCCTGTGGCAGCTGATGAGTACTGACAGCCAAGCGTACTGCAGCCCAGGATGTTGTGGAGGCAAAGACTCAGGCATGGGAGGAGTTCACGGAGGCCATAGAGGAGGAATATCATTCAGCCTCAGAGAGATTTTTGCAAGCCAAAATGCCTCCTCAGAAGGAGGAAGCAGTTCTGGAGGTGGGCAGCTGTTGACCTCGAATGAGGATGGTATTGGACAGTCTTAAGTACCTCATGTCTCTGGATGTTGTGGGTCTGTCTTGGGTGACATGCCTCTGCAACATCGAATGGATGCTGGGCACAGTTCCTCTTGACTGGACAAGCGGGGTGGTTGTCCCTCTTCATAAAAAGGGCCACAGACAAGTGTGTTCTATCTACAGTACGTAACTAACTGTATATCATAAGAAGATTCAACTTCACTCAAGTACGTATACTGTAGGTTTGATAAATACAATTACAAGTAAAAGGTGAGGGGGCTTTCCTTATTAAAAAAGAACAATGCACATTTCAATCACAATCACATTTCTGTTGATGTGCGCCTCAATCAAGCAAATGTCAAAACTATTGTATACTTAGTCTACAATATTGTAGACTGTACAGACCCCAAAACTATCTTATGAATAAGATGAATATTGAATATTTGGCAACACTGGTTCTCACTAGCTCGCACACTCTCACTGCTGTAACGTCATCGCTGCACTGTAAAAACCTCTGTACTGTAAACCTCTGATGATTTAGAAAGGCAATTACTGCGAAACAAAAGAACAAAAACATTACAATGAAATTACTGAATTACTGAAATTACCATTATATTATTAATTTCTATTATGACCATGCATTATCAACCAGGTTGCATCTTTTTAGGCAAAGGTGTGTAATGTTTTCACACTGTAAATTCAGTGGTTCTGTAGAGTGGTTGGGTTAAGTTTAGATTTTAGCAGATGCCCTCACCAGTAATAGCATTTTTTTTACCTGTACACTCTGTCCTCTGACTCCGTCCCACGGCAGACACTCAATGAAGAAGATCTTGGAGCAGCCCAGAGATGGAGGAGCATCAACCTGCATGACATCTCCAGGCTGGATGGTGCACTTTGCTGCCGCCAGGACAAACTTTCGCCTAATATAAGGTGCTTTTTTTGAAAGACATTTGCCAATTCCAGTAGATGTCAGCTTTCTGTTGAGCATAGGGACCACCACTGCATTCACCTGTAAAAATATGTGATGCTATGAAAAAATATGCATTTCACTTAAATTAACACATAAATCAAAAAAGGGTTCTCACCTTCTGATCTTCTAAACTGCCGAGCTTGATCTCCACCTTTGTTCTGGGCATTTGTAAACTTCTAAAGCTGATGGTCCTGGAGCTGCTGATGCTTCGTGGTTCTGTTGTCACATATGGGGAGACCACACATTTTCCTTCCTTGATAATGACCTTACAGGCAGTCTCCACCAGCTCCATGTTTGTTCTACCTTCTGCCTGGAAGAACCTCTGAGCCCCTGGTCCATACAAAACCAGTGTATCTGATATCAAAGTGGCTGCTCTGAGTTTTTGCTGCACCTCCTGTACCCGACAACAAGGACCAGACACAAGCACATGAGGATGTGGAGTGTTTGAGGCTTTGAATATCATCTCTGTTGGTTTTATACCAACTAGATCTAAGACTTTATCAAAACAGTCGACCAGATCTGGAGATATATCCAAAATTTCTTGAGTTAAAGCATGGTTCATTTGGTAGTCATGTAGAATCTCTTTCAGTTTCTTCACATTTTCACTGTATCCTATAAGTTGGACGTTTGTCTCAGATGTTCCACTTGTTCCTGGGATGAAACTGGTCTCCACTTTTAAACCTTGTTGATTTTCTTCATTCTTGGCTTTGGTGAGGATTTCTTTAACTCTGTCCACATCTGAAGGAACAGCTGCAGCTCCCTGAAGCTGCACAGTGTCCACTGTCAGGTCTCTTAGTATTGCAGCTTCGGCTTCATCCAGAGCTTCTGAGGACAGACTGGACAAAACCAGATCTGATCCAACCTCTAGGGAAACAGGATTTCTAAAGCTTTGTTGGAGGCCAACCTTGTACTTGGAGATGGCATCACTAAAATGTATGAAGGTTATTAACTCTTTGGGAAGTTTAACAGTTTTTTGTATGACTTTGTTCATCAATTCATCCAGTCTTTTAGCTCCTGAAAATACTTCCTGGTCAGGTCCTTCCAAAATTATCTTATTGTTACTTATACAGATTTTAACTTCAGGGTAATTTGAATGGCTTTCTCGAGTAAACACTTCTTCCACCAGTTTGAACTTCTCCACAACTGTGATGTCTTTCCCGATTGGCATAGTATTCTCTCTATACACTCTGATCTCTTTAGCGGCAAAGGAGGGGTCCTGCATCAGGACTCTGACCTTTGAATCAAACAAAGAGTTGTCAATAAGAGTACTGACCTTATGCATCTCCCATTTCTCTACAGCGCCTCTAAAATTGACCCTTTAGTTTAATAATTATCAGCACATTGACATACAGAACATTTGAATCACATTCCCCTTTCAATTTTACTCAAACTGGTCTTGTTGTTGTTCTGTTCCCATTCTGAATGACAACATTTCAGCTTACCTGTGGTAACTGATTAGAGGTCTGTGGAAGACTGTTTGCGATCACAGACACACACCGCTTTTCACTTGAAAGCGTTACATCATGTTCTTTTTTCTGCAAAACCTTCTCCTGGTCTATTAACAAGTTCAAAGTTTCAAATAAGTTAATTTCTAATTGTATAAAACATTTTTTTAACTTATAGAGAATGTCAAAGTCATGTCTTACCTTCTTTTTTCTTTTTTTTGTAGAGGTTGCCTCTAGTGTTTTCAATATTTCCGCAGATGACTTTCCCATATTCTCGTTTGTTTTGAAAATGCTTTCTAATTTTTGTGTTTTTGTCTGTGAAATCTTTGGTTTCCTCCATTTTATTCCTTCATTTTACCCCAATATTAATGTTTTATTTAGTTTTTTAATGGAGCAGCTCCTGTCCATGTGCACCGAGTTACTCACTAGTTCTTAGATTTCTGATCACAGCTTTGTCATTTAACTTGATTCAACTTGTGTTTCAAGCACCTATCCCACAATCTATTAGGTGTAAAATCTTCTTATTTAAAAATGATGAAGGCAAAAACATCCAGTTGCAAAATTAGCTAAATCCAAAACGGTTACAGTAGTTCCAAAATTAACAGTGTCCAAGTGTTTTAAATACACTTAGATCCCAAAACGAAAGTGAAAACAGTTCCAGTGATTATTCCAGTGACAAAAACAAATGAGCCACCCTCCGTAGACTGAAGGTGTACTTATATCTTCCAGGGGGAGGGATTCTGACATGTTTTGGTTGTTTAGGGGATTTCCAGCATTGTGTTTTGACAAATAACTTTACTTTGTCAAATCCTGTTTCTTAAAACTTATCTCATGATCACCCCCCTCTAGGCTGGGGAGTTTCCACTCGGCAGCCAACCTAAATTCATATGTGTCAGGTGTACACCAAGCTCATTAAATCATAAAAATAATCATAAATCAACAGTGTTACATAATGTGTTATCGCTTTTAAGTGTAAGTGAGAAGTAACGGATAATCAAGCCGTTTACTGTCAAGCCGAAACAACTGTTCACAAGATGAGCTGAGGATTGCTTCTGGACACTGGAACCCCATTGTGTCACAATAAGAGTAGAGGCATTTGCAGAAAGAACTGAAATATGCTTACTTTAGCTAATGTTTGTTGATTTTGTTTAGTACATCTGGAGGAAAACAGTGGTGATCATCCACTACCTCACACTACATATCCAGTTCCAGTGAGTTCCAGTAACTGTACTGTAACAGTTTTTTTGAAAGGACACTATTGGACATCTACCTGTTATGTACTGTAGCAGTAGCTTTTTAGTCTTCCCCAGGAGGCTCATTTGTAGGCGTTGATTTCCAGTAACTGCAAGAGTTCCTGGAAATCACTTTCCAGGAAATGCTACAGTTCCTGGAAATCAGAGAAGTTCCCAAGGTTGGCACCTTTGTCGCTAAATCTGTGGACAATTCAAACCATCTCTGCAACATTTTTGTCAAAAGCTACTAGCAACAAATTTGATGACTTTTTATGGAGTTGTTGGGGACTTTTCATAAGTTTGGCGACCTTTGTTGGCACTTTCTGTATCACTTTCATACCGCCCCGGTACTAAAGAACTTACAGGCTGTCAGCGTCATCGTAGTGTCAACAGTGTCAGCATTTAACTTTATGTTTCACGCTTTCTCAATAATTTACCTTATTCACTGTGTGTCTGTCTGAGGTTACCTACACACCTATCTAGCTACAGTAGTTGGGAAAGAAAGCAAAGTTTTAAAATTACACAAACAAGCTGCCTGAACTAAACGCCAATTTTTGATGAATAAAATAATATCGATAGTGTATTTGACATTCCAACATTTAACAATATAGGACAAAAGCAAAATATGTAATATCTAGTAGTTATTTGGTGGCAGAACTAAAATATCACACTGACACATACAGTAATTAAAACCAACTCTTTTATAGTTTAAAACCTATTTTTAAAACCTATTTTAATGTCTATGAAAACTAAAAAACTATTTACAAATTATTCAAATTAGGGTGGTGGCAAATTTTGTGACTTCTTGTAACCTTGGCAACACATATGCATATTTTCAGAGAGACACAGCTCTACAGACGCTGGAGGAGGGTTTCACATCTGAAAGCAAGATTACATATTTAACTGGCAAGATGAGTAGTCAGAACATTAAAAAGAAGTGTATAATTAATGAGTTTAAATTAAAAGACCTCTGATTGAAGTAAAGAGCAGAAAGGAAGTGATTTGTTAACCAGTGACACTTTTGTTTTGCTTCCTTTCACATCTTAACACTGAAACAATCAGCTTTATTCTTATAATTACAGTAGAAACAAACTAGTAGTAAATAGTTAAATAGTAAAAAATATCATAGTAAAGTAGTTAATAGTAAAATATCAATTTTTACTCTTTCAACTATAGGAACATTTGTGCAAAAACCTTTTAAACTCCATTTTGTTTTTAACTAGCCTACTCTTCCTATTAAAACTTTTGAAATAAACATAAAACTTTATATTGCTTGTTTTCATCTGAACAGTATATAACATTGTAATTCAACATTTTTCATTATATTTAATTGTTCCCACTGCCATCAGATGAAAGTGATGAGGTAGTCTGGGTACGCCTGGCTGTGATGGAACACAACACACACATGCTGGGGATGTTATTAACCAAACTGTCGTAGCGGTCGTCTGGCTGCTGGTGGAGGCCTGAGGAGGCACCTTCAATTTTGGAGTGGCCAAGGGTGTAAGTTCCAGTCAGGACTCAAGCCACAAACATTAACTGAGACCCATCAGCAGCTGGTTTAGAGTAGATTGTACTGGCTGAGTAGCTGGCATCTACAGCAAAGTAGGTTCCTTGACCATATGAAGTTGCTGAAAATAAAAGAAAACAGGGACTTACCAGTGTTTTACTGTACCTATTTGTTAAAATGACCCAAATTAACAGTAACAATGTGGCAGAGAAGCAAATGCCCTGAAATTGTTTTTGTAACTATTCGTAAACTCAGCCTGCAGATGTCAGTTGTACTATTTTGAAAGACATCATTACCATTTTGTCCTGTTGAAGCCAGTTTTCGCATAGAGCTGCAGTTGTCCTGACTTGTGCTGTGGTACAAAAGCTTTTCTCTGGCTCCACCCTCCAGTTTGGTCTTAACAGACATTTGTTTCTTTAGTGCTTCATTGGCACAACACAGGTAATGTAGATGTTCTTCACAGGCTCAATTTAACAGACATCAAAGAATAAAAATCCGTTGAACTTTAGGTCCATTTTACCAGTTCCTCCAAAAACATTTGAAACATTACCTTACCTTTCAGTTGAGTTTCGATGTTTGCATCAGCTACTGTTAAGATATGTGTGCACACAACATCAATTGAATAAAGAGGTTATTGGTTAACTTTGGTAGTCTTTTATCATCAGCATGGTAGCAAGTGTTATTTAGCAGGTAATGTTTTTTGGTTTAGTTTTCAAGTGAGCAGTGAACAAATAAAACTGAGGCTAGTGAGGGTATTTTACTGTACATATTTGTGCCTAGCATTCTTCTATTAATATATATGTATGTTTACCTACAGCAGGCTCTCGCCTACCATCATTAAACCTAATGAAGTCAGATGTGTTCACTATGCCGTTTATGCGCTCATTAATAATGTCACCAATTACCAGCGTTAGCTTAACTTAGCCTAACTTTAACCCTTAGCCCTTCATCTGTCATTTTTTGTTTTTTTTCAGTTTCTGATCATTTTTTGCTGTGTTTACAGCTGCTGGCATAATTTGTGTTTTATTTTTATTAAGTTTTGAATTCCAGTGTTTTTTTCATTTTTATCATAATTTATACAGAAGTTATACATTTTGTATACACTGGAGACCCTTGTGGCAAAAAACGCCACGAACATACTGTAAAAACTTCTGTAGAGTTTTTTTTTGTAAATCACACCTTCAGACCTGCCCAAAACTGCCAAGCATTTAATCAATTTTACAATTTTAATGGCACTTTACTTACTTTAATTTTTGCTAATTTTTTTTGCAAAAAACAAAAACCTATCAAAAGTGGTGAGTCACTTTTGTCACATTACCGAACCATTTTCTGAATCGATTGCTATAATTGATTTAATTGATTTGAACTTTTAAATAGGACAGTATAAAACAGTGAACCATAGTGAACTATAGTAAAGTGCCTTGTGAGTGTACATATTAACTAGTAAGTATATATATTTGTACTACTTTACAATTGTAGGAGTAGTCTACTTGTCCTATTAAAATACTGTATGTTAAGTATTGCGATCATACACAATCTTACAATAATAATGTATTTGTGTGAACAATTGTTTTCTAAATTTCAGTATACTTTCATTTAAAGGTAATGAGGTAGTCTGGGTACGCCTGGCTGTCATGGAACACAACATACATGCTGGGGTTGTTTATGTTATCAACCAAACTGTCGTAGCGGTCGTCTGGCTGCTGGTTGTTACAATGTGGAGGCACCTTCATGTTACTGTGGCCAACAGTGTAAGTTCCAGTCAGGACTCGAGCCACAAACATTGACTGGGAGCCGTCAGCAGCTGGTTTAGAGTATTTGATATTGGCTGAGTAGCTGGCGTCTACAGCAAAGTAGGTTCCATGACCATATAAAGTTGCTGAAAATAAAAGAAAACAGGGAGTTACCAACAGCTCCCTCGTCTTCATTAATAGGTTTTACAGTGACCAACTATTTATTTGTACTGTACAAAAACTAATCAATGAAGGCTTCTAATTTGTAACTTTAGTGACATAGTTAGCTTTGGAAACAAAGGATCCATTTTGACTGTTGCTAGAACACAGTGTGCCCACCTATTTTGTTGTACTGTATATGTTATTTATTGTTGAACATGGTACAGTACTTGGGACATTGAAGTATTCAGGGCAAAGGTGTATACTGTACAGTATATTATTATTACTACTACTACTACTGCTGCTACTATTCACAAACAATAAAGGGTCTTTGAACCAGTAAGGGTTGTACTGGTGTGTGCCTATATTCCCAAATGCCAGAGAAATACATTTATCCTTGTTTATTATTACCTGATACTGTTATTACTGAAGTTTACAGGCAGCATACATGTACTGCTTAAAATATACCTCTGAAATAAGTTTTGTTTCCATACTGCATAAAAAGTGATAAGAATGTATCTACAGTGAATGACTCTGGCTGCAGATGTCACTGTTGTGTTAGTTCTGGTCAGATCCTGCTCCACTGACTGACTGATGCTTTCGGTCCCAGACACTATTACCATTTTGTCCAGCAAAGTTCCTGTTGAAGCCGGTTTTCATGATAGAGTTGCAGTTGTCTTGACTTGTCCCGTGGTACAGAAGCTTTTCCCCAGGTCCACCCAAAAGAATGTTGTTATCAGATATTTGCTTCTTCAATGTTTCATAGGCACAATGCAGGTGGATGTTCTGCACACGCTCAATCTAACAAAAGATCCAAAAAAGAAAACTGTGACCTGCTAAACATTGAGGCTACTGTAAGTAGAATAACCCATTTAAGTAAAGCCCCATGAATGTCAAAAAGCAAGGCAAAAACAAAATAATAGTAGGGATTTTCTGTTACTATTATCATAGTTTCTTTGGACTATTTCTTAATGGTACAGTAAGTTACCTTTGTTACAGTCTTTGTGACCGTTCGTCTAAAGGCCTCCTTCACTGCCCTGTACTCTACAGAGGAAGGATGTAGAACAACCACCTTTGTGGTCTCAGAAACCGTCATGTTGTCCCAATACACAGGTAAAATGAAGTCTGAGACATGTTAGAAAAGAAATATTTAAAACAATCAGCTTTGAAAATAAATAAAAAATTTGGTTAATTTATGCAAACTGCAAGGACTTAAATGGCAGTGATTCATGTTTTTATTTTTGTATATTTTGAATTAAGTTCTCAACTACCACAACCTTCCAGTAACTTAATTTAAACCATCATTAAACATAAGAGCATTTTAGTGAATATTTCTATGGTTACTTTGAAGGGTAACAGTTGTTACTGTATGCAATCATACCTGGACGATTCTCAAGTCGTTTCAGCTTTGTCTTTTGTCCAGTTTGTCGTCTTGTGGCCTTCATTCCCTGCAGATTCACACTCCATGAGTTGCCTTGTGCGTCAACTATCCCTCCTGATGCACCATTGTTTTCCAGGTCATAATTGGCTGTTTTGGGTAGTCTCTCCCAGTTTCCATTACATCCGAGGATGCACCAAGCAACACGAGGGTACAACTCATCCTCATCCCTGAGTCTTATTTCTCTGATGAGGGAGTTCTTCTGAAACCCATTTACCATCTGCATCACCTGGCTGACCCCATCTTTTAACCCACACACTGTCAGGATGCCCTGTCCAGACTGGTCTCTCTTTATGTGCAGACCCTGACTCTCCAACAGGTGCTTCAGATCTTTTATTTCATTTTGAGTGAGGACTTCCAGTTGTTCCTGGGTGAAGGTTTGTGTGGAGCACTGAGCCTGATAGAGCTCTTTCAGCTTTGTCATAGCAGTGTCCATAGTCTGTGTGTTGAGACCCAGGAAGTGGAAGACAGACTGTTGGTTTGTTGAACTGGTGCAGAGGATGCTGAGGTCTGTGTTGGTACTTGACTGATCTTGCTGTTGTACATGAGGCATCTGAGATGCAGACACTGTAAAGTGACATAAACACATAATATACATTTATGACAATATATATAATATGATATATAATTAGTAAAAAAGTGTTGTCCCACATATTGTCATCACCTCTGTCGATCACAACAGTAGGAAACACTTGCATTGCTTTCTTTGCAAAAGCAAACACCAGGTTGATGTTAATAAGCACAAGGCGGATGTCAGTCAGACAGGAAAGGGGAGTAGACAAGATGGCAGTTTTGATCCCTTGGAGGATGGCTCCTGCCACAACACCAGGGTCCATTTTACCAGCGCCTACAAAAACAGGTAAAATCTTTAAATGGACACTGACAAAATCATAATTCTGATATCTTATCTTATCCTGATGTGTGGGTCTTATGCTTCATTTACCGGCACAGATGGCAGGAATGGCCACGGATTTAAATTCAAAGGTTTCACAATATTGAATTATTTTACAGGCCAGTTGTTCAATGACACCTGCATCTCGTTGTCCATACACATGTAAAATAGCTTTACAAGGGAATGAGCCAGGGTGTGTAACAAAAACCTCTCCCTGGTTCACTTTTGCTACAGAAAACACAACAAAGACAAAACAGATAAGACAGTGAAAAGTGTTATTTGCTCAAAAACGTGTACTTTATATTTTTTCTTACCTTTTTTTAACTCAGCCTCAACATCTGGACCAGCTACAGCTAAAATATCTTTGCACACACCACCTGTTAAATAAAGATGACATTAGGTAACAGTCTTGGTTAAGCCTTCAAGTGAGCACAAAAAAGAACTCAGACTAATGAGAATGGAATTAATAATAATAGTGATAGTCATAATATTTTATTTGAATATGATCCATCCAGTCTATGTGTATGTTTAGCTACAGCAACTCCAGTATTAAACCTACCAGTATTAAACCTAATAAAGTCAGTTGAGTTCACTATGCCGTCTGTGGTCTCATTAGTGATGTCACCAATCACCAGCGTTAGCTTAACCCCTTCTCCCACAGTCATGGCGATCTCATCAAGGTCAGTAGTGATTGACCTGAAAATTACTGAGAAGAAGAAAATCATGTTGATGATTGTCTGAAACATAAACTAGTGATGAGGCTGCTTGTTGTCTGCAGCTAATTAAGTCAAATATGCATTCAAATACTATATCAAACTGACAGATTTACCAAGTTGTTCAGAACAGTTCTCTAGTTTACCTTGGTCTCCCTGGGTCATGTTCAAATTGAGCCATCTATAGACATCATGGTAGCACTGTGAATAAAAAGAACAGCATTACACACTTTATAACAAGTTGTACATTCATCTTAGTTACATTAGTCATTTCTCACCTCTACTGTGTTAGCATAGCCAGGTTTAATGACAACATGGATGGTGGACAGAGACCCAGAGTATGTAGACAATGCAAACTGACGAATGGTTTCAGTCAGAACTTTAGCGGCTTCTCTCAGTGGGTACTTTAGAACCAGTCCAGGTCCAATGATGGGAAAGGCAACTGAACTGGAGCCCTGCTGCACACAGAGGTCCAGACACCTCTTCAATCCACTAGCAAGAGCCTGGAAAACAATAAACAGACAAAGACGTTGAAGGTGTAATTTCTAGCAACACAAATGTCCAATTCTTTAGTGTATTCCTAATTGTACTACAATAAGAGTCACTTAATAAAATAATTCAGGACAGAACCAAAGAGGACCAATCAAATGAGATAACCTAGCCACAGATTTCAACAATTTTTACTCAGAATATTCAACAGGACTTTCAGGTGTTAATAATTGTGTCCGCCAAGTCGAACAAGTCTACTTACATTGTATCCCTCTGGTTTTTAATTCTTAAAAATGACCATAACAACATTTGTAACAATTAGGTGGTTAATGTACTGTATTATACTGGGATCAAACTCAGGTCCTCCTGTGAGAAAGTCTATTGTTTTATTGTACCTTCATGCACTCCAGTCTTATCTTACCTGTTTACTCTGTCCTCTGACTCCGTCCCACGGCAGACACTCAATGAAGAGGATCTTGGAGCAGCCAAGAGATGGAGGAGCATCAACCTGCATGACGTCTCCAGGTTGGAGGGTGCACTTTGTTGCTGCCAAGAAAAACTTTGTCCTGAACTTATTCACTTTTTTTGACAGACATTTGCCAATTGCAGTAGAAGTCAGTTTTCTGTTGAGCATGGGGACCACCATTACATTCACCTGCAAAAGTTATGTGATTATTTGAAAAACAATGCAGCTTAATAGATTTGAAATATAAAAAAACTATAACAAAGGAGTTCTCACCTTGTCATACTCTAAACTACCAAGCTTGATCTCCAAGTTTATTTTGGGTGCTTGTGAAGATGTTAAACTTATGGGGCTGCTAAAACCTTGTTGTTTTGTCCCTTGGACACATTTTCCTTCCCTAATAATGACCTTAAAGGCAGACTCCACCAGCTCCATGTTTGTTCTACCCTCTGCCTGGAAATATCGCTGAGCTCCTGAACCCTCCAGAACCAATGTATCAGATTTCAGACTGGCTAGAGAGGTTCTTAGGTTTTTCTGAACTTCCTGTACCCGACAACAAGGACCAGATAGAAGCACATGAGGATGTGGAGCATTTAAAGTCTTTAATGTCACCTCTGATTTATCCCAATTTGTTCCACTTAGACTTAAGACTTTATCAAAACAGTCAAGCAGATCTGGCGATAAATTCATCACTTTTTGTGTCTCCACATGGTTCATCTGGGAGTCATGTGGAATCTCTTTCAGCTTGTTCACACTTTCATTGTTTCCTACATGCTGGATGTTTGTCTCAGACGTTCCACTTGTTCCTGGAATGAAGCTGTTCTCCACTTTTAAACCTTGATGATTTTCTTCATTCCTGGCTTTGGTGAGGATTTCTTTCACTCTGCCCACATCTGGAGGAGCAGCTGCAGAACCCTGAAGCTGCACAGTGTCCATTCTCAGGTCTCTCAAGTCTCTTAGTATTGCAGCTTCAGCTTCCTCCAGAGCTTCTGAGGACAAACTGAACAGAACCAGATCTGATCCAACGTCTATGGAAACAGGATTTCTGAGACTCTGGAACCAAGTCTGGTACTTGGAGATGGCACCACTGGACTTAATGAAGGCTATTAACTCCATAGGGAGTTTAATTGTTTTTTTCATTACTTTCTTCATCAGTTCATTAAGCTTTTTAGCTCCGGAGAAGACCTCCTGGTCAGGTCCTTCCAAAATGATCATATTATTACTTATACAGATTTTGACTTCAGGGCAACAAGCATTCCTTTCTTGATTAAACTCTTCCTCCACCAGTCTGAACTTCTTCTCCACGACTGTAATGTCCTTCCAGAGTGGCACACTCCTTTCCAATTTAGAAATCGTTTTATTCACTCTGATCTCTTCAGGGGCAAAGAAGGAGTCCTGCATCAGGACTCTAGCCTGCTTTTGGTCAAACAAAGATAGTTGTCAGTAAGACCAATCACCATCTGTATCGCTCTTTTTCTTAACAGCGCCTTTAAAGTTGACCTTTTTAATACTAGCTCATTGACACATAAAACATTTCAATCATCTTTTCCTTCTTATTGTACATGAAGTCAAACTGGTCTGGCAAGTATGTTTGTTTGTGTTCACAAACATACCAGGAAAACCTTCTGAATGAATCATTTGGCCTTACCTGTGGTAACTGATGAGGGGTCTGTGTTGGACAGTTTGCGGTCACAGACAGACACTGCTTTCCACTTGAAAGTGTTACATGATGGTCTTTTTTCTGCAAAACCTTTTCCTGGTCTATAGACAAGTTCAAAATCACAGAAAGGTTCATTTTAGCTACAATTGTAACATTCTCCACATAATTTTGTGTCAAATGGATGTCTTACCTTTTTTTTTCTTGAAACAAACTTTATAGATGTTGCCTCCAGTCATTTCAATGTTTCGGCATTTGCCTCCTCCAGATTTTCGCTTTTGAAAGTGTTTCCTTATCGTTTTCTTGTCTTTGTCTGTCAAATATTTGGCTTCAAAGAACAATGGATATTTATATTCCGCCATTTTACCCAAAATTTAGGTTTCATTTAAATTTCTAATTGCAGCAGCTCCTGTCTATGTCTACGTTTCTACTGTATCATTCCTCAGTCATTGTTAAAGCTGTTCACCGGCTTATGTTTTCATTTGCATATTGACACACCCACTGTAATGCATTCTTAAAGTCTGAGCAGTAATAAGAACTAAAATGTGGTTAGCTAATGTGTGTTGATGCATTTTGTTTAGCACATCTACAAAAACACACCATGGTTACCAGTTCTGTTAATTGTTTTTATAGACAGTATGTCTACAGTAGGTGCGGCCAGGTGTTAGAAAAGACAGGACAACACATACAGTTTGTTATAGATCCCGTTTGGGAAATTACTTTCTCTGCATTATTTTCTCTACCCTCACTCTCTAGCCACACAGTTAGTGTGTTAGTGTGAAGTGTGCACTGCTTCTCAGACCAACACTGAGCCACCAGTGGTCTGGGAAGCAGTTTGTTGGCACGAAAAATGAGAAGCGCTTCACAAATTTGCGTGTCATCCTTGACAGACGGGGTTTGGTCTGGGGACCAAAGGATGTAATCTGTTTTTTGTGTGTAATGTCGTCCTGCTGGCATCATTGGACCGCTTTCATGCTGTTGTAAGTTACTAAAGAGAATTAGCACACTATGTAGGGTTTGTCAATTTCAGAAGCTGCTGGAAAGAAACATAAAACATTTTATTTCCTTGCATTTTGCCTCATCATTTCCTTCAAAATGGACAGGGGGTTAAATAATCATCAAATATTTTTAAATTTTAAATGTTAAAAGTGAATTTTCAGATCACATGCTACACAACACGTAGCTGTCTGGTACTGTGGTTTCCAGTTAAAGTTTGTATTTTCCAGTAACCGATACTCTGTAAGAACTTTCCCGTACTTTACCGTTCCTCCAGCCAAACTTTCCCAACTGGATCAACCAGTTTGTCACGGATCCTGCCTCGTAGTCCTGTTTCTGTCTAGTTTCCTGTTTTATTTTGACGACTTCCAGTTTAGTTCCTGTTTGTCTAGGTATGTGTAACTTTATGTTTCAGTCATGTGACCGCTCCAGCTGTTTTCTATTACTCATCATGTCTTCTCTCTGCATGTAACCACCACCTCTTGCCGTTGTCTATTGCCAGACTGTTGAGCTTTATGCCTACTCCCCAGTGGACTTGTCTTGTAAGTCTTGCACGTGAACTGAACTCTGCTCTTGCTTAATCCCTTGGATTTGTATTTGGACTCTGCCTTTTTTTGACCTCTGCCTGAATCTGACTGCCGTGTGCTTGCTCCCTGCTGCCTGTACTGCTGCTCCTGCTAACCTCTGTACCTGTCTGGCCACAGAGTGAGTGTTAAATCCTACAAACTACAGTCGTTGTCTGTGCTGTGCTTTTGGGTCCTACACCTTGCCTGCCTTTACACAGTTTGCCTGGAAAATCTGTACTTGGCAATTCTGATGCTAAATTTGTCTACTTTTTTCTGGCATTTTTAAAAATTTTCTTTAGTTTGGTAACTCTGAAGTTAAAGCACTTTCTGTATCCTTTCTTTTCATGCTGGTCGGCTCTAAAATAAATTTAATGTCAACATTTAATTCAATGTCATTCACTCACCTTGTCTACTGTGCGTGTCTGTCTGTGACACACATCTAGCTATGATGGGTAGGAAAGAAGGCAGTGGGAGTCAAAGGCTGGCTGAAGCTGTGTACTGGTGATGACACTCGGACAAACTGACTGAACTGAACTTATCTTTGACATTCTAACATTTAACAGTACAGGACAAAATGTCAAATGTCTATTTCAAGAAACATGTTTAGCTACAGCGGCTCTCACCTACCAGTATTAAAGCTAATAAAGTCAGTTGTGTTCACTATGCTGTCTGTGGTCTCATCAAGGTCAGTAGTGACCTGAAAATTACTGAGCGGAACAAAATCATGTTGATGCTTGACTGAAACATAAACTGATGATGAGGCTGCTTGTTGTCTGCAGGTAATTAAATCAAATATATTTAAGTATCAAATTGATATATCAAATTGTTCTGAACTTTCGTTTATCTTGGCCTGGCTGGGTCATGTTTAAACTGAGCAGTGTATAGACATCATGGTACAGTAGAACTGTAAAAAGAAACAACACAATTTTCAATAACACATTTATAAGTTATACATTCCTCTTAGTTACACTTGTCACATCTACTGTATTAGCATAGCCAGATTTAATGACAACATGGATGGTGGACAGAGACCCAGACTGATACTGCGTGTCTCTGGGTATTTTAGTACCAGTCCTGGTCCAATGACAGGAAAGGCAACTGAACTGCAGCCCTGCTGCACACAGAGTTATTAGCTCTATAGGGAATTTAACTGTTTTTATATTTATTTATATTCAAAGGAGTCATCATAATCTTATTGTCAAGCTGGTTTTTAATGTCTTTGACCTCTGTCTGCATTATACATACATGTATGATGTATGTATAATGCAAATACATGTATGATTTGTATACAGTACCTATCTTGTTACAGCATAGAACATTTTTATAGAAAAATGTGTGTGGCAGCTTGGGTTTGTTTTTTAAAAGCAGTTTTAAACAAACAAAACTAAAACTCTAACATGCAAACCTTTGAAGGTGTATGACATGGATGTGGTGGGTTTGTCAGGTTGTTTTAGGTTGCTAAAAGCAATAAACACACTGTGGGTTTTGTCTATTTCAAATCGTCAATTTGTAAAAAACATGCAACATTTCATTTTGCTTCACAGTTTCCTTCAAAATGGACAGAGGGTTAAATAATCAACAGTTCTTCTTCATTTTAAATGTTGAAATTGAATTTTCAGATTGCATGCTACACAGCAAGTAGCTGTCTGGTACTGTGATTTCCAGAAAGCGCTAAAGCTTGTATTTTCCGGTAACCGATACTCTGTAATGACTTTCCCGTCCCCCCAACTAAACTTTGCTAACTGGGCTAACAGGTTTGCCTGAAAATCTGCACTTGGCAAGTTTTTCACAAAATCGGTCTTTTTCTGGCCCTTTTTTTTTTTTTTACTTATTTTTAGCTTTATTCTATGTCTTTTAAATAAGAAACAGTCCTTCATGTAAGTACAATAATGAAATATTATCATTTTAGTCTTTCAACTACAGGAACATTTGTGCAAAAAACTTTTGGTTTTCATTTTTGATTTTAAATGACTCCTCCTATTGAAGCATTTGAAAAAAAACACAAAACTATGTATTTGCCTGAACAAATACCACTCCAAAGCTAAAGTCCTTGAGGGCCCCAACCTGACCAATTTTCATGACTTTCAGGTGTTTTGTTTTAAATTGTATTATTCATTTAATAAAACACAAAGTTCAACAGTAAATATAAAATTGTTGGTGTTGCCACTGTATTTAACAGCTGTTTTGCAGATTGTACAGGTTGCTGTTGTTTCATTTTCGGCTTGTCTGTTTTCTCCTCATGATGTTTGTCGCTGAGTCAAAGCAGGAAGGAGGAGTGAAGGGGAGAGGAGAGCTGTTAGTGTGTGTCTGCATCGCTCTGGCATACACACACAGGCACCTTCTTAAAAATTTGCAGACAGATAAGATAGTTAGGTCGCCTAACTATCTTGTCTGTCTTGCCTTACGGCAGCAGTGGATACGGGAGTAAAAATTCAACCAAAGTATCGATATTATCGATATTGGGGTCGAGCCGCCCACCTCTAAGGAACAGTGGCCCTCGAGGACAGACACCTGTGATATATAATATTAATATAAATATATATAACTCAACACTATATTTAAGTTTTCCCACTGCCATCAGATGAAGGTGATGAGGTAGTCTGGGTACGCCTGGCTGTCATGGAACACAACATACATGCTGGGGGTGCTTATGTTATTAACCAAACTGTCGTAGCGGTCGTCTGGCTGCTGGTTGTCACGAGGTGGAGGCACCTTCATGTTACTGCGGCCAACAGTGTAAGTTCCAGTCAGGACTCGAGCCACAAACATTAACTGAGAACCATCAGCAGCTGGGATAGAGTAGGTGGGATTGGCTGAATAGCTGGCGTCTACAGCAAAGTAGGTTCCATGACCATATGCCGTGGCTGAAAACAAGAGATAACAGGGAGTTAATAGTGCTGTACTGGTCCTACAGTATTGGTAAATGACAATAACCTTCCAAAATTATCAGTCAAGGTTATTTTTTTACAGTATACTTGTGAAAAGTATGTCTTGTAACTCAATTACATAAATGAGCTATAAACCCAATAAAATTGTAATAGAATTGGTCAGATCCTTCTTTACTGACTGACGCTTTGGTCCCAGACATCGTTACCATTTTGTCCAGCAAAGCTCCTGTTGAAGCCAGTGTTCATGATAGAGCTGCAGTTGTCTTTGCTTGTCCCATGGTACAGAAGCTTTTCACCTCCATTCTCCAGTTTGGTCTTGTCAGAAATTTGCTTCTTTAGTGCTTCATAGGCACGACGCAGGTGGATGTTCTGCACACGCTCAATCTGACAGAGGATCAAATAAAGCTTTGAAACTTTAGGGTTAATTATCTTAATTCAATGCCCTTCAAAAATTATTGAACTAAATGTTCTGAGCCAAATGCCAGTGTCAGTTATCTATGCATTTTTTTTGGAGATATTGAGGATATATTGATACTTGTGGAAGTGAATTTCATTCAGAGATGATAATTTGGGAAGTATCCATCAAACTAAATATAAAATCATGTTACATATACTTTTAAGTTTACCTTTGTTACAGTCTTTTTGACTGTTCGTTTAAAGGCCTCCTTCACTGTCTGATACTCTGCAGAGGAAGGCTGCAGGACCACCACCTTGGTGGTCTCAGAAGCCGTCATGTTGTCCCAATACAGAGGCAGAGTGAAGTCTGACATGTTAGAAGAGACAATAAATCAAAACTATCAGGGTTGGTATTTATATATTTATGGTTTGTCATAGACACAGAAGTCCTTGTTGTTAATTTGTTGTATATTTATAAATGATACTTATCAAACCTGTGGTAAATACTGTGAATCAGCAATGATATTGTACTGTATGTAGTAAGACAGTCTTCTAATCTACCGTATTAACATCATACCTGGATGATTCTCAAGTCGTTTTAGCTTTGTCTTTTGTCCAGTTTGTCGTCTTGTGGCCTCCATTGCCTGCAGATTCACGCTCCATGAGTTGCCTCGTGCGTCCACCATCTCACCTGATGCATCATTGTTTTCCAGGTCATAATTGGCTGTTTTGGGGAGTCTCTCCCAGTTTCCATTACATCCTAGGATGCACCAAGCAACACGAAGGTACAACTCATCCTCATCCCTGACTCTCATTTCTCTGATGAGGGAGCCCTGCTGAAACCCATTTACCATCTGCATCACCAGGCTGACTCCATCTTTTAACCCTCTCACTGTCAGGATGCCCTGTCCAGACTGGTCTCTCTGCATGTACAGACCCTGGGTTTCTACCAGTTGCTTTAGGTCTTCAATGTCATCTTGGGTGAGGCTTTCCAGTTGCTCCTGGGTGAGGGTTTGTCTGGAGCACTGAGCCCGATAGAGATCCTTTAGCTTTGTCATAGCATTTTCCACAGTTTGTGTGGTGAAACCCAGGAAGTGGAAGACAGACTGTTGGTTTGCTGAGCTGGTGAAGATGACGCTGAGGTCTGTGTTGGCAGTTGGCTGTTGCTGCTGTACATGAGGCATCTGAGATGCAGACACTGCAAAGTAGATCAAATATGTCTATCAACCAATGGCAGTGTCTGATAATGTGAGAGAACTTAAAAACAACCTCATTTTATTTTTTATTGTTTTAAAGAGTCATTACCTTTGTCAATCACCGCAGTAGGAAACATCTGCATTGCTTTCTCTTTAAAGGCCAAGAAGACATTGATCTTAAACAACACGAGGCGGATGTCAGTCAGACAGTAAAGGGCAGTAGATGAGGTGATGGTTTTGATCCCTTGGAGGATGGCTCCTGCCACAACAACAGGGTCCATTTCACCAGCTCCTGCAAAAATATTGTAACGTAATATAATGTAAAACATGTAACATGTACTTAACACATGTGTTTACTGTCTGTTATTTACCAGCACAGATGGCAGGAATGGACACAGATTTTAATTTAGTAGTTTCACAATGATGAATTATTTTACTGGCCAGTTGTTCGATGACACCTGCATCTCGTTGTCCACACACATGTAAAATAGCTTTACAAGGGAACAAGCCGGGGTTTGTAGCAAAAACCTCTCCCTGGTTCACTTTTGCTACAGAAAACACAACAAAGACGAGATTAATAAGACAGTGAAGAGGTGTTCCCAACCTAAAAATGACTAGACGATTGTTTTCTTACCTCTTTGCAGTTGAGCCTCGATCTCTGGACCAGCTACAGTTAAGATATCTTTGCACACACCATCTATTGAATGAACAGGATATTGCAGTAGGTGACAGTCCTGATATTTAGCAGGTAACGTACATTTCTTCTGTTTAAACATTACTGATATATATTAAAAAAAGGTTTGTACCAGAATGATGAGCTGCAGCTGCAACATGGTCTACATCATATGTCGAGCTCCGGTCCTCGACCGGAGCACGCCTTCTCACATTTAACTAAATGACACAACATGTTTTCTCACATTTAGCTGAATGTGAAAAAGTTTAAACATGAACAATAAATATAATTTCAAATGCAAATGTTAAACGTAAATCTAAATGTTGAATATAAATCAAAATGTTAAATATAAATCTGAATATTATACCAAAATATTAAATGTAAATGTAAATATTATATATCAATGAAAATGTTAAATGTTCGCCGAGTGTAAAACTGAATATTCATGACATCTGGAAGTAGACTCCACCCTTAAGCAGCGCTTGTTAAGCTGATCTCAGATCAGTGACACAGACTAAAACGCCTCAAACAGTGAGCACAGCCCAGTTCTCATCTGACTCTAGATCAGTGGACAATACTGGAGGGAAGACAAATGAAGCCAGCATGGCGTCAGCTCCGGCTCTCTCCCATTAGCAGAGATTGACCGGGTTGTAAATGCAGGTGTGCAGGCTGAGGTTCCGTACGAGTCACTAATCTGAGATCAGCATTACGAGTGCTTTTTGGGGGTAGGGATGTAGTCATATTTGCAAATGTCATGAATATTAAAAGTTAATATTAACATTTATTTTTACATTTCACAATTTTTTTTACATTTAATATTTATATTTATACTTTCTCACATTTAGCATTTGTAAGAAAATTTGTCATTTAGTTAAATGTGAGAAAACTAGTTATACGTACTCCTTTTACATTCGGCACCTTGTACTCGATGGCCTCACTTTAACACCTCTGGTCTACATGAATCTGTGGGACATGCAGCCTACAGCAGTTTTCACCTACCGTCATTAAAATTCACAAAGTCAGTTGTGTTTACTATGCCGTCTGTGGTCTCATTAGTGATGTCACCAAACACCAGCGTTAGCTTAACGCCGCCTTCCACAGTCATGGAGATCTCATCAAGGTCAGTACTGATTGACCTGAAAATTACTGAGAGAAAGAAAATCATGTTGATGCTTGTCTGAAACATAAACTGACAATGAGGCTGCTGTTTGTCTGCAGCTAAATACATTGTTACTGTACAACATTCAAATACTATATCAAATTGACAGATCAGTTAAAGTTGTTCAGAGCAGTTCTCTAGTTTACCTTGGCCTCCCTGGGTCATGTTCAAACTGAGCAGTCTGTATACATCATGGTAGCACTGTAGAAACAACACATTTATACAATTCATACAAGTTGTACATTCATCTTAGTTGCATTAGTCATTTCTAACCTCTTCTGCATTAGCATAGCCAGGTTTAATGACAACATGGATGGTGGACAGAGACCCAGAGGATGCAGATAACTGAAACTGTCGAATGGTCTCAGTCAAGACCTCAACAGCTTCTCTCAGTGGGTACTTTAGAACCAGTCCTGGTCCAATGACAGGAAAGGCAACTGAACTGCAGCCCTGCTGCACACAGAGGTCCAGACACCTCTTCAATCCACTAGCAAGAGCCTGGAAAACAAATTACAGACATTTTGTTATACTGTCTGTAACAGACACGTTTTTAACAACATGCTGTATAAAAAAGTTGTTAATGAGAGTTGCAAATACTTTTTTAACAATACAAACATCCAGTACGTAATATAATAATAATAATAGCGATAGCACAAAGTACATTAGTTAAATGTTTTAGTTATTATTTATTAGTTAAATTAGTTGTTAAATTGAAACAATAAAGAAAAAATAAATACAGTACAGTATCTTTTCAGAAGGATTCAAGACAGGTGAATTTTAATCAGAAGCCATGGAAAGAGGTTCATCTTAAAACATCAGCACTCTTTGTTGTCCTCACCAAGAGGTTGCATGAGAAAGCATGTCTCATTGCCCTCGTACTCATCATTCTCCACACTTTAGGCAAGTTGAAAATGTGAGATTGTAGCAGATACATTTCCCTCACAAGTAATACATTTTAATACTTGGAAGATATTTTATTTTACCTGTACACTCTGTCCTCTGACTCCGTCCCACGGCAGACACTCAATGAAGAAGATCTTGGAGCAGCCCAGAGATGTAGGAGCATCAACCTGCATGACGTCTCCAGGCTGGAGAGTGCACTTTGCTGCCATCAGATGAAAGTTATTCCTGATTGTAGTTCCAGCCACCACTTTAACCGACAAACATTTGCCAATTTTCGTAGAGGTCAGATTCTTGTTGAGCATGGGGGCCACCAACACGTTAACCTGCAGGAATAACGTTAAAGATTATTAATGTTAGTTTTTTTTCTTTTTTGTTGCTAATGTAGTAGTTTATTTAAATAAAGAATTAAAAAAAAAATTAAAATCGTCCCACCTTCTGATCTTCTAAACTACCAATCTTGATCTCTAGCTTTGTTCTGGGCATTTGTAAGCTTCTACAACTGATGGTCCTGGAGCTGCTGATGCTTCGTGGTCTTGTTGTCACGTTTGGTGAGAGGACACATTTCCCCTCCCTGATAATGACCTTACAGGCAGTCTCCACCAGCTCCATGTTTGTTCTACCTTCTGCCTGGAAGAACCGCTGAGCTCCTGATCCATCCAGAACCAATGTATCAGATTTCAGACTGGCTAGAGAGGTTCTTAGGTTTCTCTGAGCTTCCTGTACCCAACAACGGGGACCAGACACAAGCACATGAGGGCGTGGAGTTTTTGAGGCTTTTAATGTCACCTCTGTCTGTTTCACCTCTAAGAGACCTAAGACTTTATCAAAACAGTCGACCAAATCTGGAGATAGATCCATCATTTCCTGTGTTGCAACATGGTTCATCTGGTAGTCATGTAGAACCTCTTTTAGTTTCCTCACATTTTCACTGTATCCTACAAGTTGGACCTTTGTCACAAATTTTCCACTTGTTCTTGGAGTGAAACTGGTCTCCACTCTTAACTCTCTAGAGTTTTCTTTATCCTTTGCTTTGGTGAGGATTTCTTTCACTCTGTCCACATTTTGAGGAACAGCTGCAGCTCCCTGAAGCTCCACAGTGTCCACTGTGAGGTCTCTTATTATTGCAGCTTCAGCTTCATCCAGAGCATCTGAGGACAGACTAGTCAGAACCAGATCTGGTTCCAACTCGAGGGAAACAGGATTTCTGAGGTTCAGTTGGAACCGAGCCTGGTACTTGGTGATAGCGCCACTGGATTTTAGGAAGGTTATTAACTCTATAGGGAGGTTAAGTCTCTTTTCCTTTACGTGGTTTATTAGTTCATCAAGTTTTCTAGCTCCTGACTGGACCTCCTTCTCAGGTCCTTCCAAAGTGACCACATTAGTTATCATGATTTTAACATCTGGGTAATTTGCATGCATTTCTTTCATGAACTTTTCATTAACAAGTTTTAACTTCTTCTCCACAACTGGGATGTCCTTCCGGATAGTCACTCTCTTTTCCAGATTAGCAATCCTCTCATTTAAAGCCCCAACCTCTCCCACAACTACAGAGTAGCCAAACTCTTTGTAAACTCTGATATCATCAGAAGCAAAGGATGAGTCCTGTTCTAGGACTCTGATCTGCTTTGGGTCCAGCACATGGTGGCAAACATAGCTGTCAGTCAAACCAATGAAGACCCGGTCCACCTGTATCTCCCATTTCTCTGCAGCACCAAAACCTCTTCCAGGTCCTTTTTCTATGTCCCCTCTCACCACTGCCTCCTCCTGGTTAAAATCCAGCTCCACTGAGCAGCCGATAGCAGACAGTTGTTTCTCTAATAGTTTATAAGCTTTAGAGTTGTCCCTTAGGTAATTCATTAAATAAATGTCTAAATTGAAAATCTTCTCAAGGCCTTTTGTGTTTGTTTTGGTGAATGTCTAGAAAAGAAAAATATGTAAAAGCTATAATTTATATGGTAATAATGTAAAACAGATCACTATTTGATTGTTTTGTCAATTATAAATTGTACAAACAAAATATAGTTACAATAACCTGTTTTTTACATACAAAATATCAGAATATGATTCTGCTGGTTAAACTGGTCTGGTCAGAACTCACCTGTGCTGACAGTGGATCAGAGGTTTGAGGGGAACTGGTTTTCACAGTCAGATGTAACTCCCTACTAGGCAGTGTGACAGTGTGTTTTTTTCTCTTCAGAACCCCTTCTTGGTCTGTGACAGTGTCAAAGTTACTGGACAGCACAATAAACTTAACCTTTTTGTGTATGTATGGTGTATTATATTCATATATACACAACAAATGAATTTCTTACCTTCTCTATTCCTAAAACAGATTTTATAGGTGTTGTCTCCGGTCGTTTCAATCATTCCACATTCACCTCCACCAGACTCTCGTCTTTTTTGAAAGTACCTCCTAATCTTCTCCTTCTCTTTGTCAGTCAAGTCATTGGCTTCAAAAAACAGTGGGTGCTGGTATTCATCCATTTTTACCAAAAATGTAACTAGAACACCTGCGTTTTCCCTTCTGCGTGAGTTGTTTAGCAGAAATCTTTTACTTTCAGTTTTACTTACAGTAAATGCTCCACCCCTGCAGTGTATTTGTTTTGGGTGGGTATAATATACAACACAGGACTATTTATGTAATTAACTAGGTTTGGTGAGTGAGTTACCTTTGACTCAGTAGGTAGGGGACCCATAGTGTGAACTGTTAAACAACCTAAGGCTTACTGTGACATATCATATCCTTCCA
This sequence comes from Betta splendens, assembly GCF_900634795.4. Classification (NCBI taxonomy): domain Eukaryota; kingdom Metazoa; phylum Chordata; class Actinopteri; order Anabantiformes; family Osphronemidae; genus Betta; species Betta splendens. The sequence continues at coordinate 21,267,925 of NC_040882.2, read as the reverse complement.
TTTCTTACTATAATTTAACAACTCTGGTACAGTATGATTATGAATGACCTTCAAAAACAAATAGCAGCTACTGTATAGAATCAGCATTTATTATAATTTCAATAAACTACATTTGTTTATGTGTACAATACAAAAATATCACCCAAAGTTTAAGACGTTATTGATGACCACAATATGATAAAAAAAGGCTATTGTAATGTAGAATTTCTTCTATATTAAGTTGGAAGCTGAGTCACAGTATTAGGTGTGTGGAGAAGACTACTTGCATCATACAGTAGCACCATGAACACTGTGCTTATATACCTTGTAACATGAGGCATTCTTTAACATCACTCACTGTTGAGTGTTGGAAAGGCCACTGGTCCAAAGACCAAAGTCAGCTTTCCTAAATACAGTAAGGCCCCTTCATTTCCTTACAGCTCTGCTTCCTTTGGTCATAAAACAACAAACCGTACCTCCTTGATCACAACAAAACCATAAAACTCTGGAAAATAATTGTTTTCTTAATAATTGTCTCTTTTGAAAACAAAGAGTGCATTAAAAAATATTGCAAAACTTTTACTATTAACTATTGCTAATGATTTTTTGTGAAAGAGAAAAGGACAACTTGATCCTTGTCAAGTGACTTGTGTTATGATTTGTCCTTCAGGCCTGTGGTGGCACGTGATGTTGTTTACCTGTTCTCTCGTCTTATCTTATGATATTGCTTCGTGTTTGCTATGGACTATTCATCCACACCTTGACTCCAGGTTCACTATTTAAAATCATACACACACTCCTTGTTGGTTCTTTCCTAGTTGTCATAAGTTTTAGTTTGTATTCCTTACATTTGTAGCAATCCACAGGTAACTTACTGTAACATCATGTGGGAGCTTCACTCCCTTATACAGAGACAAAGCTGATACCAGAAGGTAGGAATGCAATGCAATGCAATGCAATGCAATTTGAGCAAACTTAAATTTTTGTTTAATTCGAAAGTCATCCCAAACGACTTCAACTGAGCTGAGATCTTTTTCAACTGGGCAAGAGTCAACGTGAACAACCTCAAGGACCCCCCGGTCTGTCATGTACAGACCTGACCACAAGGTCATTCCTTACCTTTTTCTTCCTTAAGAGAGTTTATGCACTTGCTATCAGACTGATGTTGTCTTATCACATCCAGAGTCCTTGCACAGCTTGAAGCCCAAACTTTGGGCTTCAAGCTGTCCTTTGGCATTAAGCTATTCTTGTTTGTTTCACTTTTAGTTCAAGGCTGCCCTGTGGCCATAAATAGTTCAGTGGGAGCTTAAAATAGAGCACTCACGAGTTTTGCCTTGTGCAGGATCCAAAATCAAATTTAATATAATGTGGCAATGAAGACAATTTTAATAGTGATGTTTATATAAGGAATATTGTTATTAATTATTGTTTTTTTTTACCAGGTTAAACTGGTGCAATTTCAGACACAACAATATTCAGCACATGACAGGAAGCACAGTAAGTCATATTGTAGATTAGATACAAAATAAAAATGAAACCAAAATGACTAATTTTAAAGTATGCTATGGCCCCTGTTTTTGTCGCCTCGCTGTTTTTGTTTTGTCTTCTTAGAGAACCCTTATGGGTTAAAAAACAGGGTTATGGATCATCTGGATAAACTGGTTGACCCCTGTCCTCAATCCGCTCACTTTCCAGCTGTCGGGGCTGGACGGGTCCTCTTCCACATACACACCCAAGACATCAATCAGCTGCTTCAGACTGTTGACGTCATCATAGGTGAAACCTGCCAGGTCCTGCGTTCTGAATGTTTGCTGAATGTCACCAAACACCAGCTGTAGTTTACCACCACCTCCCACAATCATGGAAATTTCATCAAGGTCAGTAGTGAAGGATCTGAAGATCACTGAGAGGAGGGGAGGAAAGTTGTTGCATCTATGTTTGTCATTACTAGTTAAAATTTTCAGACCAGTTCACCAGTTCTCCGGTTTACCTTGACCTCCCTGGTTCATGTTCAAGCTGAGGTGTTTGTGGACATCATGATAGCATTAATGACATATGCCAACAATATGAGATTTACTTCATACTTGTATCTGGTTCAAAATATGGACTATTATAAATAGCTGTGTCACCTCTTCAGAGTCAGGGTAGTTGGATTTAATGATGACATGAATGGAGGCAAGAGACCCGGGGGATGCAGATAATCCAAACTGATGAATCTTGTCTGTCAACACTTTATTGGCTTCTCTCAGTGGGAACTTTAAAGCCACCCCAGGTCCAATAACAGGAAATGCCACTGAACACCAGCCCTGTTGTACACAGAGGTGCAAACACCTCTTCAGTCCATCACCAAGAGCCTGGAAAACAAGAAACAGACTTCAACACTGACTCTATAACCAACATTTGTGTGAATGAATTACTCCTTAGGTGCTTGCATGTATAAAAACATATATGACGGTTAATCTTTCATCATTTCTTATTTGATGTTCTATTACCTTCATGCTTCTGCACATGACTCCATCCCATGGCAGGCATTCAATGAAGAAGATCTTGGAGCAACCCACAGATGAAGGTGCATTGACTTGCATTACATCTCCTGGGGAAAAGTTCGCCTTTTCTGCCATCGAATTAAAGTTTCTTTCCATTATTTGGCCTCCTTTTCTCAACAGACTTTTACCAATTTTCGTGGATGTAAGCTTCCTGTTTATAATGGGGGCCACCAGCACATTCACCTTTAAATATAACGTGAAATGTTATTACCAAATGACACCTGACTGCTCAATATAAAGCATCTAAAAGGAAACAGTCTCACCTGCTCATCCTCCAAACTGCCAGTTGTGATCTTTAGGTCTGTTTTGCTGACTGGGGGAGTTGGGCTGCTAGTGGTGTTGCATTTCCATCTGGTGCTGGACATGTTGCAGATGCTGCTCTATTGTAACTGGGTTGCCGAACTCTGAGAATTTCCTTGTTGCTGTTCCTTGATGAGGACCTGATAGATCCTCTCTACTAGTTCCTTGTCTTGTCTCCCTGTTCCCTGGAAGTATTGCTGTGTCCCAGATCCATCCAGAACCAGCGTGTCTGATGTCAGGTTAGTTAAAGTTGCATTTAAATCTGCAGAACCTCCTGGACCAGTCGACTGGGACCAGACACAAGCAAACAAGAGTATGGGAAACGTGTGGCTTTTATTATCACATTTGCCTGCTTCATACCAATCAGGTCTAAGACTTCATCAAAACAGTTAACAAGCTCTGGATGTGGTAGCATCAGCACTTCTTGCGTCCCAACATGGTTTCATCTGATAGTCATGTAGAATCTCTTTCAGCTTCATCACGTTTTCACTGTATCCTACAAGTTGGACCTTTGTCACAGATGTTCCACTTGTTCCAGGGATGAAGATGGTCTCCACTCTTAACTCTCCAGAGTTTTCTTTATCCTTTGCTTTGGTGAGGATTTCTTTTACTCTGTCCACATCTGGAGGAACAGCTGCAGCTCCCTGAAGCTCCACAGTGTCCACTATCAGGTCTCTTATTATTGCAGCTTAAGCTTCATCCAGTGCATCTGAGGACAAACTGGACAGAACCAGATCTGGTTCGAACTCTAGGGAAACAGGATTTCTGAAGTTCTGTCGAAACCGAGCCTGGTACTTGGAGATAGCGCCACTGGACTTTATGAAGGTCAGCAACTCTTAAGGAAGGTTAACTTTCTTTTCCTTTATCCTTTTCATTAGTTCCTCAAGTTTTGCTGCACCTTTTTGCACTTCCCCTCTAAAATGATCAATTTAATCATTTAATTTAATTTGATCAAAAATTTTAACTTCTGGGTAACTTGCACTAATTTCTCCACCAAATTCTTCTTTAACCAGTTGCAGCTGTTTTTCCACTACTGTAATTTTCTTTCGGGTGGTCACACTCTTTTCGAGATTAGCAATCCTTTCATTTACAGCCCCAACATCTCCCACAACTACAGAATAGCTACTCTCTCTATAAACTCTGATGTCATCAGAGCCAAGACCAGTTCTTTGGGTCACATGGTGGCAAACATAGCTGCCAGTTAGAGCAATGAAGACCCGGTCCAGCTTTATCTCCCATTTCTCTGCAGCAGCAACTTGTCCAGGTTCCTTGTCTATGTCCCCTTTCACCACTGCCTCCTCCTGGTTAAAATCCAGCTCCACTGAGCAGCCGATAGCAGACAGTTGTTTCTCTAATAGTTTATAAACTTTAGGGTTGTCCCTCAGGTAATACATTAAATAAATGTCTATCTTCAAAATCTTTTCAAGGGCTTTTGTGTTTGTTTTGAGGAATTTCTAAAGGAAGAAGTATATAATAGATATTTCAAAATTATGTCTGTTTAGTCACATCAGAAACAATAATGCGACTGTAAATGTCATTGTTTAGCAGCTGTCTGTTTTTTATGTGTCTGTTTGCTGTTGTTATGTAAAAGCTGGTGGGTCAATGTTACACATGATAATCCTCACATTCCACATCCCACATCCCAAAGTGCTGGAGCTCTAACATTACAGTCTGTTTCACTCTGATGGTGTTTTATTTGAACTGTTTACGGGGGCTAAAATGTATTCACTGAATAAATCAAAGAAGTTCTTCCGTGTTTAGTTGAGGTTTTAATTTCAATGCTTGAACTTTTCCAATTTTAATAGCTTTATAACCTTTCACATTTTAACCGTTTACTGTGACACTGAAAACCTGTGTCCTAAAAATGAGCTCACCTGTGAGTCTCTGCTGGTTGGTTGATCAGTGGTTTCAGGAGTGTCAGAAGACTTGATCAGACTCACTGTCAGATGCAGCTGTCGACAGGGAAGAGGAATGGTGTGGTCCTTTCTTTCCAACACCCTCTGCTGGTCTAAAGACACGTTAATAAAAGTAAAGTATAACTGAAGCTTAGTTAGTTTCCATTAAACTCATGAATGCATTAAACATTGCTTTTACAGCCCTTTGGTACGTCTCTTACCTGCTTTTTTCTTAAAGCAGATTCTGTAAACATTGTTTCCAACCTTTTCTATCGTTCTACAATCACCTCCTCCTGATTCTCTTTTTTTCTGAAAGTATCTCCTGATTTTATCCTTCTCTTGCTCGTGATCTCACCTCGTGAGTGTGTAAAATCCTCCATCCTTAAAGTTGAGCCAACCTTCAAAACATTTGAGTCACTCCGCACCGTGGTCAAATGAGTCTTGAAGTGCTTTCACTTCAACTTTGTCTTCACGTGTTGTTGTGTCTGTACTTACAATGGGTGTTTGCGCATGCTTACACCCGCAATGACGTCACAGTTCATGCCAACACTTTCCTCCAGTAGAAGATTGAAGCTACTTCCGCAATTTCCTCACTGCGGGACTATTAAAGGTTTTCTTATTCTTATTCTTGTCTTATTGCAGTACGCCATCAGAACCACTAGATGTCCCATTGAGACAAGAACTGCAGCAACAGGTACTAAAATCTGTAAAACTAATGAATGAAACGCTCTCGAAACTTCCATTTTGTGTCATTGTTATTATGACATTCAGAGATGTGCTTTTAATTCACTGAACTTATTTTTGCAGCTATAGTTATTATTTACTACTTGTAATCCTATTAACTATTTGTTTGAAATCCCATAAACAATGTTTAAACTAATAACACGCTGATGAAACATAGATATTTGGGTTTAAACAGAACTACTGTACTTCGTTCAGGTGTGGAACGTGACCTACTGTCCTAATGGTGGCGCCCTCTCTCTGCCTCTCAGCTCTCAGCTCAGATGCACTGAATAACCTCAAACATGTTTTAACTGGCTGCTTCGCTGGCAAAGGCCCACCAGTTCTAATCTAACCAGACTGTTCACAGCACACAAACAACAGCAACAACTTGATTCACCTTCTTCACTCCTCTCCAGCAGATCACAGCATTCTAATCCTGCATTCTGCACCGTACATGCACGCTCATTCACTGTCTTCGCCGTTTGCTCCTCAGATGGACACGATAGAGCCCTTCCTCAGCTCACCATTGGCGGAAACACAGGGGTCACTTCAAAGGGACATGGACAAACTGTTTACACAGATTATTTCGCAAAAGGTGAAAGATATCATTATTTTCATTATGCTTCGATCATATTTAATTAAAAAGTCAAAGTTGTGATTATTACATTTAGTGTTCAGATGTAACCTGCTCTGTGACCAGATGAAGGACGGAACATAATTGTCTCTAAGGTGAATTCCTCCCACTCGACTCTGGAAACCTGAAACAACTAGTGATGATGGTGTGTTTAGTGTTATTTTAATTGTGAAGAATGTTTGGTTTTAATCACATACTAATGAATTAGAGCATCCAGTGATACTCCTTCAGTTGGATGTGCTCTTACATGATGAGCACATTCTCAGAGGAATACAGGAAGACTATATAAGGAAGTGAAAGTTGCGAAGAATTCTGAGGAAAACTGGAGTGGTGACGACAGAGAATGTGCAAGTGAGAATGTGAAGAGGCAAGTTTTTTTTTGGTTTATCTGATTCTTAGGAAGAGTGCTAGAGTATAAAAAGGAGATGCATGTGTTGCATCTCATCGGAATCACAGACAGCCGTGAAGAAACATCTAAAGTGAACATCTACCGTGAAGAAACATCTACAGCAGAAGACGATTTTTTATATTAGGAGGGTAGATCGCTGCAAAATTAAAAACTCTTTAACTTTAACTTTGTTTTGAGATAAAAAGATAAGACAACAATGAAAGCTGTAATTCAGTGCCTCTTTCTCCTCATGTGCATGAGTCTCTGCATGTCTGCACGTAAGTCGGCTACTTGATGGTAAGCTTTGCTGTGTTGTGTATGTTTTGCTAATACTGCTGCTTCTGTTTCTTCAGCTATTTTGAGGTGCCGGTGTCTGAACACACAAAACAGAGTACAGGAAACTGAAATCGTTAAGATCCAAGTGATTGAGCCAACCTCGTACTGCAACAAAACACAGATCATGTAAGTACCCGCAGTGACAAACGCAAGTAAAAGATAGACGACACACTTTTGTCGTTTTTTCTAAAATCAGCACTTTGACGTTTTCTCTTACAGCATCAAACTAAAGAATGGCAAATCTGTGTGTCTAAACCCGGAGAAATGGTAAGAGATGCACTATCACTCATAAATGATGAAACAATGTTTGTGTAATTAGTGCATAAAAAAGAGATAATAGGGTAGAGACGGCTGATGAAAAACAATGAAGCTTCCAATGAGCAGTTTTTATGTTTTTATTTATTTATTTATTTATTTATTGCTGCAGAAACAAAGAAACACATCACACTGAGCTTCTGCTTAAAGTGTTAAGGGGGAACTGGAGGCAGAGGGTCCATCACATGCTCCATTAGATACAGCTGTTAGAAATAATAAACCAATGTCAACAGAATATATTGTATTGAGCATATGTGAATAAAGCATGTTGTCTTCACAGGAACAACATGAACCGCACAACTTCAAAGCCAAAGACCGCATCAACAACAGTGTCGACTACACAATTGGTCGCATAAACACGTGTCCTGTGTTTACTACTCAGACAACCAGGAACCAGGAGGGAGCAAAGGCTGGTTCCTGCAGGGGGGACGGGCCGGTGGTGAAGCTGTGAATGTCAGCTGGGTGGAGTGGCAGCTAAAACCGTCTGTGTTCAGTAGTGGAGAGGCCTGAGCTGCACATTCATGATGACATGATACTGTAACAGTAGAGCTTCAGGCTTTACAGCAGCTCATCGGTCATCTCTATAATGTAGCACAATAAAATGTGTCCTTGAGCAAAAATGAGTCTTAGTTACTCAGTTACTGCAGTGTTATCATGAAGTATTGTTATTGTAAACAAGAGCTGGTTTAAATGTTATTTGTAAACAGGTAGTTATCGTAAAGTTTGTTAGATGATACAGTTTGTTTTTATTTAAGCACTTATAAATAATTGTTTAACATAATCTGTATCTATTTTCTTTAACAGTTGAAAATATGCTGCAATAAATATGACGTTTGCAAGAAATGAACCTGTTTGCATTTTGTTACAATAAATAACTAATTTAATTTGAAAGAAATCAACACAAATTACAGTCGAATATTTGGAGTTAGCAGCAATGGTGTCACATTGTACAATTTCTGTCATTCCGCTGTCTCCTTCCTAGCTTATTATTTCTCATATCCTCTGTGGTTTGATGTGCTCACGCTTCAGACAATTTTACATAAATACATATGGAATATTACAGCAGAGTTTTCTGTACACAAGGCAAAATGAATCAATCTTTTCACTGACTGTTGATCACATTTATTATTACATGGTTGTCAGAAGTGTAACTCTTAACATGCAACCACTGTAATTATGGATAAACTCTAAAAGTACAGAAAGAGCTTTGTCCATAGGACGGTTCTTAGGGGTTAATAAAGGGCCTCCATCAGTTAAGCTGTAGCAGTCAGTGCTTAGTCCAGATACCAACACATGACAGCAGAGAAATAAAGTGTAAAAAGCACATTTTTTCTAGTAAATTGTCAAATATTTTAATTTGTTTTTGTTTTCAAGACACAAACAAAAGAAAAACATGAACTTTCACTTAAAGGGCTGAGGGGAAACTGGAGGCAGAGGCTCCACCACAGGGTTCCACCAGACACATCTGTTAAAAATAATAAATCAATGTCAATATAAATTGTCACAGCGTTGTCGCATTGTATCATATCGAGAATAATGAGTTTCTGTTTTATGCCTTCGCCAACAGATCCCAGTTTGTTTTTTTAGGAACCTTTCATTTATTTCCTACAGCAGAAACTGTTAACGGTGGAGTCGACACCATTAATCACAGCGAGGCAGAGGTCGTGTCTTCGTTCACTCAACCTTTCTCATCTGCAATTAATCAGGGACGTCTCAATTAGCCTCCATCGAAGGGGAGGGCTCTACCTCAGTGAGACGTGAGGGAGGTCTTTACAGACTATTACTGCAGAGGTGCCGTGAGGCGCTGCAGCTGCTCAGTTCTACGCCTTCAGGCTGCACCTCCTGCTGCTCTCGTCTCCTGGTCTCTGCCCATGTCTATTCGCCATCAGAAATACTACCCATGAGTTTTTTTTACATTTTGTATAATAATAGAAGCCTTCGGCGTCTTTTCAGACAAAGTTGTTGTGTCTGATTTATTGGTAACAGCTTTTCCGGTAGATGAGTATGTTTTGAAGGGAGTTTATGGATCTGCCTTTCATTGTGGATAAACAGTGTGATTAATGGCTCATTGTGAAACTCTTCATAAAAAAGAGCCTTCTGGGCTTCATGAAGATTCTTAGTGGAGCACGGAGGTTTGCTTGTGATTGTGTTGCCTCTTTGGTCACCTGTGCTCCTCATACCTGAGCCCGCACCTTTGCACAACCGCCACGGATCATCCTGCTCTCTGACTTCACTGGACTTTGTTTCCCGTCATCCCCAGACTCAAGTCTGTAAAATACCATCAATGTCCAGTGTTGGTCCCAGTTCTGTCAAAGTCATACACATAAAACACTGTTTCATGTTTTACACTGTTGTGGTCCTGAGGTTTCACATGATGACACACTTTACTCCCACAGTTTTAACCAAACGCCTGATTAACACACATGCCTTTAATCATAAGAGAAAAATATTTCACAAGTCCAAAGACACAGAATGAGTTGATTTTCAGTTTCTGTGTGGTTCTTTTGTGTCTGCAAAAATAGCTACATATCTTATAGTGACTGACATGAAACATTTTAATGAAGAAACTAATGAGGGAGTTGTCTTTTTTGCAATTTATTGTAATGACAAAGAAAACCAAAAGATAACTGGGAAAAGCAAATCACAAGCCAGCTGGGAAGAGCAGAACAACCATGAAGGTTTAATGCAACTCCACACAGTGCCTTTTCTCACCTTCCTCTGGTCCAGTCAAATTACCTGCACCACCTCATCTCTGTCACAAGTGTGGAGATGTTTAAATTCTCCCACCTGCATGACTGGCGTCTCACCATCAAAGAGAAGGAGCAATAAAGGTCACGAGACCAAGAGAGAGACAGCTCCTCGGCCTTGGGTTTGGGAGTCAGACAGGAGCCAGATCCAGGGAGGGTCCGACATAAACCATACTCAGTCTAAGCAACATGCCAGATACTGTACTTACGTAGAACTGATGAATGATGAAACAATATGAGACTTGCACATGGAACATGTAAAGGAGTAAACTTTGATGATGAACTTTGAAAATGATAAACGTATACGATAAGAAAGACACCATTTTTCCATTACAGTGACTCATGAGATGTAACGTTTGTTCTGACATCAAATCATCAATTAATTGATTCCATCATCAGCTCATTTCTGTCCAATGTGATGAACAGTGTTTAGACGAAAGTGTTTGATTGATGACTTGTTGTTTTATCTGACGATGGTTTGGATTCCAGATGAATTTCCTGCTAAAGTAGAAACAACTGATGCAAAAGGAAAAGAAAAAAATTGTTCATTAAGCAGTTTTACTGACTTTGAGCCAGTTAAATGAGTTTGGTTTGGATAACGTTAAGAGGTTTGGAAGGAGCAGCACAACAGGGACGGGGCTTCTTACCTGAAAACTGTGCTGATTCCTTTGACAAAATTGAACCCAGTTATACGGAATAGGCCAAAGTTGTGCAATCTAGTTGAGGAGCAGGTAAAAAACATTTTATTCACCATAAAGGGTGAAGTTCACATGTTGGAGAATGTCCCCTTGAGCAAAATGGGTAATTTAATTACAGGTTTGATTTAAAGGGCTGTCAGATGATGCAACTTCCAGGACGCTTCGATTACGGAGGTGAGAGACGGCTGTGCTGAGGCACGTCCAGCTCCCGGCGGAACCTGAGACTAGACAGGAGGGGGAGACAGATGACACTGGCCTGACTGGATCAGACCTGCTGGAGAGAATGGGAGTCAGCACTCACAGATCCAAAATGAAAGGATTCAGAGGCAGAGCTGGTCTCGAGCTGGAAAATTAGGACTGATAAAACGTAACTAATGATAACAAACATAAAATAACATGAACTCCTTAATCAGAAAGTAACAAAAGCAAGAAAGACCTAATAATTAAAATAGTGACAATGAGGTTGTTAATCTTCTCCATCTTTTTCCCAAAAACCATATCAGGCGCTGGTTGTGACAATGCTGTCCACTGGCGTCTGGAGCTTTGTTGGGGAAAAACAGCTCCTCCAAAAGACTTAGAATTGACTTTGGCATCGCAAGAGGAAACACATCTCAGCTAATAAGGTCCAGGCATCTTATCTTATTCCTACAGTACAAGTTCTCTGTTTCTCAGTATTTACATACAAAACAACAGCTACATTCAGATGAGGTAAACTCCAAATGCAGTGTTCTGGTTACTGTGCTCTTTGGGGACTGAACGGTCCCCCCCGGGTTGTCTTGAGTCTCAGTCATACATGGGTTTCATTTCCTACGCGCCTGTGGTCTTGAGGCGTTGCATAATGACCCACTTTTATCCCACACACTGTATACGAGACACAATCAATCATAGGAGAGGACTATTCTTCAAGTCTCCGGACAACAAAGACAATTTATTTAAATTTCTTTTGTTCTGTTAGATGATAAATGTCTCGATTATATCTCCAGAGATGAGTTTTTCATATTGCCTGAAGACAGCGGTTTAGCTCCACGTGAGCCCAGTGCAACGTTCTGCAGCCACAGCTCAAGCTTGTTTACAGGTTTGCAGTCTTTCTGAGCGTTCTTCACCACATTGCTCCTTCATAGTGACGTGCCGTAGCTCCGGTCTCAGACCTCCCAGGGTCACATGCATCTGGACGACTCACTGCGATGTGCAGCGGTGGACGTGAGCGTCGCGTCCCAACCTCAGCGTGGTCGGCCCCTGAACTCACCGTCTCATGACTGTCTCCTGCTGCACATGTGAATGCACCAAAGTGAAACCAACATGCACAAGACTGGGCTTTTTTTTCTTATATGTTTATTAAAAACACATGATCAGATTCTGTATAAATACTGGACGTCTGGTGCCTGAAATCAGTCACAACATCTGCGAGCTTTTATTCTGAGTCCCAGAAACAGCAAGCGGCCACCAGATCAAGATGAAGCTGCTCATCCTGTTCGTGCTCGGGACCTTGGTTGTCGTCATTAATGGTAAGAGCAACAGTTGTGAAACAATCTTTTGAAACTGTGAAACTAATATTTGGAAAGTCAAGTGAATAATAGAAACTATTACATGCTGGTGAAAGATTTATTAATTCTATACTCTCTCCATTGTAGTTTTGGTAAATTATTGCTTTTATTTCTACCAACAAAACATCTGTTCAGTTTCTATTTAATTTAGTTTGCCAGGAAGTAGATTTAATTTTCAGGGAATTTAGCTAATAAACTAATGTATATTGAACATATGCAATGAAGGACGCCATCATGTCTGAAGCAGGTTTCCACACACAAGGATTTATTTTCTTGACCTTGAACCCTTGACATCTTTGGGGGGACAGACTTGTATCTCCCTTTAAGAATCATAAAATAAAATTCTACCAGCATGACTTCTAGTGGCCTGTGGAGTGAATTGCTTAAGAGCTGGTTAGTAAGACAAGATAAATCTATCTATCTAGAACATGTCCACACCAGCTCTTCCCTCTTGTCACGCTAACGTTGTTGTTAGAATTGCATAACATTAGATTTGTATCAATTACTTCTGCTTTGTTACCAAGAAGGGAGACGCTGCACTGAGTATTTTGTCCTGTGTAATACTTAACTATTAAAAAGATGCCAAGAAGAAACTTCAAGTCTGCAGGCTCAAACTATAACAAAGTTAATTATACGAATCACCAATAATATTTACTGACTAAAGGCGCACCAGCGTTTGGACCAAGCAGCCAAGGAAGACAAGCCTGAGTGCGCCTGTTTTCCTGCCTCTTTCTAATGGAGGCTCTCTGTCGACCACAGGTCTGCCACCAATCAACAGGGTTCACTTCAACAACCACTGTCGGTGTCTGCACGTGGAGTCGAGGCTCATCCCTCCGAACAGTCTGAAGAGCATCAAGCTCGTCCCCAAAGGGTCGCACTGCCCAGAGATAGAGGTCATGTAAGTAAAGGCGTCACACGCTCGCACTGCAGCTCTGCCATCGCTGGTTTCCATTTAAAACCTGTGAAAGTCCTCATCCGCTCCAGTCAAGAGAATAAAGAACGACTGTCAGTAAACACTGTAACGAATGTGCAGTAACTTGAGTGTTTACAGGAATTTTTAAGAACTGATGCACAGTTTACACAGTTTTACGACTGATAAAAATATTTAGAGAAGGATGTTTAGGTTCATTTTAGTCTCAGGTGGGAAATCGTAAGGCACAGAAAAGGATGTAGAAAAATAATAAAAGGACAGAAGCAAACGTATTTCGCCACAGCAACACCTCAAGCTCAATGTGAAATGCAGCAGAACTGCAGAGTCAGCGTTTCAGTTCCTCCTGGTCATGAGCTGAAGCGCTGAACTCAGGTTACTCGGGTGGGAGTGTGTTTGGATTAAAGAAGGCTGTTCTTCCCCTCAATTCCAAACCCTGACGGCCCCTCAGGTGCCAACAAATACAACATGCGTGAGTCAAGAGGAGTATTTCCATGTAATGAACCACGTTCTGGGAATAAAGAGGGACCTGGCTTGGCCTTGTGTTCATCTGCATGCTCCGACCTGCTCACATTAGAGCACATAAGTGGGTATCTGTACACAGCTGTGCAGCAATCACATAGTTTTACAGTTTATTGGTATCACTGAGACAAGTCTTCTCTTGGTGCCAACAAACTTCAAACCTTGGTGTTTATTGGTAGAGTTTATTTGTCTCACATACTTTCAACAGATTTGTGTTTGTTGTTTGAATTCTTTATCTATGTTTTGATGTTTCTCCCTAACGATTCCCTACATTAGTCAATAGCAGCAGTAATAAGTTAACAGTAAAATTAATACATGAATGGACATGAATGCAAGTAGAATACTGCAGCAGAGTTTGTTTGGATGCCTTCAGGGACCGGTGGGTGCATGCGTATGACCTCATCTCTGACTTTGGCCTGTGTTTTCTTTAGAGCTGGCCTGGTGAGCGGGGAGAGCATCTGTCTGAACCCTCACTCCTCCTGGGTGAAAAAGCTGGTCAGCTTTGTCCTGAACGAGCAGGGGAAGGCACCCAAGGACCAAGCCTGAGTTGGGTGCAGAATTACAAAAGCATCTACTTAATTCCTTTCCATGCAACCATGAGCCACATCCTTTTACTTTATTGCGCAACATCAGCGTCTTCTCAGTGTAACTACTTTTATTGCATCATCCTCCTTTGAGCTTTTCTAACTAACACTGACTCTGGATTCTTTTTGTGAAGTGTTATAAGAAATGGGCAGACCAACGTGTCATAACTTTGTAAAGAATGCGACCAGTTGCTTGTGTGTATGCAGAGATTAATGAAGACGTACTTGTAGTACTTGTGTGTTGTGGAGTTTGACTGTATGACCCTTTGAAAGCAGATAATGTAGCATGAAGATAGTAAGTACCTCTTCACTAGATTCCCTTTAGCAACATGTTTAATCAAGTTTATTTCAGTTCTGCCATTGATTCACAACTTGTTGTAAAGAATGATGAATAAAGGATGATTAAAGACAAAATCAAACAGACGTGAAAGGTGTCATTTCATGCATTAAATATTACAGCTTCACTTGAACATGGTTTTCTACCATTTTGCATCAACTGACTACGTACAAAGATTTCCACCATACAGATGTTTAGTATGTTTCTAATTCAAGCTTGAGCAGCAGCTGATTCACTGGCTGCTCTGGACTGTGACTGTGTTCACTCAGGTTTTCAAAACAACTGGCATCGCAAACTGGATCCTTCACGATGCGCAATAGTTTAAGCCAGAGGGAAGTGAGACCAGGGCTGTTCTGACGAAATTTAGGGAAGGAGATATGTACAACTCAGAAGGTGTCTGTTACAATATAATTCATTTAGAGAGGCTTAGATTTGAATATGAGAATATTTGTAATTATCAAAAGCTATGGTCGAAACTCTACTACTTTACTACTTCCAGCTGCATGGAGACTCGTGAGGAGTCAGTCCGGAGACGGGTGTTGATGTGGTTCACGAGGGCAGACTGATGACGTGCACAGAGGATGTAAAACCAGGCTCTAGGACTAAACAAGGAGCGCTCTGGCTTCCCACTGCGCTGATGTTTCCTGTATGCGTGATGTCTCATTGTGGAAGACAATCCTGTACTATGCTGTTTCCAAAATGTCCACAGCCAAAAGATCCTAATGGCGACAGACCAGTGGCCTTTGACTTTCCATCGGAGGAACACACTGAGGTGGATGGGGCTGAGGTTTAATCCCAGGAAACACATGATAACACCATCCTATGATAAATAATAATGAATTGAAAAACAGTGAAAACTAAACTTAGCAAAATTCCTTCGTTCCTAAAATGTCTGAATGTTTTCTATAAGGATTCTGATAGAAATCTAGGAATGAGACGCTGACTCGACCCACTGCAGCTTCACAGGTGGCTTTGCACACAAGAATATGATTTTGTTTTGGCATTTGACAGATGGCACAGGCAGATGTTTGAGACCTGCACTAACAAGAGGAGCGTGTTTTATTCTTTCAGTTCCAACAAATAGTTTAAACACGACACCAAGGGGTCAGATGAATTAGACATAAAAATTATTCATTAAATATGAAAAGTTTCCAGAGCAGTGATTTTGAGGAAACGTGAGAGAAAGGGGCTCTTTAGACAAACAAACAAATAATTCTGATACTCTGAGGCAGAGCCTGGTGAACTCTAGTGAATCTGGGAACCAAACAACAGACCTTTAAAGTCTCTTCAATAGAATCTCACTTTCATAAATCACCAACACCAACACATCCACGTATCTAAAACAATAATAATTATGATTTTCATTTCCCAGAACTACAGTGTACTGTGCCAACCTACAATAAGTCATTATCTGCTCTCCTGGGTTGAGATAAGGCAGATAAGGCATTTACTGGTCACATCCCAGTGAGCATGTTGCAGCCACACATGACACTGCAACAACACAATGTCCTCTAAAAAATGTATTTTTTAATTTACATTCATGAAAGCATCTCTTGATTGTAGATCATCATTAGCTTCTGTTCATGTTGTGAAGGGATTTTTCTTTATCAAAGACAGTTTCATGCCAACATTCACCTCACTTTGCTTTCTTTTCTTTTAAGAATGTACCCAGCGGTTGATTTGGTCCCATCTAAGAGTTTTATTTTCATTTTATTTTCTCGTTTATACATTCCTGGTGCTGTATCGGCCTATTGTTTGGACTTAATATTAGTAGCTTCAGGAAAAGCTGCCAATTGCAAACTCATTTCCTCTGTCAGCTTTGCTTGTCTTGTCTGATGGCTATAACTCAATTCAAGCACATATTGCTCGTTTTATGTCAAACCTGTTCTGGTGTTGAAAAAAAACTCATTCACATTGGTGTTGTTGCACAGATATTTCAGGATCAACAGCTGTACACTGTAACACCGTATATTTAGGAAGCAAAGCATTTCTGCAGGAAGGCACATAAAGATCTACTATAATAGAGGAATTTAAAATCCTTCCGAACAAAAAACTTCTGACAAGTGGAAAAACTAAATAATTGATACGTTAACCTGATTTATTAATGTACACTCCTGAAGTCAGATGAACATTAATAAATATCTCCAGCAGCAGCTTGTAATGGACCGTTAATCAGGCACTGGTTCGACTCACTCATAGTCTGTCTTCTTATCGTCACTTCACGTCTGTTGCACATATAAGTGAAAAGTGCAACACTAATCAAACGTCATGTTGCAGACTTAGCTGAGGACTCATCTTGTGTAACGACATAACCCTTCCCCTGAGGGAACCATGCCTGCAGAGCATCTATCCAGCTGCCAGTATCACAGAAGGTCAACAAGATGTCAAGCACTGGCAAAGAGACAAACACTTTATTACTGATGAACAAAAAACATCTTTGGAATATCTTGTTAATGAAAATTATTGCTCACCTTGATTAACTGCCAGGATCTTTGAGTGGAAGTTCTTGGTGTTGTTTTTCTTCACCATGTACTCATCAATAGGCAGCCTTACTGTGCAGATGTTCAGCTCTCTGGCGCGAGAGAAGCTCAACTTCTGTAGAGAAACATAGAACAACAGCTAACCCTTGTTAGACAGCCCCCTGTGTGATCAGTAACTTAGTAAAAGTAAAAACTTAAATATATAAACAGATATATAGATATGTGACTTTTTCTATATGCCAGGTATATTGGAATATATAAATAAAAAGCACACACAAGTTAAAAGGACACTTCTAGCTTCCATTATGTGATTTGAATTCATACCTTCTGGATGCTTTCATCCACCAGACCACCGAGGACATACACCTTGTCTGCATCTACTGTTTCTAAAGCTGTAAACAAAGGAAAAATAAGAGAGAATCAAACGGCAAAACACTTAATGTGGAATTAATTGTGCATATAATTATTTTTAATGTGTAAGATTTAGTAGTTTCTTATTTATTTATTTTTGTTCCTGAGTAGATCATTTCAGCAATTCAAATACAAACATAACCCCTGCAGCACTATTTTTAACTAGTGTTTTTAAAAAACACAGTTTATTACTGTATGAAAAACTAATACGAACATGAGACATATCAGCAGAAACCCCAGCAGTAATTTTATAATTGTGGGCATATGGTTCCCTCTGCTGGTCACAAAATACATTACATCAGACTAAGCTGCAATGAAACGTACTTCTGGTGAGATGAAGAATGTAACTGTTTTGTTTCTGTTAAAAATTTCCTACCTTCTTCAGCATCTGGTGACAGGTAGACTAGTTTCTCTGGAGGAAACAGGTCCAGACAACTCTCCTCTGTTATGTCTATCTGAAAATAACAAAAAAGAATCACCCTAATTTCTAATATTCATATTATTTTTTCTTTCTTTACTAAAGCACACATTAACTCTAATGGTGGCACTGTGATGCATCTATGCATGTAACATGTATAATAAAATATAACTATGTACTGTTTTTTTAAAGTTTCATAATTTAATATGATTAGAGATTAGAGCAGCAATAAATAGAAACTCACCTTATAGTTGAGGAAGCCTTCGTTCATTCGAACACACTCTCTGTAGAGACGACTGTCCTCTTGTAGTTCGGTCAGAAACAGGTGAAAAGGTCGAGCTGCCTTTTTATTTGACCCGTACATCCTTCTTAACTGCCCAGCCAGCCGACCTACTTCCTGCATTAAACAAACACTGATCTAAAGTGCATGAATAAGAACAGGTGTGGTCTGAAACGAAACATTATTTGGATCTAAACTAGCCTTTTGGTCAATTCACACCTACTTTGTCAGACATGCAATCTGTCATACTCAGGTCAACACACAGTTTAAGTCCTGTACGCTGGGCTTCAGCTAAACGCTCTTTGGTGATCGCCTTCATGACCCGTTTGGTAAACTGAGGGCTACCTGTAGCACCTGCTGGACAAAAATTGGACTGATTATAAAAAACGAGCCCAAAATGTCAAAACGTCAATGTTACAATAACCTTCAATCCTGATAATGCACAAAATGACTGCTTGACGCTGTTGGTCATCACCTGACTCCTGTTCGCGATTGAGCTTCCTCCTCTGCTTTTCTTCTTTCCTCTTGCTCTTTTTTGCAGCGAGCTGCCTCTCCCAGTTTCGCTGCTTCCTCAACACGTTCCTCTGGTTTTTGGACACAACATCATTAGTGGGGCATAAAAAATTTAATTGATTCTGAGTAATTTTATTTTTAGCATGCTTACACTGAACATGTTATGTTAGCATGTTTACTACTTAAAACCTAAAACCTAATTTAAGTATGTACTGTAGTTTATATTTTACAGAATTAAACTTATATGTCTAAATCTTGACTAACTAAAAAGAGTGAAATAGTAATTAGCTAAGCTGTTACTCAACAAGCCTACAGAATGCAGCAGGTCTTCTTTCCCAGGCTTGCCTTTCATCATATCAATGTCCACGTCTATGTGAAGCAGATCCATCACCTCTGAGACTCCATTAAGCTGCATTTCACACACATCAGATGGATTATGTGCCATTTCAGTCGTTCCTTTATCATCGGGAAACACGGTTTTCTTGAATAAGCGTTTAAAGATCTGATTTTGCTTAAAGCTTTACACGAAAGTACTAGAGGTTTTGAACTGACCTTTCACTATATCGCAAATAGAATAATATGATTAACCTGAAACGTGCCTGTCGAAGAAGTCGCTTACAATTAAAGAACATGCATGTGGCGCATGTGATTGACGTCAGCGTAAACAGACAGTAGTGGGCAGGGCCAGAACGTGACAGGCTTGTTCCGGGGGTAAAAAAAAAAAAAAAAAAAAAAAAATATATATATATATATATATATATATATATATATATATATATATATATGTATATATTATATTTTGTTATTGTATTTTTTTAGGTTTCAGCTATGTTTATAACAAGAAACTTAATTGGATAAATTACAATATGATAAGGTTTTCACAAATACACCAGACTGGTGTATACACTAGACTGATAATGGGGCTCTGGAAGGGAGCATGATACAATATCTGGTTTTATTAGATAAATAATAATCTCTGCCTAGGCAAGCAAGAAAAGAAAATGTAAAATATGTTTAGCTTTTTGTTCAGTTTAAGTAAGTTTATTCTGTAGCGTCAAGCAACCAATGAGAAATGGGAAAAAGCGCTATGCATCCTGGGTATTTTATACATCGTAAAGGTTTAGGTAGTCTTACAGTTAAAATAGACTTGTGATAGTAAAACAATAAAAGCCATTATTTCACTTGGATTTGTGTATTAACCAAAACTATGTTTTAATATGCATTTTAAATATTGTATTTCAGACTAAAATTACCAGTTTTAAAGTTGATTGATATCAAATACACATATGTATATATGTATATATATAGTTTTTCTAGAGTAGTTCGCTGATAATATGTCATTTACTATCAGAATTTAATAAATATGTCCTATAACAACTAGTGGTGTACGCACCATGACAGTGAATCCCTTGGCCGTTATACTAGTAACATTGCCGAAACAGGCAATGGTTAAGACTATACTTTCAGGGATCATTTCTATAGTATCTAACTTAAGAGATGTGTTTCTAAAGTGATGGTCTCGCTAACCACGATGATGACGTAATGATACTCTCTTCTGGGCGCGAAGCGGGTTCAGAGAATTGATTTACTTCAAATGCTCTGTTCTATTGATGACCGTTCGTTGGCTCCTTAGGGCCAGTGAGGGAGAGAGTATGATCAGAGTGGCAGTGCTCAAATGTTTAAGTCAAAGGAGTTCTACTAAATGTTCAGGTGGACGTTTTTAATTTACTAAATATTCAGTGTTTCTCTTCTTGCTGCAATAAATCTCAGAAACGAATTCAATCTCCATTTATATTTAAGATAATTCCCACATCACATAGGTAAATCATCTTTACTGTACAGTACAACATTAGTGTTTAAACTCTACATATATACTGATAGATAATATTAACATACAAATCGCCAGGATTGTTTAAGGTCGTGCCTATGAATACGTTGTTACCTTTTTTTATTTAACGTTGTTAGCTTGTAGAGCAACCACGTTGCACTTTAGCGTGACAGCAACCAATGAGAGATGCGAGAGAGCGGTATGCATCCTGGGTATTTTGTACATTTAGATAATCTAAAATAGGCTTTGTTGCTAAAACAACTATAATCTTTTTTAAACACAACTATGTCTAAATATGCCAGTATAAAATGTTGTATTTTAGATTCATGTCAACTATTTTCAGTATATAATAAATATTTTGTATAACAAATCACGTCGCAAAAACCAGTGGTGTAAGCACCATGACAGTGATGCTCTTGGCCGTTGTACTAGTCATAGAGTTTAATTAGCTTAGAATCAAGACTATACTTTCAGGGATCATTTCTATAGCATCTAACTTGAGAAATGTGTTTCTAAAGTGATGGTCTCGCTAACCACGATGATGACGAAATGATACTCTCTTCTGGGCGCGAAGCGGGTTCAGAGACTTGATTTACTTCAATTGCTCTGTTCTTTTGATGACCGTTCGTTGTCTCCTTAGGGATAATGAGGGAGAGAGTATGATCAGAGTGGGAAGTCTGTGATATTGTTTAAGATAGTTAACTTATATAGCTTAACACTGAACTAGAAACATTTGTGAATTAAATTGAGTGTATTTTCTTGCTACAGAAATAATTCACAGAAACGAGGTTCTTCTCCACCAGCCTTAATATTTCACACACAGTATTTAAGATAATTTTCACAAACAACTTCCACTACCACGGTGGGCTAATCATTAGAGTAATAAATACTCAAGCAACTAAGCTTCTACTAATGCGAAAGAAACGCATCGTACATACGTACAAAAGCGCAGAAAATGCGTTATTATTTGCATTTTACGTTAGTTTACACCGCGTAACACGTGCGCATAATTAACGTACAAATCCCGTTTTTTAAAAAAATCGTGCCTCTAAATTTAACAGCTATTCAGTGGTTGTTGTTGTTGTTAGCATTTAGAGCACCACGTTGCCCTACTCTGTCACAGCAACCAATGAGAGGGTGGGAAGGAGCGCTATGCATCATGGGTATTATATACAGAGTAAACGTTTCTCTAATCTTACAGTTAAAATAGGCTTTTAATTATATACCAACTATCATTATTCCATTGGGATTGATGTTTATACCAAAACAGTGTGTCAGCAGCAATCACGGTGCATAGCCGGTGGTGTACGCACCATGACAGTGAATCCTTTGGCCGTTATACTAGTAACATTGCCGAAGCAGCTAGTGGTTAAGACTATACTTTCAGGGATCATTTCTATAGTATCTAACTTAAGAGATGTGTTTCTAAAGTGATGGTCTCGCTAACCACGATGATGACGTATTGATACTCTCTTCTGGGCGCGAAGCGGGTTCAGAGAATTGATTTACTTCAAATGCTCTGTTCTATTGATGACCGTTCGTTGGCTCCTTAGGGCCAGTGAGGGAGAGAGTATGATCAGAGTGGTAGTGCTAAATGTCGAATGTAAATACAAATTTAAAGCGATTTCCATACTGATTCATTTCTAAAAGTTACATTTCATATAGTCATTAGATGATGTATATTTCTCTATAGTGCAATTAACATTAGTCAGATAAAAGTTAAAATTCTCAGAAAAATGCTTTAAATAGCTATAACCAGAGATTTAGGATTTATTTGTAGAGTATTTAATTTTCCTAATGCGTTAACGATAACATCTGCGACAAAGTAGGATTTATTAATCTTACATAATAGGATTATTGTTTTTGCACGTTTTTATGTCGAAAGTCCTAGTGTATGTAAAGTAAAAATCAGATAAAATGAAGCTAGATATATTACCGATACATATTGGATCAGAATTTGTGTAGTTAAATGTGGTTCTGCCACATGCTAGTAGCAGTACTACGCTGTTTGTATTTGATGAAAGTACAAACGTCGGTTTGGCATCTGACGATTTTGCTGGTAGCGCAGAGTGGGCGGGCCTTGACTTCACCTGCCAAGAAGACCGCTGCGGCAAATTCCGCTGTGCTGGGGCGGAGAAACACTCCGAACCCGCCATACGGCACCGAACTCTGTTCTCCGCGTGGAAGCGTCCGCTGTGATTGACGGGAGAAACTGAAGCAGGACTCTGGTGCTCAGTCTGAGCGATGGCGTTTATGTGGCCAGAACCTTCACACAGACCCGAGGGAAGGACTTAAGTTCTGATTTTTTTTCTTCTACTCTTCCTGGAGGTAAAGGGTAAAAAAATTGAAGCTTCCTAAACTGGACGTTTTGGTGGCGGAGAAAACATGAAAAACAAATGATGTTTAACATTTCTATAGATGGATGTTCATACTATAGGAATTTGGACGACTTCGATTCTGTTCGCAGCGTTCTCCTTTACAGGTCAGTATAGACTCAGCGCTGTCAAATGACGGTACAAATACCTAAATGAACCTTTTTTAATAAAGTAAAAATAAACTTTAGTTTAGCCATTTGTTAAATTCCTTAAGAAATTAAAAAAACCGAGCTATAAACTTTTAAAGCACATGTGTCTCGTGTGTTATTTTATTGGTCGAACGGTCAGATGTTTTTTTTCATCCTTAACAAGAACAATAATTGTATTCAAGCGTAGGTTTGTGATAGAGAGTTTGCTGCATTTGTAAAATGTTTTTTATTGTCTTTATAACGTTTGTTTCACTAAGCTTAAATAGCGTATAAACATTATTTGATCAGCTTCGTGGTGTTGTCTGAGTAGTTGATGCATTATTTATTGTGACGAGGACTCCGCGCTGCCAACTTAGCTGCTTTTTCCTACTACCCGGCCCCCATCCTGAAAGCTTCTCCGTTGTCACGGCAACTGAGCTGTCCGCCAATCAGATCCTATAACACGCATCACGTGGTCTTGCCGGACCGCTTATCATCGCTAACAATATGGCGAGAAAATCTCATGGTTGTTCAACCACAAGTTCGGTTTTTACAGACTCGTTTAGGGATCGCATGGGAAACTAGACGACAGTTGAACAAAATGGCTGTTGCTAATTGCGACAAACGTGTTTATGGGAGTCAAACATTAGTCAAAGGTAGCAACGAGGAGCGCGACGACGGTAATGACCGTGAATCCACATCATCGAGTTTCAGGAGCTCCGACTGTTCAGAGTAAGAAAATAAATAATACCTGACACAATAAACTAAACAGTAGATGTTCTCACCTGCAGAAGAGAATATGGCGGTTTTTAAAATTAGTACGACTGTGTTTGAACATTCCAGTCTATGAAGGAGAAGTTACTTTTGGTGGCGTGGGGCTGGTTCATGGTTGACTCGGTTAAATATTGTTATAAAACAAGTGTAATTCGTGTACACTTGAATTGCGTTTGTTTGATTCATTAATTAGTCTTGTATTGTAGCTGTAGTTAAAGCAGCAGTTTAGCAAAGAAAGAGCGTCACCACATCTGCACAGCTTCCACATCCTCCTCTGGTCGCGTTGCTAGCTCGGTGGGAATGTTTTCAATTTGGGAGGTCAGCCTTCATAAATAATTGTATGCTTCGTGCCGGCCTCGTGCGTTTATGGATGTCATGTCAAAGCAGCCACCACAGGTTCTTTAAAGCAGGTTTAAAAGTAGAGAGGCCCAAAGAAGCCAAGCTCTGAGGGTGTCCTCCCGCCCTTGTGCTCAAGCATGTAATTACTTTAATTACAGTATATGATTAAAAACAGAAACAGTTCAAAAGAGGTAATATTCTTACTCTTATTCCTCCCAGGACTAATTATTTACCATGTGGTTATGATGGCAGGCTGTCAGTGTATGTGGCTCAGAAGGAAGAGCAGGTTTTTGTCCATTCAGCCTGTTGGAAGTGTCACTGAGTTTGTAAGCTGGCTTTGATAAAAGTGTCTGACCAATTACTAAGAGTCATGTAAACCATCATGTCTGTCACCATTGGTCACTCTGTCTGGTAGTTTCATACAGCTCATCTTCTCATGTCAAGCGTCCAATGATCTATTTTCTCTCAGTGACTTGGAACCAGAGTGGCTGGATGACATACAGAAGAATGGAGAGCTTTTCTACCTGGAGTTAAGTGAAGGTGAGGAGGAGGCTGCATTGGCCCATGCCAACGCCAGCCAAGGTGTGTCCACTAATCACGTTCACTTTAGTGAGAAGGAGGACGAGGTCATCACAGAGCAAAACAGGAAACAGCGATGTGGTTCACGGACCAAAGGGGAGCCTGCGCTGAAGAGGCTGGCCAGGATCCTGAGGAGGAAGCGACACCCGTCTCTGCACAAAGGAAGAGGAAAGGATGGGGGGAAAGGCAGCGCGTCACAACCAGCATCTATTCTGAAGAACCAGCCGGGTCACAGGCAAGGCGTGATGGTTCAGCAGCAGCAGCTGAAGGAGGTGTGTGTCTACCTCAACCCCAAACGTCTTGTAGGGTCATCAGCATGTGTCTCAGACAGCGGAGGCCTGCTGGAGGCTCTGCTAGGCGTGGTGCACCGCTCCTCCTGGAGCAGGGGGCAGAGAGACCCCACAGTCACTCCACAGGCGGAAAGACTGACTATTCATGGATTGATACCAAACAGCCCAGCCATTAAAAGCGGCCACATACTGATTGGTGAGTCCACAGTTCAGATTTTTAAAACCAAAATCTAAATCTACATGTGTTTGCATGTCTTATGTTTTATAGGTGATGAGGGTCAAAGCTAAGAAGCCTGAGCTCTAGAGAAATATTTCTTAAGCTAACAATAGTAGCTTTGTGACAAATATTCATCCCCTTCAAAAAATGAAACAACTTGCAAAATGCAGCTATGGTGTATTTATGATTTCACTAACAGTCGCTAATAGTCATGAATCAGCACACCACACTAAAATGCTGCCAAGGCCCAGCTTCCAATCCTTACAACGCATTCAGAGTCGCATTCTTGAAAAAAATAACGACTGTAACATAACAAATCTATCTTCTCCTCTCTGTTAAACCATAAAGTTCATTTTAGAAATCGGAGGAGGCTGTTGTGCGGAGCCAATGAATCTGCCTGGTGCTGCAGTAAAGAGTCTGTGCTTTGTATCTGGGCTAATCGCTGGCCAGTCGTTGGTTGCAGACACAGGAATGCCAGTTGTGCTCTACCACAAACGACTATCCACATGAGTTACTGTTTAGAGAAGCTTTCATGCAGCACAGCTACATGCCTAAACCATTAGAGTGGTCAAATACATAAACGGGCTCCATTACTGAGATGTGGCAGGTGAAGCTCAGAGGAGGTTTGAGGTGCTTTTTGTTGCACTGACATTAGATTGACTTTTAAGAAAAGACAGAGTGCTTCATGTGCCTCCTTCATGTGGCAGAAAAATGTAAACATGTGTTAATTAAGTAACAACTTCAATTGTATTTACTATTTGACTAGTGTTTCTTTCTGTGTGTTATTTTCAGGTGATGTTCTCGTAGCTGTGGACGATGTGGACGTAACCTCAGAAAACATTGAGCGGGTTCTGTCCTGCATTCCAGGTCCAACACAGGTTCGTTTGACTGCGTCTACCAAAAACCCATATAAATCATTCTGCACGCTCAGCATTTGAAGTGGTTTCACTCAGCATCACTTATTGTTTTTATTAGGATCATCTCATGCAATATAACGCATGGTGCAGAGTTTTACTGGCAGCTTTGCTCCATTTAAAGTGTGTGTGACTGTTTCTGTCACAAACCTGGACAGAACATTAAATTCCCTTTAAATGCACTGGATGCAGCGAGAATGTGTATAGAAAGCAGAAGCCATGGCTTCTAAACAGCACAAACCCTCAATCCCTACGAAATGACCCTTTGATCAGTAGCTTCCATAGTCTGCGCCTCAGTCGTGCATTTCAGGCCATCAAAAAGTAGGAATTTGCAAATGACAGAGTGAGTGCAGGGTTGATGGCAAACACGGCGGAGAGACGGGACTGTGGTGCGACTGCTTTTCGGTGCAACAGGAAGCTGTTGTGGTAGTGAAAAGTCAGCTGATTAGAAGATGTAGTCGGAAACTAAATTACATTGTCGGAAAACAGCGGAGTCGATTTTTTTTGGAAAAACACAAGGTTCCTCTGTTGCTTCGATTGCTCTCGCATAACTTGAAATAGAGTCGTATTGCTGACAGAATGATTATTGTTTGTTAGTGAGTGAGCGCCAGCAGATGGTTTTTTCTGCGCCAGGCCTCAGAGATGGAACCCAAACAGTACTTATTATATCTGGAGCGGCCACTATTAGTCTGGAAGTCGGTCCACTGCCATTTACTAAGCGAATGAGCTGCTTACTCGCTTGTGCATTTGTGTGTGTGTGTTCTTCCACCAACAAGTGTTAAATGACTGACATCAACAGACTGGAATCCCAGTGAGAGCACACTCCGCTTTAACCACATCCTTAGTATTTATCACCAGAGTAAGTTGTGCAGTTATTCAGCCAACCTTGCTTGTTTTTTGCATGAATATAATCTAATCAACACTGTCTCTGCTGTCCTTCACGAGTCTTTACAAATCAGTGATGCCATAACTTTAAATCAGTTTTCACAGTTGTTTCATCCACTGCTAACGAGTCAGCGTCACCAGTGAAGGGGACACTCACAGTGTTCCGCTACGCAGCTCTTCTTTAATAATACCCCTAAAAATGGCTAAAATGGCTGAAAGCCCAGATGTCGGCGCCTGTTGGAGAGGCGGGTGGCCTGTGGTTATACTGACAGGCCTTAGAGAGGTCTGCAAGACATCGCTGCCTTGGAAAAATACTGTTTCAACATTTTAACCAGCAAATAACCCTTCCTCTCTCCATTAGCACAGTTAAAATGCTAGTTAGTTAAAATATTATTAACCAAAAGTTGGCTAGTTTTCCTAACTTGGCTCAATTGTTCCAGAAATTCTGAGTAAAGCAGTGAAAGTGTTCAATAAAAAGCTTTTTTTACATTACATTTCAATGAAACACCACAGTGTAGCTGGGCTGCGTCCAGCAGAGATCAGATGGTTAAAACACCAAATGCATCTGTGGTGGTTTGAGGTCAAATCCCTGCACAATCTCCTCTATTCTGCCAAATGTGTCCGTGAGAGAAAAGTATGGAGTCTCTGACTTTATCCTTTGTAGGATTTTTCCTTTGCCTCTGAGTTACACAACTAATATGTGAAACAGCAAAACTGTAACTGTAACTTTATGTGACGATAAACCATCTTTATGATCATTTAACTTTATACCTCCACTAGAAACAAAGACGCCACAATTGAACTGCTTTATGTCAAAACAAACTCACACTTAGTTTCTCTGCAGTTTCACTTATTTCAGACTGGATTGCAACTTAAAGTAACACAATGCAGTAGATTGTTTTACCAGAGGCAGGATCCTCCTTGCATCTGGCCTACATGCGTTTCCATGTAGGATTTCCACGCTGCTGTTTCTGTTTCCATTGCAATTTGCTATGAACGACAATGTGAAGTAGAGCACTGGGATGTGGAAAGTAAAAAAAAACCTGCCTGAACTACAGAAGATGGGCTGTTTCTTGTCCTGCCACTGTTTCTTGGGTTTGCAGTGGTCTGGTTTTAATTTTGTCCAACACACACACACACACACACACACACACACACACACACACACACACACACACACACACACACACACACACACACACACACACACACACACACACACACACACACACACGCCTGCTATTTGTTAGACTGCGGTTTGGTCTGCATGTCTGTGTCACTTTCGCTCTGACAATCGCCATCCTGCCGTTCGCCTTTTCAGGCTTTTCCTTGAGTAATGGTTTAATTTTTTCTCCCCGTTGGAAAGCCAGCACACATGCTCACCTCTACTTTCCTCAGCCTTTGCCAAGTCTAATCCCGTGTAGCCATGGCGACCTGCAGGTTTTGTAGAAATGAACGAAAACTCTCGCAGTTATGTAACAATGCTGCTTTTTCGTTTCCTCCTCTGCTTCTTCTTTCTTTACGACCTTCATTTTCCGTGCTCACCTCCTTCCAGGTGAGGTTGACCTTGGAGACGGCCTCAGCAGACAGCTGCAGCTCTGCGGACTCGTCGCCGGCGCGTCCGACCAAGGCCTCTCCGCCGGTCAGCCAGCTGGTGCGTCTGCTGTGGGGGGAGGACACCACAGAGCTTCAGATGTCTATAGGACACATCCCACATGTCGTTATGTACCTGTCACTCAAGCTGGACTCTGCATCGCCTGAGGAGGAGGTCAGTTAGGAATGTTCGAAAGAAAGTAAACAAAGTAAACCTAAATGTTGCCACGAAAGCTTGATTTCACAACTTTTCAGGTGTCTGAACCTACAGTTGACTGGACAGGCTGCTTTGAAGCTGTACATGTGTAGAAGGTGTGTGTCTGTGAGTGAAGCTGCTAATGCTAAAGCTAATGTGAAGCTGAATGTTTAGGGGGACACACACTCCTTTTGGCTGCAGTGACACAGTCATTTGCCTTCAGTACAGTGTTTGAACATGAAACTGCCTCTCACATGCTGGTCAACACCTTCTAGTCACATTGTCCCTGTGGATGACTACTGGCAGTTTTGTGTTTTCTTCATGGTTGTACTCCGTGGTTCTGCAGCTCCACTGTGTGTCTGTGAGCCACACTTGTTTTTATCTTGACCCAAACAGCAGCAGAGATAAAGAGCACAGCTTGTCTGGAGCCACATCAACCAGCGCTCTAGCTCTTAAATGACAGTGCTGTGAGTGAAACCGCTTAAACCCTGACTTTGATTTTTTTAGTCCTTTGATTGCAGGGTGACATTTTGAGTGGTGGTGTTTTTTAATTTTAACTGCATAATGATTTGGTCGTGAGGTTTTTGACAGTGCAGCTGAAAGGTTTCTCTGTGATGGTGGGTTTTCAGATGCACTCAGACTCCATGCACACGGTTTTGACCCTGAAGGTGAATATCTTCCATTGGCAGCCGTTCGTGTCTTTGTTGTGGTTGCCAAGGCTGAAAGAGGTCGTTCATTCAAGGTTTTTATCCCCTCACCCACCCCTCTGTCCTCTGATCCTCTCAGCAGCTCCGTTCTTATCCACCACGCATTGCTCAGCGTTGCCAACATGCTGGGACGAATACTAATATCACAACAATGTGCTGCAGAGAGACTTTTTCTGCACTGTTTGGTCCAGCAGCTTCTCAAAGATGAACTGTGAGCAGTCATTTCCCCCAAAGCACTGAGATAAAAAGCTCCTTGACCTTTAATCCAATTCCTGGATGTCCTGAACTTGTTTACTTTACTCTGCAAATTGAAACACATGGACATTTTTAAAGTTTTAAACATTTTAGTTTATTGTGAGTGAAGGTGGGTTTGACTGCGGTGAAACCACACAACAATCGCCCTGTGGTTCAGCTGTTCATTATTTTTTGTTGTCCATAATTCAGAGATAACATACATTTTGGTGCCAACAACACACATTTTATATTTTTCTATATCACTATTGCTTTTTTTGGAAGGTTTTCCACAGATTTCCACTGCTGCTGAATGTTTGTCACACGAAGCAACACTTCAACAGGAGATTAGAGTGTGTGCATGTGTGTGTGTCTGCGTGCAGGAGGAGATCTTGTACCAGTACCCGGTGTCCGAGGCCTCCAGCCAGCTGAAAGGAGTGAGAGGGATCTTTCTGACGCTGTGCGACATGCTGGAGAATGTCACAGGAGGGAGGATCATCAGGTAGTGCCATGCGTTGGATAAATAATGAAGGCACGAGGTCTGTTTTAATCTAGTTAGTTCGGTTCCATTGCCCCCGAATTCTCAGTTTTCTGCCAGTTCTGCCTTTTCATCACTGGCTGTTTATGTTCTCATTCATTGGCTGTCTGTCTTTTCTCCCTCAGCTCATCTCTCATTCTCGACAAACATCTGGTTCATGTGGGCTACTGGAAGGAAAGCACCAACCTGCTGGTCATTGGTCTTCCTGCTGACAGGTACACACAGATCATCAGACTGGTCCAGCTCTCACATCCAAGTAAAGACCTAAAAGTAGAAACACCTAAAAAATGGTTCCAAATGAGGCTCGTGGGTGTAAAGTAACAATTAACAATGATACTTATTAATAATGTTTTGGGCAACCAGGTGAACTCAAACAATTTCATCACCTGGAAATACGCACATCATGGTGAATATAATCACCAGTTGCTAGGGAACGCGTGGAATAAAACTCCTGGTCGTACAAATGTTTGATTAATACATCCACTGAAGCTGAACTTCATCCAGTATCTGACATTTTTCCACTTCCCTCCAGGGTCCCACTGCTGTACCTCCAGACGGTGGTGGGAGACATAGTCCGCACACTAAAAGTGATGTACGGCTCTTTGGACAGGTTGGTGGCTCGTCTCTTTCCTCTGTCCTGCTGAGAGAGCTGCTTGAAACTTCCTGTTTCATATTTAATGCTAAATTCACTGACATAAAACATATTTTACTGATATAAAGCTAAAGAACATATTTAACTACAGTGGTTGTAAAAAAAAATCAGAAAAGCCCAGTCAATTCTTGTGGCCTCTTCTAATTAATCAGTGATTAGCTGATTTTTATTTTCGCTAATTATCTCCTTAACTAGCTCATTATTTGTAAGAGCCGTCAAACAGTTGGACTTCATATAAACCATGACGCAGATGTTTCTGTTTCATCATGTCGTCCTCAGTGCCTTCTGTAAGACCGACCACGCTCCCAAGTTGGACCATTTCTTCTGCCTGTTCTTCCAGCAGCTCATACAGCCGTCTCGCTTGATGGACAGCTCCTCAGCCCAAGTCCCTGACATCTCAGGGACCCTCTTCCTCGATGGACTGCCAGCGGTCCGATGGCTCGCACTGCCTCCAGAAATCAAGGTGCACCTCTAAGTTTGCACATTAGTCCTGGGAGCAGAGTTACAGATCTTATATTGTCATGGAGCAGCAGTAAATGAGAACATGAATGTGCTAAACTCAATCAGGTTATAGTGGTGCTGCTAAGTAGTGAGTGAACTTGAGGTCCTTTCCAGGTGTCTCTCTTTGGGTCCCTCTAGTGTTATGCTGGAAAATGGCACTAAGGCACATGCTGGAAGTTATCATCTGTTTTTATCTGTATGCAGATGGAGGTGGATACTGTTCTGTCTGACTTTGAATCTTCTGATTTTGGAGAAATGGTGAGACCCTGTATTGGTGTGTTGAATGTGCTGACAGACATTTAATTAAAATCATTTAATTACATATAGTCCAATGACTTCAAGCCAGTCAGACACTGGTAATGCTGAAAGTTTCCTGTCTCATATTCAGAACCTTCCTTTTAAAGCTGAACTGACTTTGATGCAGTTTTTTTCTGTTTTATTACAGTCTGAGGACTTTTT
Organism: Betta splendens; assembly: GCF_900634795.4. Taxonomy (NCBI): domain Eukaryota; kingdom Metazoa; phylum Chordata; class Actinopteri; order Anabantiformes; family Osphronemidae; genus Betta; species Betta splendens. The sequence continues at coordinate 21,236,141 of NC_040882.2, read as the reverse complement.
TGGCCTGAGGCGTCTGTATGTGATTCTTGGCTGCTGTTTGTTCTATAAAGTAAGTAACACCACACACACATTTCAGTGTCTGTGAAACTTGAATCTTCCCCTGGTGGCATCACGCCTTACTTGGTCTCGCTGTCTGCCAGTCCTACCTGATCGCCAACCATCTGCCGAAGGAGGACCTGTTGGATGTTTGCCTGTACTGCCAGCACTACTGCCTGCTGCCACTGGCCTCTGAGCAGCGCGTGGGTCAGCTGGTCATCTGGAGGGAGGTGTTTCCCCAGCAGAGAACCGGCAGCGGCAGCATAGCACCGGGATATAGCCAGCCACAGGGTCGGCACTTCCTGCTCATTGTGGGACTGGTGAGGGTTAGGGATGAAGCCAGGACGGACTGGACTGATGCTTTAGTTGGAGTTTCTTGTCCATTCCCTCATGTTTCTCATTCGCTCCCCATCAGAGACACTTCATGCAGTGTGTGCTGTTAGAAGCAGGAGGCTGTGCTTCACCAGCCTCAGGCGCCACAGGACCTGACTGTGTTTATGTGGATCAGGTCAGGCTCTACTGAAGAAACGCTGCTACTTAATACATGGCTGTAAGAATTTGATTAATTTTGCGATGAAGAGATTAAACTAAAACTGTCTATGTTCTTGTCTCAGGTGAAGGCCACGCTGTTACAGTTGGAGGCGTTGGAGGCCGGTATCGAGGAGCGTCTCAGTGCTCCACCAGCTCCGTGCCTGTCCTGCGCCGACTGGTTCCTCCCTGCGTCCACGGCCCGCGACCGCCTGGACAGTCTGGCCTCTTCCTCCCCAGTCTTCAGCAAACTAGCAGGAGCAGTGAAAGGCTCCTCATCCAGGTCCCGAGGCCGAAGTTTGTTCAAGGAGAGGTCCAGAAGGCCGAGCCCCCAGAGAAGCCCGTCAGACAGTGGGAGTGAGGGACACATGGATGCTGGCTCAGGGTTCAGTCCACATTCCACACCGGACCCAGCAAGGAAGCTGGGGGGTCGACGGGACTCTTTTGGGTCTGGAGGTTCTGATGGGAGTGGAGGCAGTGGAAGCCTCTTCAAGGTACAAGAGACCTTTAAATATGTGGAAGTTTGACACCCTGGACACATTTTAACCACTTCAACACCAGGATACCCAAGTTTTAAAATATTAGTAGTGTTATGATTCTCATAAAACAATATACAGCATTTAGGTGTATAATAGACTGTTGCATGTCCTGACAGATCCCCAGGATGAAGCACCCAAACCCATTTTACCTAGGGACCCTAAAGAAGACGCTGACTGAGAGGGAGACGGAGGACATGTATAACACTATGAAGTGAGTGACTGATGAATTACTGTAAAGAAGAACTCACCGAACGTCTCACAAACGGTGTCAATCTATGCTTTGCTTGTGACAGACTGACCTCAGGCACCGAGAACACTCTGTTCCACTACGTCCTGATGGAAACTGTTCAGGGAATCTTCATCGCTCCCACTCACAGAGAAGTGGCTCAGCTGAGCGGCTCCATTCACCCACAGCTCATCCGCAACTTCCACCACTGCTGCCTCTCCATACGGGCTGCGTTCCAGCAGAGCCTGCCTGCCAGGGTGAGGCTCACGTTACACTAGTTACGAATGGATGTCAGCTCACCCTCATTTTACCACTAAACCAATCTGCTGCAATAGGACTGGAGGTCAACGAGGCCACAGGAACTCACACTTATCAATTTCAAGTATAGAACTAGATTTAGTGTTTCCACAGAGACAAAACAGCTCAAGCAGAAACAACTGTATAACACTGTAAAACCACATCCTCCTCTCCATAGCCAGCGAGTGCATTTTTGTGTTGGCTGCTATTGCTGACTCGAATAAATTTTATTTTACTAGAAGTGGTTTAAGTTCTCATCTGCTCCTTTGCAGCCTCAATTCCGCTCTGTCAAATCCAAAAGGCACATAACTAACACATCTGTGTGTTAATGTGCTTCATTTTGATGTGATCTGCTGCAGGCTCGTAGGGCAGCAGACAGGCCTCAGGGTGGGGGTTGGGGTCTGGGCCCCGTGAAGGAACACGGAGTTCTGTTCCAGTGTAAACCTGAGAACTGGACCGATCAGAGGAAACCTGCTCCAACCATGACTTACTGGGTCATAGGGTACGTTGACAACAACATGGATTAGTGGTTTAGAATTGATCCTCAAGGCTTAAATGTTTTGAGATCAGTTGGGGTACTTCAGTAATGTCAAAGTCTGCATTTTCCTGCACCATTTGTTACATTTTTTCTTCCATTCTCTTTTCCTGTGTTTCAGACGAATGTTGCTCGAGCCCGTCCCTCAGGAGTTCTACGTGTGCTTCCATGACTCTGTTGCAGAGGTTCCTGTAGAGATGGCCTTCAGACTGTCCTTCGGTCTGGCCGTGTAATTCATCAGCTCGCTTGTTGAATTCTCAGGAATGTAACTTAAACTTTTTGTGCGATGGTCTACAAAGCAGCTACACAAAATCAAATTCTTGCAAAGTGCCTCAGTGTGTGAATGTGGCCTTAAGCAGAGCGGACTCCTGGCCTCATTTTTAAACCATGGAATTTTTGTGTTTTATTCTTCAACCAGATCACATCTGTTCTTGGCTGTTGTGTGTTTTTAGGATGAAAAGCCTTAATTCAATAAATACCTCATGTTTGGAGTAAATCTTCTACAGGCTCAGAGAAGATCTTCAGAGGACGCAGCTGTTCTGCCTGAAAGTTGATTAAGCTGTACCAGTAAATATTAAGCTGCTGTGCCCATTCAGCGTTGGCAAAGCAAATGTGTTGATATTTTGACTGCGTATGACATTGCAAACTAATTATTTTAAATTTGTATAGTTTTGTATGGAAATTAACTGTTACAACACAGATAAATAAAGAAATACTCTCTTTTATTCCTCCTGTGATTAACTGACTCTCATTCACTAAACAATATATTCTCATTGGTAATATTAAATATTGAAGCTAGTGGAAGTAATGTTTGTAAAACAAAGATTTTCTAAAGCTGTCATCAAATGTTTACTTCATAAACAGATGATAGATAAGATTATTAAATTTCAGTTTTGCAGTGTACATGATTTAACTAGCACAGGTGAAGCCATTAGTATTATTGTTACTATGACACTTCTACAAACATAAAAAGCTGAGGTGAAATAAAAAGTAAATTCACATGTTCAAAATCACAGTCACAGTTCGTGTGGTACCTTCCACATCTGCGTAGCCTGTACATTTTAGGCTGCTCCCTGAACAAGCAGCAGGTTCCTCTTGTAACACTCAAGGCTACAGAGAGGAACCCCGGTCTTTGAGCACGAGTACTTCTTGATGTTTGAGCAGCCGCTGACCCCACAAGTCACTGCGGCAGGAGGTGGAGGACAGGGAGGTTTCTGGGCCAGGGCTGGGACCCCTGTAGGGAAAGAGATGGCCATACCCTGAACAGAGTCACTGTATCGCACCATGAGACACTGGTTCTGCTTGGACTTCCTCTCCCTCATGCTCTTGATCTTTGCTTTGCTGGTTTTAGTGAGTCTCTCTATTGTCTGGTTCTTGTTCTCTTCAGCCTTCTTGGCGGCCTGCAGGCGTCTCTTTCGAGCTCGTTCCTCCCTTTTCTGCATCATCTCTGCAGTCATCTCCTTCTCCTTGTAGCCCATGGGCAGCTCCAGGAGTGGCTGGCTCTGCTGCTTGTGTAGCAGGGCTTTCTGAAGAAGAACAGCAAAGAGAAAATCAAATACAAACGTCTTCTTTTGTAAATGCATAACCTTTTTTCTTGCAGACTTCACCTGTCTGGCGGTGAGCAGAGACTCATCGATCTCTTTCTTCAGCTCTCCATTGTCATCAAGCTCTCCCTTCTCCAGAGCATCAAGCCACCTTTCCTCCTCGTCCACAGGTCCCAGCATGGAGTCCGAGTCCATGTCTGGCAGAGGAGATGTTGCCAGGTTGCTGTCTTCATCTGATACACAGTGAACACAATATATAACTAAGACCAAAGTACGATTATCATATCCTGACCCAGTAAATTTCTAGCCTCTAGCTTACCTAGCCAGGCACGATACTGCTCCAGAGGCACAGAGGGCTCATCCTCTTCCTCATCATCATCATCGTCGTCATCATCATCACCATCATTATCAATAATCATCAAAGGCGAGGGGGGGCGGGCCACGCCAGGATGCACAGTGAAAGTGGGAACACTGCAACCACAAAGCCCATAAGACCATTATGTTCTGATCAAAATAAAAACCCCAAATCAACCACACCTCCTTGTCCCGTCTTGTCTCACCTCTTGGTTCCTAGTGTTTGTCCTCCTAATTTGATCTTGAGCCTGAGCTGCGGAGGCGGCCGCGGAACCATGACTGGCTCGGGTTCTGGGACCTCGTTGAAGCTGTGGTGCTTCCGCTTGTGTTTTTTGTGCTTTTTGTGTTTCCGCTTGTGAACACTGTGCAGGCTGGAGCTGCCTTCACCTGGAGAGAACACAAGAAGAAAAGTCCAAGTCAGCATTGTTACTATTGATATATAGCAGCTTGTAGAACAGGCGTTTTGTGGTTCTGCTTTTTTCTCAGTAGAACAGACTTCACTGTAAGAACACGACTGAAGCAGCATCAGAGCAACCACTACACACCGACACCAGGCAGTTTGTGCTCAATCTTAACTGCTGTATTTCGTAAATAAATCATAAACCAAGTCACTTGCCATGGATTACAATTGTTACCCGAGAAATGTGTTCGTATTCACTGCAGACATTTGATATTTGTATTTTCCAGTATAGAACGTAACATGTTCAACGTGGAGGTTACTCACCGAGAAACCTGGGGTGAATCATGTCTTTCCTTTTCCCCATCTAAACGACAACAGGGACGTAAACACCGACGACGCTGAAGCTAAGATGCAGCTCTACATAGCAGCAGAACTTCGAACACAAAAAAATAAAAACAACAGTTAAACGACAAGGGGCGGAAGTTAAAATACAAAGTAAACTGCAGACCTAAAAAGGAGGAATTCTTCACTGTACCTTTTTAAAAGCTAAAAGTAAACGTTTGCAGATTAAGTCCGATACCCCTGGCTTTTAGGAAGAATCTAAAATGTACAATTGCAGCAGAGACATTTTGTCCGGTTTCCAGAAGTCAGTAATTAGGAGAATAGCATGTTCTGTCAAACAACATGAGCTAGGCTAACGGACGCTAACACGGCGGAAGTTCGTCTGCTTCGTCCGCTATCGCCGTTGTGGAAGCGAATGACTGCCCTCTAGCGGAGACAGGAGGAAAAACGTGTCGGCAGTCACAAAAGACCGGTAAGGTGGACCGCTACTAAATGAATTTAGTTTCTACAGAACATACTAAGCATACTAAAAAAATTAAGCTACATTCATCCGTAAAGCGAAACAGATAGCTAATCGTGTATTTGTTTTGAGGTGGGTATTGTAGTTCGTGTAACGTACATTGCGGTTGGTTGCTACTGACCAGCAGTCACCAAAACACTCATTGACCAGAATCCCCTGCGCCACCGGAGCGAGGTCAGTTACGGCTGAAGTTGTCGAGTTAGCGCCTCGACTAACGGTAAATGTTTGTGTTACTGTCGCTGTGCGTTCAGTGCAGGTGCTCCGTTGGTGCGAGTTGTCTCACTTTAAGTCGGTTGTGTGTTGCTTTACACAGACCTCGTGTTACCGCTGCGCCGCCGTGTTAACGTGGCCACAGCCGAGCTCTGCTGGTCAGTCACTGAAAGTGACCGCCAATCTGCTCCATGTCCCCTGAAAACTCAAAAACGAATAGGCATTCATTCGTCTATGTTTTAAAGGATACATATATTTATGTATGAATATTCATCCACTATTTTTGCAGAGACAATGAATTACGCAAGATTCCTGACAGCTGTTAGTGCAGCCAGGAAACCTTCTCCCATCAGGATGCTGAGTGAGTATTGGAGCTCATCATGAAAGCCTTCAGCCCTGCAGACACCTGCTTTTGGTCGTGTAGAAATATGAATGGAAATAATTTCACATTTAGTAAATTCCATAAACAATCAATTCATTTAAAAATTATCAAATAACCTTCATGTTCACCATAGAAAGAACGAACACAACCTTAAACACAACACAAACTAATAAAATGTAATTAATTTCTGCGGACGTCACACATTCTTACATACACACACTTTCGGATTCTGTATTTACTCCTGAATCGTGGTCTCTGCCTCCTCCCGCACGAAGCTGAGCTGCAGCAACGCTCGCCTCCGTCCCTGATCTCTCTGGCTGGAGGAGCACCCAACCCCAGCACCTTCCCCTTCCTGTCGGCCTCCATCAAGGTGAGGCATGGAGACACGGTCACCTTTGATGAGGCTGCTATGAAGAGGGCCCTGCAGTATTCAGCCTCTAATGGGTGAGGGGGGGGGTTCACTTGGGACGCTCTTAATAGCACATCTGGAGTTTGATCAGCGTGAGAACACTCGTGGCCACTTGTGTAGAATTCCCGAGCTGCTGACGTGGATGAAGAACCTGCAGAAGCAGCTCCATAACCCTCCGACAGCCAGCTACAGCCCCGAGAACGGCCAGATGGACGTGTGTGTGACGACGGGGAGCCAGGAGGGGCTCTGTAAGGTAGGGACGCGCAGCAGCGTTTCACCCGCTCTAGTGATTGCTGTCGTCATTTCTGTTTTGGGGCTTTTAGGTGTTTGAGATGTTGGTCAACCCAGGAGACAACGTTCTGCTGGACGCTCCCACGTACCCGGGCACGCTGGCGGCAGTAAGACCCCGCCTCTGCAACAACACAAACACGGCGTTCCTGCGCTGCTGTAACCTTCAGACGTCCTCTCACTACTGTAGCTTCAGCCACTCGGGTGCAATATAATCAGCGTCCCCAGCGATCAGCACGGCATCGTCCCGTCAGCGCTGAAGGAGATCTTGTCTCGGTGGGACCCGTCGCAGGTCCACGCTCCCGGCAGCACGGCTCCTAAGATCCTGTACACCATCCCCAACGGAGGAAACCCTACCGGTGCCTCCCTGACGCCTGAGAGGAAGCAGCAAGTGTATGAGGTCAGTCTTCCGTGCGTAGCGATAAACAAACGTCCAGGACGAGCGAGTGGACGAGCAGCACAGAGGTCTGAGTCACCACAGCTTGTTGAGCATCAGGGTGTTTTAACGTTCTGCGTTTTAACAGTTAGCCCAGCAGTATGACATGCTCATCATCGAGGATGACCCTTATTATTTCCTCCAGTTTAACAAGGTACACAGAAATCTCTCACCGCCCTCGCTTATGATAAACAGTTTTTTAACAGTTGTCTGTAGATTGTTAATAAATGGCTCAATTAATGCCTCCTGTGTGATTCACGCTGGCAGCCGTTGGCTCCCACGTTCCTCTCCATGGATGTTGACGGGAGGATCATCAGGACCGACTCCTTCTCTAAGATCCTGTCGTCGGGGTGAGCGTCTTTGTGTGTGTGTGTGTGTGTGTGTGTGTGTGTGTGTGTGTGTGTGTGTGTGTTTGTAATACCAGAGCATGTGAAGATCCGCTGTCACCCTTCAACAGTTTACTCTGCTACAGAACAACACTGCTGCTTTTCCTTCAACAAGTCAAGACCGGCCAGTTAAGCAGGGTGTGGTTTTCCAGTTTGTCCCAAGGTGTAATTTGCTTCCTTGATGCAAAGATGTCAGCAGACTGTAAAGTGGATTACTAAAACAGTTTAGGTGGATGTGGAAAAATGTTCTTTTAGACACAGAGCCTCTCTGAATGCATGTATTCAGTATGACCTTCACCTGGTTTCCTTCTTTGCAGTTGACAATGTTTTCTGCTATTTCCTTGGATAATAAGTCGAGGAGTAAATACAGTAAATACAGTATTACATAACTCGCTGTGGGAGCAGTTCCAGGTGTAACTGCGGCAGCTTGTTTATGCCTTTGCTTTGTGTCTGTGTGGTTTCGCTTCAGGCTGAGAATCGGCTTCGTAACTGGTCCCAAGCCGCTGGTGGAGCGGGTGGTGCTGCACATCCAGGCCTCCACGATGCACACCAGCACCTTCACACAGGTGGACCCAACAGCACCACGCCTGCAGCCTCCACCTCACTCACATACTAGCACACAGGCAGTTTAACCACTCTCCATGACAGTAAAGCGGATTTTAATGAGAGTCACCACACAGTTGTCAGTTTACGGCCCTCGGGCTTCCTTTGCACCAACACTACTCAAACACAACAAAAGGCAAAGGGTTTGTTGTCACGTCACAGCTAAAATAAGAAGTTCTGCTCTGTTCGGATTAGCAGCAGCTGCAGAGGAGTGAAGAGGAGGATTAATTAGGATCTGTTACCATCCTGATCCAGTCCCTAGTCTACTTTTTTCCATGTAATATAAACTAGTTTTAACAACAGATGGGAAACATGAGCAGGTTAAAACTAAACCAGTGATGAAGAAAAGAGATAACTGACAGAAATGGTTTGTCTGCTGTCATCTTGAGCTGAGCTCAGGCCTCACACTTTCAACCTGTTTGTTTCAGCTCATCGTGTCTCAGCTGTTGCACAGCTGGGGTCAGGAGGGTTTTCTTCAGCACATAGAAAGGTACCGTACTGGTCTGGTACCTGCAGACCTGATGGTGAGCGGACCGTCGGACTGCGGTGCATCAGGCTGTCTTCTGTCTTGCAGGGTGATCGAGTTTTACAGGAAACAACGCGACGCCATGATCTGCTCCGCTGACAAGTGGCTGAAAGGTTTGACAGCAACCCCCTCAATACACAGCACAGTGTATAAACCCTTTCATAACCAGATAAGCCTAGCCTCAGCTTCAAACAGCTTAACTCCAGTCAGTCCAGCAGATCCACTCCAGACATCGTTTAAGGACTGTATCACCGTATTGTTCTAATGAGTGGGTCCTGGTGCAGCCAGTGTCCTGCTGCTCAGTTTACAGCTGGTGCCATTGTAGCAACGCAACAGGAAACCGAAAGATGGATGGAAATGCAGTGCATGTTTATTAGGAGACTCTCTATGTAAACACAAGTTTAGTTTGTTTACACAGAAACACCCAACCATGTCATAAACAGGCTGCTCTTAACAGGAACAAAATGCCGGATGTGTCGTCACATAAAACAGATGTTAATTCCTGCTGTCGTATCAATTAGACTGAGGCTTGACTAATTATGCAGAGATCTTGTTTTTGCAGTCATGCTGGGCCTAAATACAGTAGTTGTTATAGTGCTAGGCTAAAGGAACGTCAGTTATTAAAATTCAGACCTGCTGTTTATTTATTTATGCCGGAGCAGGAAGGGCGAGGGCTGACGCCCGCCTGGATGTTAGTTAGATGGGTTTCTTTCCAGCTTTATTTTAAGCCATGCCTCAGTAGCCATTGAATAAGCTCCTCGTGTGTGTAGATGTGGCAGAGTGGCACGTCCCGTCAGCAGGCATGTTCCTGTGGATCAGACTAAAGGGCATCGCCGACACGCAGCGGCTCATCATGGAGAAGGCGCTGGAGAAAGAGGTGAGAACTGACGAACAACACGATCCTCGCAGCCACATTTGAGATGTGGCCACGTGACGTCAACACGTCCAGGACGTTCCTTTGCTGCTTTGCTGAACGTCGTGCATCAGACGTGAGTAGGATGGAGAGTGTAAAGCAGCCATTGTGCCCAGTGTGAGTGGGTGCAGCCTCCCACACACACGCACTGAGTGTCTGCAGTTCCCTGCTGCCTCATGAAACTGAAGGTCCCTGCACAGGAGGCTGCTCTCCTGCAGCGCTGGGTATTTAAACCCTCCCCTCACCCAGTGTGAGGGGTGGCAGAGCAGGAGAAACACTAAAAACAAACAAAAAGACTTGAACGACTGCCCTCAGACCCGTCCTCACATTCTAATGGTCAGAAAACGCGCTTCTGAGACAACATTCGTATCGTGATTCAGCTGTTGTTTCCGTGTGTTAAAGGTGCTGCTGGTTCCTGGAGGCGTCTTTATGATCAACAGCACTCTCCCCTGCCCCTACGTCAGAGCCGCGTTTTCTCTATCATCACCAGAGCAGATTGATGAGGTCGCGCACACACACACACACACACACACACACACACACACACAAAACCACATGCAGCTGCTTTCCTCAACTGACTCATCTCTGCTCGTTCTGCAGGCTTTCAGAAGACTCTCTCTGCTCATCAAAGAAGCTCTGTGATGAGAAATAATTGTTTTTAAGCAAACTGTTTTTATTTCTGAAAGCTTTAAAACCTACAAAATATGTTTACAACTAATAATGCTGTATTATTATGATGTGATTAGATCTGATCTAATCTAATCTTTAAAACAAAAGAGGATTTTAGAGAAAATGTTTTAGTTTCTATTTTTTGTCGCAGGCATTTTTGTTCTTTTTAGAGCAAACACCTGTGAGAGTTTGACCTCATTACAGGCTGCTCCATAAATACGCTACAGTGCAGATGTCTTCGTCTGTTCCATGTAGGACAAAATAAATTAATTTTTTATCGTTCTGTGTTGTGGCTGAAGTCTGTGCAGTACGTTTCTGTGTCCGTGTCCCAAACTAAGCGGCACCAGCTCGTCTGCAGCCCTTCATCAACCCGATTGGGTCAAGATCAACCTCAGCCCGTCTTTGGTGAAAGTGTTTTTATTTCCTTCGCACACACTCTCTCCCTGCTGTGTTAATATGCAGCCGTGTGTGTGCAATGTGCTGAGAAATGTTTGTGTACAGCTGAGAGCCACAAAGCAGAACGAGGTCAGAGGCCCGGCTCACCAGTCCGGCTCTTGCAACACTTATTTGCAGAACTCTTGCTGCCATAGTGGAAGAGGTATCTGGATCCTCACGCACAGGTTGAGTATACATCAAAAAATACCTTAAGACTGGTTCCAGTAAATATTAACAGGAGAGTCACATGGTGGGTGATAAAAAACGCTGGTGGAGACGTAATGGAGCTTTAAAATAAAAGCACTCATAATCAAGAGTGTTAAATAATGGGTTAATACATGAGGAACATCTTGATCTAGAACTGAGGCCACGCAGCACATGTTTGTATGTGAATGTATTAGTTACTGCAGCTGTTTCTTCACAGATTAAAATCACTTGAGGTTACATCTTATGAAGAGGTTCAGCCTGGAACAACAGAAACCCAGGTTCCCTGAAATATCCACAGTCTCTGTAGATGGAGTGTTATTTACTCAGTTATTGACTGTTCAGGTCAGGAGTGCTGATACCAGACTTTAGCTGTGGCTTCAAGGTCAATCAGTGATCAACTGTGACACACACACACACACACACACACACACACACACACACACACACACACACACTCACTCACTCACTGTCCAGCCTTTTGACACAAACTTATGAATAAATGTGTGTTTACTTTTTTACTTTAATTAAGAACCAGATGCAGCTACAGCACCACTGTGCCTACACTTTGTGAGTAAGGTTTTCAAGCACCAACCCCATACACAGACCCAAAGATGGAGGACACACTTACCAGGACCCATCGGACCTGATCCAATCTTCAAAGCAGCTTTAATGAACTAGCACCAGATCAAATGCCTACACAATGTTTGTTGTGAAAACAGATGCTTGCAATCACAAAATACACAGGATTTACTTTTAGCTTCTGTGGCTTTAGATTTTAGATTTTAGGTTCTCAACTTCTTATTTATTTGGCCAACTTTTCAATGGAACCAAGAAATTGTTTTTTTTTACAAAACAAAAAACAGTAAAATGGAGATTAATACTAAACTCATTTGCTAAGTGGCAGTAACATGATTTCCTTTTATCTTAAAATTGGTTTAAAGGGGGTTTCTTATTATAATAAAATATAATAAACCCATTTTGAAATATTTTTGTTACGGTAACTCGTTGTTTTACTTGTTTGCCGCCGGGCCCGGCAGCCGCTCGGCGCCCGTTTGTCCCAGTGTACGTGAAGCCCACGCGGACTGGTCGCTGGTTACATAGCGGACACGCAGCGGTAGGAGGATGGGGATGCCGGAGAAATAAGCCACAGCGGAGCATTTCCCAGCAAATGTCAGCGTGTCAACGGTGACCGGCCATGATGTGAGTAAAAAACGGGGCTTGAACTGGAAGCATTTACTTGGTTGTAGGTGGCGTTCGGCGGCTAACGTCGCGTTGTGTGTGGCCGTAGCAGCGGTGTCGTTTCAGCGCTTTATGCGGCTTCGTTTCAGCGGTGGCGACTATTGTCTGGAGCGACGTTCACTGTAAACCGTGTTTGTACATAAAGGAAGACGCAGTTCGTTGTCAAACCGCTCCTAGTTCATCGCGGTGCAGCGAAACGATCGTGGAAAGGTCCCGTGATAGAGCGCTAAGGCTGTAAACGCTGTCCAGCATATAGACGGCGCCCACGCCCTTGTTTTTGTGATATGAGTCGCCAGCGTTAAACGACACGTTTTTAGGTAGGTAAAACCGTCGCAACTCGTCGAAACAGCAACGTTGTGTACAATTGTGTTTATAGATCACGGCGAGCGTGTAGCTGCACACGAGCAGCGGCTAGCGATGCGAGCTCGGAGGTTTTACGTCTGGGTTTAAAGCGGTCCAGGAACAAGACGGAGCCCCCTCGTCTCCGTTATGTTGTTAAGCGGCTTTGGGTCTTTTTTTTGTTGTGTTGCTTTTGTTTTGATATTCAACTGATTTTAGCTGTAACGCATCTGAATGAAAGCTTAGACTAGTATAACATTCAGCTTTGCGTATATTTACTGAAATCAGTAAATCAAGATTTGATTTCGGTTTTAGTGGGTTAAAGAAAATATAAGAATATTGAAGATTTGGGACGTTGGTAGATTTTTTATGATTAATTAATAAGGACAGTAATTATAATCTGCAGTCCTGCTTTTTCATATAAGAAGACCAAAATAGCCGCCTCATCTGCGCTTGCTGCAGACGTGCTGCACACTTTCTGACTAATAAACGCCAGTCACTGTCGTTCACAGTGAGACGCTCCGGCCCACGGAGCCCAACACCCATCTGCCTTCCACTGTCACCAGATAGCCAGCGTGAGAGATGGGGATGCAGGACCGATGACACAGCCTCTTCACGCCAACCTTCAGACAATGCGCTGGACCTGCGGACTCGCTTTTCTGGCCCTGGGCTCCCTCCTCACCCCCGGCGCCGCAGGGGCCTCCTCGACGGACGCCAGCGGGAACCGCACGCAAAATGGCAGCGCGGCGGAGGGCGGCTTCGTCCCGCTCGTCTTCACCAAAGTGAGCCAGATAATTGCCCGAGAGGGGAGCTGCGCGCTGATTGACTGCAATGTCACTGGAGAGCCGTTCCCCAGCGTGCAGTGGTTCAACTCCCACGGAGACCGTCTGGACACGGAGACCAGCGGTGAGACCGGCATGTCACTCTAAACCCGGTGTCCTGTTCTGTGGCGCCACTGGACACTGCATTTAAATGGAGTTGGTAGCAAATTCAGAACCAGGTCAGGTTTGTTGCAGGCTGCTTTTAAAGGGGTCAGCGGAGCAGGTCAGTCAGTGCCGATCACTTTTTTTTGATACCCACAAACCTGTTTAGTAAGTGACATTATACTGATGTATGTCAGAGTGATTGCGACAGTGTCTTTGTGCACACGTGTAAAGTCACAGGTAGGTGCCCGTGTACAGGTCTCAGGGTGGCTCAGTTTTTCTGTGGCGTTGGCTGCTCCAACAGTGGAAACATTGTGTGTTCTCGTGCTTTGATGCATGTGACCAGTGTGTGGGCCTCAGGAAACAATAGTCACAGGTGTTTCAGTGCGAACCCTAGAATATTAAACGTGTGGAAGCTTGAATAAAGCGAGGCTGTGTGGACGTTGCAGCCGAGCGTCTTCAAGGCTGCTTCTCTTCAGGTGATTATTTTTTGTGCGGTTATTTGTCATTCTCTGACTGCAGGCATTTGTAATTAGATTCAGAAAGTCATTCTTGGGAACGCTTTCCATTCAAGACAAGCAGGAACAGGGTGGAAAGGCCGGCGTCTCCTGTGCCGACCTGTTGAAACGTGCCGTCAGCTGTATAACAGCATCTGAGCTACAGGAATATAATTAGAGACGGTGAACCTTCACCACAGTAGGCGCTGGTTCACAGAGTGATAATCAGTGGTGGCAGAAGTACCTTGTACTGTAATACTGGGCAGCACATGGCTGGATGGGAGGGAGCTGCTGTGTTTTCTCCTCCAGAGGATCAGCCAGACTTCAGCCTCCAGATTTAGAGTCTGTGCTACATGTCCATTTTTAGATGGTGGAGGTGAAGTTACTGCAAGTTCACTGCTTATACTTGGGGGGGATTCATCCGCTAACAACCAGCATGTCTGTTCATGTCAACGCCCTTAAAGCAGATCTGAACATGTTTGGACCAGGGTCTCAAACCTCCACAGGAAGTGCAGCCAAACCACCTTTAGACAGAGTGGGGCCGCAGCGACCACACGGTTGTTCTGAAACGCAGACTAGTCGTTTAGAAGCACCTTCAAATAATTATTACCTTCCTGCGTCTGTGCAGATGGCAAGTGGTGGCTGCTGGACAACGGCGGCCTCAACATCACCAGCATTGAGTTTGCAGACCGTGGCAAGTACACCTGCATGGCGTCCAACGCGCACGGCAGCTCCAACTGTACGGTGACGCTGCGCGTGGTCTTCACCAACGGCGACATGGGCGTGTACTACATGGTGGTGTGCCTGGTCACCTTCACCATCATCATGGCCCTGAACGTCACGCGCCTCTGCATGATGAGCAGCCACCTGAAGAAGACGGAGAAAGCCATCAACGAGTTCTTCCGCACCGAGGGCGCCGAGAAGCTGCAGAAGGCCTTCGAGATCGCCAAGAGGATCCCCATCATCACCTCGGCCAAGACGCTGGAGCTGGCCAAGGTCACGCAGTTCAAGACCATGGAGTTCGCCCGGTACATCGAGGAGCTGGCGCGCAGCATCCCGCTGCCGCCCCTCATCATGAACTGCCGCACCTTCATGGAGGAGATCCTGGAGGTGGTGGGGGTGGAGGAGATGAGGCACACGTTCCTCAGGCAAACGCCCGAAGGCCGGCGCGAGGCGGCCGGCCGGCTCACCTCCGTCGGGGTGAGGGACATCTTCACCGTCCTGCAGGAGCGCGAGCGTGCGCAGGGGCCGGAGCGGGAGCGCAGCGAGTCGCCCGCCGCCGACTCGGACAACTCCTCGGTCCACGAGCAGCCGCAGCACATGGCCATCCAGGTGTCGGTGCACCCGCCGCTCCCAGCGGGGGGTTACTGCAGCATCGAGGCCCCGCCCCCGACGGAGCCCGCGCCCGCTTCACCTCCCCCCCCTCAAGACGAGCAGCCGGAGGCGGAGGCGGAGCAGGAGGCCGACCAGGCTGCACCCGAGCCCACAGCCAGTAGGAGCCCCCCCTGCCAGGTGTTCTACGAGAGCCATGTGTGACGCACGAACCCTAGAGGAGCAACGATTATCCTTCTATGCATTTTCACTTGAATATATAGGAACATCTGGCCTGGTTGCACAGACAGGGCTTAACGTAACTCAGGACTAGGCCATAATCTGCTCCAGTTAAACTAGAACACAAAGACATGAAGCGATGGCAGCTTGGGAGTAAACAATGTTAGCCCTCATTGATTTACCCTAGAGCGCATTGTCTAATGGTGATGTGAATCTGGAGTCAAACAAGGTCAAGGTTCCCCCACTAATTAACAATACTAATCCAAAACAGCGTAAAGTGCGACTGAGTGACTCTGTCAAGTCACTTTAGCCTCGTCTGTGCAACCAGACCTTCAAACTACACATTTGTGTTTCTCTTTTCTGAACAGATTAGCATTAGCAGGCTGTTCTATGGAGATTATACCATGAGGTTTTTGTACACTGCGTTTTTCTCACCCTTGACTTTTCATGCTTGAATGTACACCAGAGGCAAAATCGTTATTATGGAGTAAGCAGCAACCGTAAAGGGACGTTTTTAAAGCTCAGACTATTTAGAGGGTTTGGGTTCCGTCAGTTTCTGGCAAAACAAAGCGCTCAGTTTTTAGCTTCGTACAGTGCTGGACTTTTTATGACCAAGTCAAAAAATCTGCCTCAAGCTGCTCTTCATGACGAATTTTTTCCAA
Organism: Betta splendens; assembly: GCF_900634795.4. Classification (NCBI taxonomy): domain Eukaryota; kingdom Metazoa; phylum Chordata; class Actinopteri; order Anabantiformes; family Osphronemidae; genus Betta; species Betta splendens. The sequence goes on along the minus strand of NC_040882.2, from coordinate 21,220,145 downwards.
ACCATGAAGGCAACGCTTCGTCCGTCTCCTCCAGGCTCCACATCCAGCTACTGTTAGTGTGTGACGCTCCAGATGCATGCTGGACTCAAAGATGTTTGCGCTCCGCTTTATGACTATAGGGCCTGATACACTTCTATAAAGACGTAAGGAAGCCAGGCACATCTGTGTACAGTGCATTTCATGGCCCCCCACACACCTCCAGGTAGTTTGTTTCTTTTAAAATATTATCAGTTGTGTGATTTGTTGCTCAGTTAATGAAGTAGGTTTTGACGTCTTTTGCCTTTTCCCTCTTCAGCAGAGAACTGTAGCTTCTTCCCGTCTTTCGTGCTGTTTGAAGATTTCTTTCCACCTCTGCATCGTCTCGCTGCTGCAGAGGCTTCTACAGTACATTTGCATTTCTGCTGCATGTGAAAGCGAAAGCGTTCGACATCTTTCTCTGGGACTCAAAGGACTCTCGTCCTTCCTCTTCTGCTTGGTTAACAGTCCAGGCTGTGGCTGACTTGAACTCGACTCTGTTCTGCTTTTACTGGTGCTCTTGAGATGCCTCTCTTTTGTAGTGGAATTAAATGCAAGTGCTGTGTCCAAACCCCACAGTTGAATGTGTCGTTTTACTCATTAATGTTGTCGTCCAGCAGCTTTTCACACACTGTGTAAAAAAAAAAAATGATGTGAATATGATAATCTGGTTCTGCAAGACACTGACTAAAACAGATATCAACACTTTTGTACCATTCAAGGTCTTTTCTGTGGTTTTGTCGAGGAGGCAGCTACAGTTACAGAGCTGGTCTTTTTTTAGTGCTGTGGCATTAAGGTGAGGGAGGACAGATCCAGACTTCTGTCAGAAAACAAAAGGGCTGCAAAAAAGAAAGAACTTGTAGAGATCCTTTGACTGTTTTATCCCACATGAGACGGCAGCAGATGAGGCTTTAATAAAAGAAGAGGAACGTCTCAGGTTGACAGGCAGAGCCATGAATGATGGATGTGTAACAGGACACAGGGTGACGACCAGGAGCCAACGTCACGTCTCTTGTGAAGAGAAAGGAAAAAGAAAATCCCCGAAGTCTAATCCACTCCCACCCCTGGGTGCCAACAGTGGAGCCTCTGTTTGCACTGCTGATGCAGACAGGCGCTTCTCATGGGCAGAAAATTCTTACCCTGTGCCAACGCTCTCAAGCTTTTGTAAATCTAATGATGAGAGCAAGGCCTCTGTCTATCTGTCAGGAACAGGTGGAGGCAAAGCTAATGGAAACTTTGCACAAGAGTCAGGTTTTTGTAGAAACGGTCCGTGGTTGGGAAATTCTGAGAACAAGGTTAAAGCAAATAGTCATTACTTTGTTCTTAACAGGCATGAAACATAACCAACGTTGTCGTCCAGAGGCAACAAGACCTTTAACAGCTCTAAGTATTATTTAGGGCAGGATACAAAACTTTGGTGATTCTTTCTTAGTCTTGGAGAGAGAAGTGATTGTGAAACAGTAACACTGGTGAATTTCTGTTTAGTAGGAAGTACAACTCACCAATTCACTGATGTGAAAAAAGACAAAAAGTCAAGTCAATGTCTACCTTTTTTCAACTTGAATCATTTTTTTCTTTTTAATTTAAAACAAAGTTTAATCTTTACATATTTTCTTTTAAATGTACAATCAAACAACGTAATCATACATAAACTTCTTTGTAATATTACACATCTCTATGGACACTACCCATAACTTAAAAAAAGGGGGAAACATCAAGATCAGTCTGAAATACAATGTTAGGCAACACCACTGGTTAACAAAGACAACGCTCTGCTCAGTCAGCAGGACACACACACTCGCGCGCACACACACACACACACACACACACACACACACACCAGGTGAGGCGCTACTGTTTGACCTTCTCCACAAACAAAGAACCAAACTGATAGATATGAAGACGGATGAGGTGATCAGCTCGACTTCAAAGTTTAAACACATGTAAACCACTCCTCATTAGGGTCCACTCAGCACAGCCACAGAACTGAAAAGCTGAAAACCTAAAGTAATAACCATTATTTTTCTCCTCCAATTCACCACTACATTTGTCTCCACCTGCTTAAAAGGTGGAAACATCAGGTTTAGGTTCTGACTCAAAGGGCTGTATTTATTTAATCTGAGCCATTTAATTACTGTGCAGCTTGAGTAATAAATGTGAGGATTTGTGTCTCAGCCTCTTTGCAGTTTTTAGTTGTGTTGGTGTTAGTTGAACTAGTATTTTCCTATATAGTAATTTTCTAGATTTTAAAAATTTTCATTTAATCTGCAGAGGAATAAATTGGGTTTTTATGGGTTTGGCCTCACTAATATTAATCCTCTATGTAAATATAGACTGACTTTTTATCTCACTGATGAAGCTGATGCTTCCACAGAGGGGCGGGTGTTGAACAGTAGGATTTATTTGCCTTTACAAAAGAACGACATACAACACAAAAATTAATTATGGACGTGACCACGAAGCATCAGCAACAAGTTCACTTAAATCTGTGCTGATTTGCAGATTATAAGCAATTCTGAGATCAAAAGAGTAGAGCGAGAGGTTTCATGTAACAGGACAACACAACTCAACCTGCCGTCACACTGATGAATGGATGACACGCACACACACACACACTTTGATATGGCTCAGAAATGAAATTACACCCTCGCTCCTTTACCTTTTTCCATTGAAACACTTTTGTTCTTGAAAAAAAGAATATCTCATCCACCCATCTGCCTGTCATCCTCTGGCACGCACACACACACACACACACACACTAAAATCATCTGATTTAGACTGAGCATCCCCTCTGCTCCCATGCTAACTAGGCTGAAATGGAGCGGTGCTGAGGACACACACATACAGGTAAACCTGTATTTTCTGGAGGACGGACGGGTGCTGAGGTGATTAAACTAATCATTTATTTGTGTGATTTGTTTAGTCTTTTTTACCGAGGTCTGGGGGTCTCAAGGTCCCTCATCGCGTCCCACATCAGCGTTTCATTCTGACCTTCTGACCCCTGCCAGGCGCCGTCCACTACGAGCTCAGCGGAGACGGGCTGAGGCACATGAAGAGTGTAAATGGGCGTTCCTGTACAGGTCGGGGGAGCTGCGTGTGTGTCTGCGTGTGTGCGTATGTGTCTGCCTGCGCGTGCGTGAGAGCATGCATGCTTAAGATGTACGTCTTTGTTTGTGTAAATGTGTAAAAAAAAAAAAGTGCATTTCCTCGTGAGTGTGCCATTCACCCGTGACCTCTTGGTGTCCTCCGCAGCCAGAATGACGAGGAAGTCTTTTAGTCTCTTGTGTCTCACGGCCACAATGTGAGGTTCAGGGTCTACAAAGCTGAAAACTAAAAGAAAAACAAAAGCTCCTTGTGTCAGAGGTCGGAGCCATTCAGTAGACACACCTCCTCCTCCTCCTCCTCGCTGTCATCTCCCCCCCGGCCGTCTTGGAAGGAGCGGATCAGTTGAACATGATGGACTCGGGATCTTGGTTTGCCATTTGAGCCATGTGACGAAGGATATCTTTTTTTGTGATAATACCAAGAAGCCGCCTGCAGGTGGAGACAGAGTAGGGGAATAAAGAGACGTTTTGAGAGAAGTGAGGAGCATTTAAGTGTCAAACAGAAAACATGTTTTTGTTGGCAAATAGCACATATATATGGACATAAATATACATGAAATTCAGTCAGGATGTGTTTGAAACCAACAAAAACATGTGTCCCTGAGGAGGCAAAATCAACAGAGAGAAAAGGAGGTGAGGAACCAGAGGGTGAAAAGGGCGAGAGCAGGGCAGAGGCAGCACCCGACCAGCCACTACTGAGTGGTGTCAAACAGCTGTGCTACGCCACTGGTCCAGAAAGAAGCTGGATCCTACAGGAGAGACAGGAAGTAGTGAACAGGGTGTGGAGAAAAGATCGAACCTGTGAGAAGCAGGAAGAGAGCACACGAGTCGGTCACAGGAGTCATTAGAGACGTTTTAACAGTTCGCCATGTTCTTCAGGCCTGTTACTTCAAACATGAATCTGTTGTTATTCAGAATCAGAGCTGAACACTCAGCAGTAATGAAGTTTGTGACATGGTGTCACTTTAAAACTAAGAGTCATAAGATTATAATTATATTTACACACTGACTCCTGTGACAAACCTGCCTCCCTTCTGAAACACACCTTACCTTTGTTATCCAACTAAACACGTCTGCGCCTGACTCAGATCGTTTTTATTACCACTGATTCAAGAGCACATTGTAACATGAAGCATATAAGTCAGATTATGTCTTTTAAATCATAAGAGAGTGAAATGTGTGCTCTTGAATTCAGTCGTGAATGTAGTTTTTAGTGAGGAGAAGCGTTTGAAAAGCAGCAGTGAGGAGAAGCAGCCCAATCTGCTCCAGAGCTAAAGATGAGCGGAGCCGGGTCCAAACAGCTCAGCGTGCTGTGGTTTGATCGGGTCAGGCGGGTGCGTGAGCTCACAGGGTCACTGTGTTGTTAGTTTAGATGTGCAGCTGATTTGGACCCAGGGCGGGGTGAAAGGAGACGACTTGTGGCCCGGGTTAGAGCTACAGGTGCTGAGCAGCAGGAGGCATGAAACGCTGATGAGATGTCACATGGATCAGAACAGGGTTCACCAAGAGCTGCCGCGATCCACGGCCCTCGTGCTCACTTGACCGCTTAAAGACGCAGACGCCAGAGACGCGCGGGTCACCAGGTGCAGATCAGAGTGGATCTGGGTGAAGTGTCAGGGGAAGGACAGGCAACGTTCCCTTTATGCCAACAGTGTCCTGATCTGCTAGAGTAGGAATAAAGCTCCTACAGGTCACACACCGCGCACATCTTCTAATGCTACCTAGAAAGGTTACTACATGAAATAATAATAAAGTACAGTCTATAAGACAGTCCATATATATAAATGCTATAAATGACGATACATCACTATAAAAACCTTATTTATGGTTCCCTGACTTTTGCTCTTTAGAATCAAAGCTAATCAGTTTTATTGATTTTGTTTTGTCTAAAAGGTAAACGTGAGGATTGTCTTGTTTCTAGTGAAGCCCTAATGCAACCGTGTGTTTACTCTCTTCTGCCTGCCAGGACACAGCTGACTTAGAGGAAACAGTTGCAAGTTGATTCATGGGATTAGAGGTTACTTCACCAAGGTTATAACACAACGCTAACTAATTCACTACAGCACTATTACCAATCAGCACAGCGTCACTACACCACAGCGCTCACTACGAGTCAGGGGAGGTTTGGGGAGGAACTGTATCACTACAGGTCTCGTCCCGATCAAGTAACAAATACCACCGTCTAAAAGACATTAAAACAATACTGTTCCGCTTCCCCAAGGCGGCTAGCTACTCGCCGAGTGGTTGCTAGGGTGACGGGTCAGATGTCATCAATCTGCAAAGACCCAGGGCAAAGCGAACAAAGAAAAGAAAAGAGCAGCCATTAATGAAATTACACAAGTGAAGGTGGGCAAATATGTTGACTGTGACCTACTGGTGTGAGAGGAAGATGGGAAACACACACAGGTATCCATGACATCACACATGCTGCAGAGTTACTGCTACTGATCAGTGTCTGATTGGTTAAAGGGCATGTTGTCAAGCGTCAGGAGACTTCAACAACATCTGATCACGGCACCAACACGATGCAGCCGACACTTTGCGGAGCTCCAACTGCAAAGCTGTGTCTAGGAATCTACGGAGCCGTTTTCAGACATGTCATCTGGAAAACCGCTGGCGTCAGCTTTTACATGCGGTCACAGTCTGTGGGTTTAGACCTGGACAAACTGCACCACTGCTTCAATACCTGCTCACTCACACGGCAAAATATTAGCTGGCATGAATTCAAGCTAACCATTCAGAGACTCGTCATCTACAGCCTGTCAACGTTTGTTAGTCAGACTGAACAGACACCGAGACAATGAGCAGCGGAGTTAAACAGAGAATTTTATGTCATGACATTATTTATGTTTTCATCATTTTAGTGTGTTGTTGCACTGTGACAAGCTGAACACAAACTAGTCAGGGGCTCAACTGTGTTAAACTGCCAGCACATGACTGGACGTGATGAAGAACATGTCTGAAAGTGGCTTTACGTGGATGACAGTTCCCACTGTGGTCCGATGTTACAGGAGCCACACAACACACAGAGGCGTCTCTAAACGAAGACTCTACCAGCGATGAAGACAGAGCTCTATCTACAGATGAACGACTTCACTGGAGGCAAATCCACACAGACCAAACCAAACCAACCCACTAACAACAGAGTGCCGACAGTGACGAGTAAAGCGGAAGGGCTTAACATCAAGCCGGGAACTGTCACGCTTTCTCACACCCAGTTTCATGCATCCCTCCTACGAGTCAGAGCCTACAGACAGAGGTGCAGAGGTGGGGGAGGGGTTGAGTGTGAAGGGTAGGGACTAGTCACCAGGGACGGCGTGCGCTGCTTGAGCTCCTCCAGATGCTCTAATATATTCTTCTTTGTGATGATGCCCAACACAATCCTGAAACACACACCTGTTACTTGGTACTGCCCCAAAACAACAAACAAACAAAAACAAACAAACAAACAGAAAAAACATGGAGCAGCAGCACAAAACATACATAGGATGCAACCAAAAGTGTTAAAATGGGAAACAACGCAAACTGAAAATGTACTTAACTTAAATGAATAAATCTAAACTCGATGTTACTTTAACCTCCTGACTCACTGCTCCTCAAGTGAAGAGGCTACAGCTGGCCCCCTATAGAATGAGGCCTGGGCCCCAGTGATTTCATCCTGTCAGCAAATGTGACACAACATCAAATACTAGATTCAGTGGAATAAAAAAAAAACGTCAACTCTGCTGACAAGATAAAATCAGCAAAGCCCACGTTTTATTTTTCTCTGGGTGTTGGTTTGAAAATCTGAACAAATCAAAACTTGACGAGGTGATCAAGTGTGTAACTAAACTAATTAACCATCAAACCCACAGTGCTAACAATTAATCTACGGATGATATTCTGTTTTTTATATGTACACAAATAAACAAATGGTAAAACAAAAATAATGTAAAAACAAGAATGAAAATTGATGTTTTTTTCGCAAAAGCAAAATAGTAAAACAATTAGAAACCTTTTGTTCTGTCATTATTACATCACACCAGCAGGTGGTTCAAACTGTGAAGGCAACAGTCAAAAGGAGTAGAAGCTTAACATTATATACGCCTCAAACGTTTCCTCTCTCAGCCTCAATATGAATTCAGTGCTGGTATGTGGTTGTAGTTAGTCTCAGTCAGTCTCTTCTGCTGGAGGGGGGTAAAGGCAGTGCACCACAGCAGTTAGGCAGGCCATGCAGATTACAGGGAGGTCCAGGAATCTGAGAGCCCATGCAACACCAGGATTGTGCGTGTGTGTGTGTGTGTGTGTGTGTGTGTGCGTGTGCGCCGACCACAGACAGGTTTGTCAGTCATTACATAAGAGCGGGAGGCGGGGCATTAAGGAAGAGAAGTGTCCTTCTCCGTCTCTAGCCCTGCACCTCACCCACTACTTACCCGTTGTGAGTGACCAGACACTGGCGCAGCCCCAGCTTTCTGAAGATGTCCACCACTATCTCCATGGGGGTGTGGTCGGTGACGGTGAAGGGGCTCATGTCGAGGATGGAGCGTAGCTTGAGGGGCCGTGGGCTGTCGGCTGGCAGGGTGGGTGCATGCTGGGTGAAGTACACCCTGGAGTTCAACATGATGCCCTCCTGCTTACGACGAGCATTTTCTGTTGACCATAAACAAAAACAGCGATATGCGCGTTAAAAACACAGGCTCTCACAATAAATGTACAGTATATGGCATCTATCTGCATGGTTACCTATAGCGATAGTGATGTCCCTCCGCAGAGCGAAGCCCACCAGCCTCTGGGACTCCTTAGACACTATTACGGGGAAACCATTATAACTGGTTTCATTGATGACACCCTGCAGCTCCTCCACCGTCAGGTCGTCCTGCGTCAGCACCGCCAGCGGCGGGTCGCTGCGTCGTGGCCTCATCACCTCCCTGGCCAGCGTGGTGTGTGTAAATTCTTCCTTGGCATCCAGGAAGGGGTATCCGTTCAGGCGGATGTGGGCCTCGTAGATTCCCTCGCGCCCAAAGGCGTCGCCCACCCACTTGCTGGTCATGACAGCAGCCATGAGGGGGACGATGTACTCCAACCCCCCCGTCAGCTCGAAGACGATGACAACCAGGGAGACCGTCATACGGGTCACACCCCCTACAGAGAACAGAGTTTAGATCAGCATTGATGCTAACACACACTCAGACACTGACACAAACACTCTAGCTGTTAAATCACATGTTTGCCAGAATGAACATTAACATTTAAAAGTGAGAAATTATCAGAAATACATACAGTATAAATAGAAACATATACACAAAGATGTATTTTACAATATAAATATAAATACAACAGAAGGGTTCTGTTTAATACAAACTGTGTTTTTGGCATAATAAACAATAACAATGGAAATTGTCTACTACTAGAACACACACAGTAACTTTAACTGCTTCTACGCTGTCCGCTGACTCACCCAGACAGGCCGCGGCCCCCACCATGGCGTAGAGCCCTGGGGTGATGCAGTCGGCTCCGACCTCACACCACTCTTTGAACAGAAACCAGTCGTGGTGATAATACGCCAGCTGCTCCACGGCAATGCCAACGATTCGGCCTGCGATCGCCCCGATGGCCATGCTGGGGATGAACAGTCCCGACGGCACCTAGGGAGGACGACAGGAAGTGGTTTGAGTGCCAGTAGGTCACACAGGGTTGCTGGAGCATTAGCTTCATTAGGCAAAAGTATCCAACATCACCTTGAGTCCAAACGTGAATATGGTCATTATGATTTTAAAGATGAGAGCCAGGCAGAGCTGCCACATGGCGGCGTAGACGCCAGGCCCCGCCGGCCGGTTGGGGTTGTCGGTGAAGGCCTTACTTCCGTTCATGTGGCTGCGGTACTGGCACAGCTGTGACGACTCCAACGGGCCACAGTCGGTAAACAGCTCCTTGATCAGCTCACTGGTGTTCTGACGTGTGTATGGGTTCGGGAAGGCAACGACCGCTGTGATGGCTGCTACCAGGATCACTTCCAACACAGGGTACTTACCTGAGGAGAGAGACTCTGCATGTCAAGGCACGCTGGACATACGCAGGCGCACAGTAATACTCCATTTTGTTTTTGATGTGTTAAATGCTATAGTGTCAAGAGTAACAGTCCGACCAGTCAACTGGTATCACTTGCCAAAACGAGTGGACTTGCGCCGACGGCACCAGGCGATGTTGGCTCGGATGAAGAAGGCGCCCCACAGGCCCCCGAACACTCCCAGAAGGATGAAAGGGATCAGCTCAAACAGGTACCACGGCGTGTGATACTCCACGTAGAACAGCACCAGGCGGCTGTTACCAAAGGGGTTGATGGAGCGCAGGACGAAGGCCGCCACCAGGGCGGCGAAGAACGAGCGCCACAGCGTCTTGAGGGGGAAGTAGTAACTCACCTGGAGGAGGATCGACAGCTTACACAACTAGCTGTGGGTCACGACTGTGCGCTTCATTATCATGCACACAACAGTGACATGTCACTTAGCATTAGACCCAGACTGCGTGCTCTACCTCCTCCAGGCTGAAGAGAACTCCTCCTATCGGCGCTCCAAAAGCCACAGACACCCCAGCAGCAGACGCAGCAGAGAGAACCTGGCAGAAGAGCACCATCATATCAGTTAGACATGAGCACAAACAATTAACACTACCACTGCATCTGGTCTCTCTCACCTCTCGCTTCTTGGCCTCGTTCTTGCTGTACTTTGGGAAGAGATAGGAGAAGATGTTCCCGCAGCAGCAGGCCACATGGACCAGGGGGCCCTCCTTCCCCAGGCTGAGGCCAGACGCTACAGCCAGCACCAGCGTGATGGTCTTGATCATCAGGGTCCATTTGCCCAGGTAGCCCCGGATGATGAACCCACTCAGGATGGTCTTGATCTACAGCAGAAAAATGGTTGCAGCTATGTGTAAACTGGGATGTCAGCAATGCCAGGTTTCAGACTTTAATGTCACAGTAAGTTACTTAAATGTATCAGATAGTTGGAAAGTTATGATGCTACACACGGAATCACAAGGCTGCTACTCGATAAATCCTGCTTAACGCATTATTATTATTATTATTATTATATAATAATAAATGACTTCTGTCTCCCAGGTATTAAATCCTTCCGTCAGTGTTAACCTGATCAAAGGTTCCGACTAACATACTTTCCAATGCTGCTGCAGTTTGCCTGTTCCCATGGCAACTATTCTTTTTTACAGTGCGGCAAAAGCAGTCACATCAGGACATTTCAGGGAAGAACCCACGCGCAGAATCGCACGAAACACGGTGAACGGCACAAAACCAATACGATCGCCTTTATGGAAACGTGTGTGGCTCTCGTTTCTGACAACAATAAGTAATCAATAGGAAAACAGAGCATTGCTAGTCTGCAGACAGCTCCAGTTAGCTGGCAGAGGGAGCGAGTGAGCAAAGAGACAGCCTGCCAACCTCAGTCTGGTTAAAACGACATCTCCTAAAAGGCGCATTAGCGCAACATGAGAAACTGGGGTTTCCAGGTAGGGTGCATACTTAAATCAACCTTTTGGGGGAAACCTTAGCTCAAAATAGTCCTTCATTTAGCTAGAACATCTCACCCGGGGTACATTGCATTGAGAGAATACGGTTTTCCTCACCTCAGGGATCCCCGAGCCGCAGGCGTAGGGTGCAAACACCTTGACCAGACACACAGCGAGGAAGGCGAAGGACAGGGCCCAGTAAATATACATGAAGTAGTTCATGATGTATGAGCCAGGACCCTGCAGAGGTATGAAGGAGGCAGGAGGGATCAGCCTGAAACTCACCAAACATCATGCTTATACGGTGCAACTCAAGACAAGCTGCATGACATAAATGTAACTGATCCTGTTACTGTGGTTTCTGCTGCATTTGGGCCATTTAAACAGAACATGATCCAATTTAAATGCTTTTGGTAGGTGTTTTACACCTTTACATCCTGGGATCCAGAAGAAACATGGAGGGGAGAGAGTTTGAGCAGCATCGCTACAACATTAAATTGCTTACAAATCAGAAAATATATACTATATACAGTCAAGCCTGAAATGAATCATATTGTACCTCTGCCAAATAAAGGCAACATCATTGTGGCCAAAGTATTTAATTTGTGTTCCATCTGACCATAAAACAGACGTCCAAAGGTCTCCCTTGTCCAGATGAACAATTGCAAAGGCCAAATCAGCTTTTGTGTGCGTTAAGTACGTCCTCCTTGGCCTGCATCTGTGGAACCCAGCAGTGTGCAGGGTCCGTTGGACCGCCTGCCTTGAGCTGTTGCCACCAGCAGAGCCCAGATTCATCAGGACGGCCTTGGTAGTGATCCCTGGATTCGTTGTTACCTCTCTCACTATCCTCCTGACCAGCACAGGTGTCACTTTTGGCTTCTGACCTCGTCCTCAGAGTTTTCACAGTGCGGAAGGCCTCATATTTTTTCAGTTGTTCCCAATGAATCAGGGTAATCAGGATGCTTTACAGCTTGGACCATTTGGAATGGTATAGAACTTGACTGGGACAGTCAGGATATGAATAATTTTGCCACTTTTTGTTGTAAATATGTAAATAAAAGATAAAAAATAAAAGATAATTTTTTTCCACAATGACACCTCTTGTACACCATCTTTATTATCTTTTGAGAGAAGCCGGTGTCATTTTCAAGTAAAAAAAAATGCTGGTTGAATACTAGTAATTTTAGAACAGAATTTGCTAGGGGTATGAATAATTCCAGGTTTGACTGTACATACACTAGAACCATCCTTTGGAGCACAGAAAATGCTTCTGAAGTGACTGAGGTCCCTGTCGAGCCTGTGTTTGTCTACCTCAGCCTGCCCAAGTATGAGCTCGGCCCAGCTCTTCCACTGAGGGCACTTGTCCCGCTCAGCGAACGTGGTCTCATTGGACGTCCAGCAGCACTGCTCGTGGTTGTACCACATGGCACTCAGACAAACTCCCTCCTTTACGTCGTTCATCCAGTCAGCGGCAATGTCAATCAGGCCAGCCAAAGCACCTGACAGGAGGTGGAAGGGGTGGAAGAACGAGGAAAGGTGGCGAGGAAGAGGTGACGGCAGGGATGCAAGAGGAAGTGGAAATAGAGTTAGCAGGCAGTTAGGTTGCTACTCATGCTTCCAGTTTAACATATCTACCATTTCTAGTCGCTAATAAGTCATTATAATATTTAAGGATATATATATATATATAATATGAAACAGGTTCAGGCTGCTACATGGTGATTTGTTGCTCTACTAACTTAAATCTTTATCATAAGCTAGAAACACTTTAGACTCAAATATTAAACTCAATTTCTAAACTGGATTCCAAATAAATGATCATGACAACCTTTATGTAAATTTTCCCAAAGATGTGTTTCTTTTATTTTTGCTGTAGCCATTTTGTGCTTAAACAAACTGTGAAAGCCTGAGCCGATGAGAGCAAAAGACTGAGACCAGGAGGAAGACTGAGCATGAGGCGAAGCATGTGAGAGTCACGGCGGAGCAGATAACAGGGCTGTGTGCATGTCGGTGCGGTGTGTGAGAGGAGTCACCCGAGGCCAGGCCGGTGAGCGTCACCACCAGCCACCCAGACCAGGCGTCGTACAGGCTCTTGGTGAACTCCCATGCCGACTCCTTTTTCTTACTGTTGATCTAAACACAAAAAGAAATGAAACCTAATCAGCAATAGACTCTAGAAGTATCATTTTCACTGTTGCTCCAGTAAAACACTTTCCAACACGGTAGATAAGACCAGGTTATAAATGCAGTGTTCCACAATGTATTCAAATGATATTCAAAATGTCTGAGGTATTATTTACATGTGAGCTGCAGTAAAACACTTCAAACAAAATGGTACTGGAAATATTGTGCCACCTCATATAATTTAGTAGAGAAATGTAGGGCAGCCGGCAGTGGAAATCTGTCCTACAGCCAACCATAGTTAACGTGTTAACTAAAAACAGTGCAGAGTGTTTATTTGCACTACTAAAGCCTGCCTTCAGACAGCATCACATGATTCCTGACATGACTTAGTGTGTAGGTCCCTTGGTTTCTGCAGCTTCTGCGTCCTCACCTTTCTGTGTCTCTCGCGGTCCTTGCATTTCTCTCGTACCCAGTCGATGGTATGGAAGTCGTCGTAGGTCCCAACACCGGGGATGGGCTCCTCTAGGAAGTCCAAGAGGTGAGTGGAGCTGCTGGCGGCGCCGCCCCCGTTAGACATGGCGTAGTTAGACCCTAAAGACGGGACGGCAGGAATTCACTAAAGAACCACAGTGTTCACCTCAGACAATGCTATTAAACCTATCAAACCATCTAAAGGTTTGGCCAAACTTTCTAACTGAACTGAACTGTGCCTGAAGCCTTTTCCAATAATTTGTTGGCAAAGCATTCAGAACATAAACAAGCACTGAATTCTGTGCCCTAAAACCACATGTGCTTTACAGAGTAAACACATTGTAAACCACCCATGCCAAGGACTTGCAACATGGTTTAGTAAGAAGCGAATATAACTTCATGTTGGAACAACATTAAGCAAGTAGAGGTTTATGAGCTCTGCTGAAACATTTGTCTGAGCAAACTGTGCAAAAACACCTGGAGGAAATCTATCACCCATGTTTTTGCAAACAGTCACACCTCAGCTGGAGGAGCAGTAAGCTGCTGGTGGGAACCTCGACAGACTTAATTCTGCCTTTAGGGGATTTATTGATGGTAAAAATAGCTCAGTGTCAAGACTTTCCTTAGAATTATACAACATTATGACTGATGGGACACGGCTGGATGCTGGCTGGGTGCACATGTTTTATACAGGGAGAACAAGCACAACAGACAGAGCAGAGACCCCTCTGGCTCCTATCTGAAAATCACTGTCATTATTTGATAATAGGTTATACACTATGATAAACACTATTTTGGTAAGAATTGGAACAGTCAACATGTCTATTACCATCTTATTTATTATCCTCATAATGACTCAACCAGCTTCTACTGTAATTACACGCTAGCATTTTGAATGATAAACAACGGTGAAAAAAGCCTCATAATCCATCCTCTGACATTTGGAGTACGAGCCACCTACTGTACTACTACACAAATATGCAAACGTCGTCCTCAACACAAAGGAACATCTGTGTGACAGCAACAAAAGTGACAGAGCAATGACCGGAAGGTCTAAGTGTTCAGAAAGAAGACATCCAATAGATGATCAGCTAATGATCACAAGTTGAACTAGGTTCTTATGTTTGAGTAGCAAACATTTGATTCAAACAAACTGAGGAACAGTCGGATTATAAAATCCTTTATATGGTTTCACCTGGGATTATAAAAAGTATGTATATCCATGTTAAAGCTTAGATACACTATGTGGGGCACAGGGACGATGTGCTCTGAGGAATTGTTGGAGTTGGACAATGCCCGTCCTCCTGTGGCCCCGAGTGTATAGACACTTCCTGGATGATGATGCCACTAACTGACATTCATTCCATCAGAGTGGCTGAAACACAGTGGCTGTTTCATAAACACATCACCTCATATCCTCCTTCCTTTGATGGGGGAGTAAGAAAATATAATAAAAAAATAGAATTTATGCAAAAAGCAGACGCACAGAATCACATAACAACCAATTCATAAAGAAAGTGTGAGTGTGAGTGTAAGCTGCTGCTGCTGCTGTAGTGGAGTCTGCAGCAGAAGGTCGGGCTTGGCAGGTTAACTCATGCTAATATTACACATTATGAACTGTGACAGCCACAGTCTGGGTCCAGGGATGTGTGAGCAGACAGGAGGTGGAACTGTGATGTTTTGAAGAAGACTGAAGTGGGACCTTTGTAAATGTAACCACAAGTTAACACAACTGTAATCAAAGCTCAAACAAACATAACAAATCAATCAGGACTAGACATTTATTCATATATCCAGTTTAAATGAACAAGTGTGTGAATTAGGTTTGCATCCTAATCAGTGAAATGACTGGCAAGCAAAACTAATGAGCAATATCTCGTGACTAATGCACAGCTCTGTTAGTATTTATACATACATTTGTCCTCAGAGTCAAGCACTGCTGCTCTAAGTATTATTTCCAACTAAAAAGTAGAAATAAATGGAATGTGGTTGAAAAAGCTTCTGTTAAAAACGGAGGACTCTGCTGATGAGTTGAACCAGACAAGCCCCCAGCGGATGACGCAGCTGTAGTTGAAGCTAAACGAGAGTGACGCCACAGAACAGAAAGCGAAGGGAGCGGCGCACGAGCGGCACCAGCACCAGAACGGAGAAAAGACGCCACGCGCAGAAACCAGGTGGAGCCTCCAGTGCATCCCAGCAAAAAGGCACGCCGGTGCACACGCCGCCTGCTGCCTGCCAGGGACACCACATCAGTGAGGGGCAGTGAGGTTGTGTGTTAAAGCTGGAGAACCTGCAGGTCCCTTCATCTGCATTCCTCTGTACTAGGCCGACTCCACTACTACTGAGTAAATCCGATAAGAGAGGTTTATGTGGAGCAGGCTGGGCCAGTGGGGGGGCAGCGGGGTTGGATTACTTCTATTCTGCTCAGTCATAATGTGACAAATAGAAAACCTAAAACTAATTGTCTGCCTGAAGATCCCTCGTCGCTGACTACATGAATCCCTGGAGTCACATGAAAGGATGATGAAATAATCATTATAGTCAAAACAAATTACTTTTAAATGGCTGACATTAGAATATCCATCCATCCACATTTCATATTTGAATACAACCATAAGATAAAAAAACAAACAAATAAGAGGTTGCAGGTTGAAGCTGTGGTACAAAGTGAATGAAGGCAGCAGTGGATGGGACCTAAACTCACCAGGGGCCTTTTGTCTCTGCTCGCTCACCGTAATAATGTAACACAGCCTAAAAGCGAAGCACAGCACTAAGATGCCAATTCCCTAACAGCAACACAGGAGGCAGAAGCAGTGCTTGTTGTAAACACAGGCATAAGCTGACACGGTCTTCCCCTCGAGGACCCTGTTTGTGTGAGGAGCCAACAGGTGCCCCCCCGACGAGGCACAGACCTGAGCATTCACACATTTGCTTCTGAGGGAGCATTAAAATGGATGACCATAACTTGCTCTGTAGCCACGGCTGCTCACAGGCCTTTGCACTAGCTCAGCTCCTCCTTTATCTTATTATCTGAGGCCGACGTGCAAACCCGCGGCTGGTTAATCATCAGCAGCGAGGCGGATGGTGAAAGGAGCTGCAGAGGAGGCTGTTTATGTTCCCACACGACCCAGAGATACCGCCAGATAGCAAGCAGCAGCAGCAGAGGCCTGCCACATCGCTACGTGCACGAGGACGACGACGGCCTCTGTCATCAGTGAGAGGAGGGAAGAGAAAGAGTAGAAGGGGATGTGGCGTACCTCGTCTAGGGATCTCCTGCAGGGGGATGGTGTCCCCTCCCCCGTCATAAGGCAAATAAGGGTCGGCTGCCGCGTCCTCCTGCTCCATTTGACAGCAGCTGCGATGAGGCTAAGCTAAGTTAGGCTTCGCTGTACACTGTGTGAGCGTCAGCCGTCGCTGCCATGTTTACCCGGGGAAGACAAGCCGCGCTGTGTGAGCCACACAGCGCATGTGTGTTGGAGGAGTGAGAGAGAAACAGAGAGGCTGCACATTCCCTCTCCTCCCCCCTCCCCTTCCTCCCGCTCTCTACTGCAGCAGCTGACTGCTAGAGCTGATGTCATCACACACACACACACACACACACACACACACACACACACACACACACACACACACACACACACACACACACACACACACACACACACACACACACACACACACACACACACACACACACACACACACACACACACACACACACACACACACACACACACACAGAGAGAGAGAGAGAGAGAGAGAGAGAGAGAGACGATCACACCAGGCTGGACGCACTGCCGGCTCGGTTGCTACGGGAGATCAGTAACGAAGGAAATCATGGTGCCGGGTTACAGGGGCGTGAGTGTGTTTGGGGGTTAAAGTCTGAAATGGGCTATTTTATTCTGGACAAGTGGAGGGGAGCAGAAAGGACCAGTGGATCATTAATGAAGGGTTTGTATGGTAAATACAAAAACAGGAACACTAACTACTAGTACTACTAACTACTCACTAACATTTGGCTTTAGAATGTGAATTAGATTTTTAAGCAGAGAGCTAATTAAACTTTCACTAATGTGTATGAGCAGTAAAACCTACATTTATAATGTTAACAGCTAACCTACACAAACCCAAACCATCTAACATCAGCCTGCCGTTTGGAAAAGCCAGAGCGGCCAAAGAAATCACTTTTCCCTTGTAGTTAGCATGTTTCAGAGCGTGTCTTACTTCCAATAGTGCTGCATCGTACAGCTACACACAAGCTTTTCCTGCTCTGATGTGTATTGCCATCTCAGCAACACTGGCACGTTTCCCTTGCGACACTGTCTCATGAAAGAGTGAAGGATCCGTCTGCGTTTCCCTGTTTCCTAAACCGCAACATCAGCATTATTTACCCGTGACACTTAATAGCAGGAGTTTATGCTGGCTACGAGCTACAGTAACAGGCAACGTCCATGTTGACACTGTCACTGTGGGATCTGGAACAGATGACAAATATGTTTCATGTTTCCTTACATTATATGCACAAATTAGAGGAACACTAGTGGAAATGCATAATAAAAAAAAGATTAAATCCAGTACATGCATCACCCAGACCTGACCATTAAATATGGTTTTCAGACTGAACATTCACATATTCTCATTAGTGGCAGGATACTAATTCTTTTGTATATTTGCTTTCATCATTTGTTTTGGGGTTATTTTCAAACTGTTATTATTGTTATTGCTGCTTTGTCTGTAGTATACAGGTTAAAAACATTCACTGGACGATCTTCAAGGCGACTGTGCAGACTCTGTGTGGGGTAATGTAGGTCAACCTTTAAACACTTGGATGAAGATTAATGTGCTTCTCTCTTTCCATTGTTCTGAATTTCATCTGTGGAATCAACAAGACCACAGTATCTGAGGACAGAGGCTACATGTGTTTTATAATAATAGGTTATTATATCAAACAATAGTGATAATGTGCACCTCCCAGGCTTAATCTATGGTAGCTTAACATGTGACAGCACTTGATTCTGTTGGGACAAGAAACTAAAGAGCTTGTCAAACATGAGAGCTCGGCAGCCCTCCTACCTGTCAGCAGGGCTCCCACAGGTGATTTCAGCCATATGTTGTCACCTCCCGCACCAACAAGCAAAACCGCAACATGAGGCTCAAAACAGAATGATCTCCTGAGCCCCTGTAATCCAGTGAGTTCATCAAAGGAGCTAAATGTATTTTACTTCAAGAATCAAAGGGTTTCCAAAGCATGTTTAGTATCCAGAAAAAGTTTCAGGAAAGTTCTCCATGAAGCGAACGCCGTGGCTCACGCTGCCGTCTGAGCAAAGAGCAGGGCGTTCTGTGAACCCACCCCTCGGCACTACGTAAAAATAGTACAGGGAGGCAGGGACAAACAGTGCAGCGACTTCAAGGAAGGGCATCCAGGCACTTCCTGAAGTGCTTGCTCACACGGAAGTGGTAGCCAAACTGGTTCATGGGAATGTCAGGGTGCAGTGTTCCAAGAGGAGAGGAGACAGGTAGAACAGGTGGAGTCCAGGTACACACTCCAGAACACGGCCACACCATCCAAAGACATTAAAGACAAGGATCATTGTAAACAGGTCAAACAGGAGCTGTAAATGATTGTCAGGGTTCAGATTTCTTCATCTCGTGCCTTCCCACGTTATGACATCGTCAGTGTGTGTGCTGAAACATTTCGCTCACAGTTTGAAGCAGCAGTGACAGCGTAAGCACTGGCAGGTTAGGGTTACTCTGTGCTTTCGCCTTCAGTGGATAACAGCATCCAGATCCGGTTTCAGAGTAGAAGAATAAGAAGCTAATCAGCAGGCAGAGACTGGAAAAACTGAAATAGAAGCCAAATTACACTACATAATACAAACTCTGCCTCTATTAGTCATTCATAAAGGCCAGATGATTAGAGCAACCAGTTTAAGCCTAATTACTAAAGCCACATCTAATATTTTACAGCTTGGGGTCAAACCAACTTATTTAAATAATAATTAACAGCTTTGCTGAATGTACAAGATATAAACACTAATGATTTGTTTAATCTTTAAAGATAGAAAGATAGAATAGTAAGAAATAAGGAATAAGGAATCTACATACAGTATTTAGTCTACTAGAACAACCAGGATCAAGCATGGATGGATGACAAACAGTGCAATGTTTATGTAGCAGTCAGACCTGCAGCATGACAGAGATCACTTCCTGCACTTAAAGTCTGACTGAGCAAAGTCAGCAGAAAAAACAACGCACTCAAGATGACGACAAACAGGAGGAGGAACCAAGACTGTTACATGCATGACAGTGCTGCTGAGACCACAATGGAAACCAGATTAAAGAGGATTTAAAAATGAAGGACCAGGGAAGATTAAGGATCAGCACAGACATCCTGAAATTGGAAAAGAATGGAATATTCTGGTGAAAAGGTCCCAGACAGTTAACACAGGAACGCTGGATTCATTGTGGCTTCCATGTATGTATTGGCCTTTGGTGAGGCTCGATATGTGAAATTGAGTGTTAGAGAACAGTGATGTCTAGACGCAAAAAAGCAGTGTGTGACAAGACGACAGGTAGATCCAACCTGGTGGTTGCTAATAAGCACACAAGCCCAGAAATGCGCTCCCAAACTCTGCGCTTTAGCTCCAGCATGACCCACTTAGTTTCAGTGGCCACGCTTTGTAGTCCAGCAACACAACTCATAGCGACCAATCTGAAGACAAGAATCCACTGCTACAGTGTTGGCACTGGTACTGCAGAGCAACACACAAACAGGTTCAACACAGAAGCAGAGGTGAGGAACAGGCAGGAGGACTTTGTCCAAGGACTCCGACACATGAGCAGACACACAGCATCTGCTGCTGCAGCTGGACATCAGCAGTGCAGTGGCTCACATCCAGAGCAGCGTGCTCTGCTTTGGGTCTACTGGTCCAGTCAGGGTGAGTGCCCCACACCGCTTACCTGGGGAGGCAGCGTCCCCATCCAGCAGGTTGTCATCCTCAGTGGTGTGGAAGTCCATGATGACGCCGGCTCCATCCAGCAGCTCCTCGTCGCTGCTGGCGCTGGCGATGCTGTTGTAGCTGTTCCTGCAGTAGCCTCTGTGGTACAGCTGCTCTGACTCCATTTAGCAACACACCAGTGCCCTGGATGATGACAAAGAGGGAGGAGGGGAGTGGTGGAGAGAAGCACACAGTGTTCAGAGGAGGATAGTTTATAAAGTCTCCCAGATGAAGTGAGACTGTCAGGGACAAACACCAGTGGGTTGGGTTGTTACCCTATACTCTGACACAGAGCTAAACAGCAAAGTGAGGCTGTGATGGATGAAATCATAGTAAACACAACATCCCAACTTTGTCATTGGTTGAACAGCACAACAGACACACTGAATTTATAGCTGAGAGCAAACTTAATGAGAACATTATGGAAACGAATAATTTAGTTAAAACAAATCAATTATTATTTATTATTATGTTTCTCAAATCTAAATGCTGCAATGTGCAATTATAAAATTTAAAAAGGCATTTGTCAGTTGTGAACCAAGCAAAGCACATGTTCATTGCACAACCACGTGGTGTATTTATAGAGAGGATTATATGACCCTATGATGACAGGCTGCTAGAATAAAGAGAAGCACAGCATCAACACAAACCTGTTCTCAAACTGCGCCCCCGTGTGGACAAGGAGCCACAGCAGAGCAGCCTGTGACTGCACGTGACTCAGGTCGTGACAAATTAGATCTTAAATGATTCCCATGGAGTCGAGCACAGCGATAGGCTAATGACGGCAAAAAGTGAAAGATATGCTGAAGACGTTTACAGAAAGATGAGCCTAGAGGCATCGTGAGTCACCCAGTAATAAAAAGGGAGAGAGACATTAACATGTCCTGGTGCTGCAGCCTGACTGATCTGCACTAATCTTTACAGGATAATAGACCTCCATGTGATTTACATTTTCTTGGGTTTCTGAATTTCACAATAAAAGAAAAGTGAGAAAAAGAGAAAAGCTGTAGTCAGCTCAACCGGTTCTCTCAAATGTGAAAACTGTTGAAATGCAGCTGAACACTGGAACTGCTGTGATGAGACATACCAATAATCACACATAAAAAAGCTTTATGGCATTGGAAGCAATGATGATGGTGATCTAGAGAACAGAACCTAGTTTAGAACTAAGGACTAAGACACTGGGGTGGTCTCCAACCTTTTGATTTACCCTGAATAACTTTGCATCAGGTGGCCTCAGAGGATTCAGTGCTGTTTTAAATGCAAATGCTCAATTTGATTTCTCTTTGTTTTGTGGAAGTCAGTCAATTCTACCAAACCCATTCTGACACATTATTATGAGAATGAAACCACAGGGGCTGGCCAAGGATGAAAGGCGTCTGCAAACATCAACAGTGAAACTGAGTACCACTAATCCGCACTGGAACAAACCCTAACGTGAGGCTGAGAGAAAAGATAAACTTTCCACGAGCCAACAATCACAGTGATTCACAACGAAACAGGGCCTCCATTCGCCCTATATCAAATCAGCGAGAGCAGGAAATTCAATTCAGCTTGTTTTTAGAGTCACCGTTGAGACTGTAGGTGAAGCAGAAACACATCTGACACCAAGTTACATCCAAAGTCATCACAATGTCTTCTGGAGTTAAACTGTGGTAGTGACAGAATAGCTGTCAAATAATGATATGCTGGTGCAGTTTGATCTACCAAAAAATATCAACCTGCAGTGTTCTTGTTCATGATGCTTTGGAGGAACTGCCCTGTTTGAAGTCAGTTGAGGACAAGGAGAAGTGTTTGTGTGTGTCACTGTTGATAACAGCAGTAAGGCAACAAACCATTGCAGGGTCACTGACGTTACACAACTAGTTGAGCAGCAAGGAGTCTTATCTTCCTCCAACTGGTCACTATGGAGGTGTTGCCCAGGCGACCGTTGCTGGGATGTGACTCAGCATTTTGCCCTCCTAACGAACGAGCTCGCACCTCCTCCACAGACAAGGCCAGAAAGTTGACACACATCCATCGAAAGGGAGCAGTCAGTCGATGCATGGATCGCGAAGCACCCTCTGTGCTCCGCTCCAGGGCAACAGGGAGCCTTCAATCCTCAGTTAAAATGAACAGCATTAGTGTAAACTGACTGTCAATGTTGTGTAGTGACGTTTGAGAACACAAGCAGTCAATGCAGGAAAAAATGCAGAGCTATTATTGTCATCACTAATATCAGATCTTACATTATTATTATTATTATTATTATTATTATTATTATTATTATTATTATTGCGTTGAAGACTCATCTCTCTTACACTCTTTTACTTCAGCATTGTGTATCCTACAGGTCTAAGTATGTATATTTACCCGCGTGTGATTGTTACATCAACGCAGCAGCACATCCTTAGTGGTGGTTTTTAGACTAGTTGAAATTCAGGCCCAGGCGGCCAGCAGTGTTTCTTAAGTCAGGCTTTATAGTCCCAGACCAAAGTGATGCTGCAGGCCATAGTGCCTACTTGCTCCAGCCTCAATAATGCCAAGCGTGATGGAAAACCAGCCACAACACTCAACACTCTGACTGTCGCATGAAACCGTCCCCTGAGCTGATGTCTCACGTCCGCTGACCACCCATCACAGCGCTCAACTCACTGCTTGTCCTTTTTTTAACACCCAGCCTATGTCAGGGTGAGAATAGCATTAGTAGTCAATACACCCTTTAATAAAGAGTGTTCCATTTACATTTTCAAAATAGTGAAGTAATAGTAATAGTTTTAAGTCTCCATAGGAGAAAATACTGAAGGCAACAATTTGCATTATTTTGCATGCTTTTGTTACTGTCCTGTGAAATCTAATACTCCACTTCTAAATAAACAATAAAGCAAGGAAAATGTATAAACTGCATGTGATATTGGAGGCTCAGCAATACAGGGATGAATACTGAGAAGAATGAATGAAACTAATGCAGAACGGAAGCAAACACCCAGACAGACATAACGCAATCAGGAGAGCTGATTAAACCAACAGCTAAAGCAAATCAAATAAGGAGCGCGCCTCTGGCTGACATGGCTCCATCCGCTGGGCGGAAAGCTGAGCTGATTATTTAACATGGAGTTAATGCCTCACAGAAATGTTAAAGCATGTGAAATAATCAGTGCCATAATTACAAATGTTGTGTCACAAAAGGCTTGTGTTTTCTGTATAGTCTGTCTAAAAGGAGGCGTGATCTGTAATGTAAGCTACCACATGACCTACAGGCAGGAAGGTATTAGTTACTAGCTAAAAAAATGAATGCAACATAATTTATTTTAAATTGCAGCATCCAAGCTCATCTGGGCTTCACGTGGTAACAACAGTCAAAACGTCAAGTTCTGCACAAGTCCTGCGTGTGCAATGTGAGAATCTGCAGTTTAAATATCTCTATCCCTTCTGTTATTTAGATTGTTCATTTTCTAAAAACAACAATTTAAGAACATATTCTCTGGGAACATCGCAGCAGAAAATGTTTTCTACACAAAGCAGTATGTGCCTCTGAAAATACTATACACTATTATGATCCAGGTCTCCCTCACAGTGTATTACTGTGCATGTATATGTCAGCCTAGGTTCACAGTTCAAGTCTATCTGAGTCCTGAACACAAATCTGTAAATGTACTGGTCGTCTGACCAGCTCAGCTTGACTTCATGGCTCATAAAGTATCAAATCTCAAATCTGGAAAACTGCAGCAGTGAACATTAACATGTGACTGAACTTTCTACGCCAGTTTGTCAGCTGAATTCCAGCTAAATGACTGTAATGTGGGGGACTTTCAAGTTTCGGCTGCGTGACTGGCGCTAGAGCAAAACCTGCACAATAACATCACTGTTTAAGCATCGACGACAAGGCTGTAGAACATGAACACAGGAGTTAGCTGTGCGCGTGAAGGCTACATCTGGCTTAGGTGGAAATAAGGGGACGTTTAAAGGGAATAGCGTGCATGTAGAGCACACGTTGTGTAACTTCACTTCATCTGAGCTGCAGCCGAAGGCCTGGCTGCTCAAAACGCCAAGTTACCCCCAAACACGCGCGGACGCGCGCGGAAGCTAGCTTTAAACCCCACTAGCCCCCGGGACGGCTAGGAAGCTAGCGATGCGCTAGCGCAGCACCTGTTCGAGACGCGGCAGGGCCGTAGAACAGGCCACCTGTGAGTTCAGTGTGTGTGACGGCTGATGAGAGGGCGGGCGGATGGCCTCGGGTGCAGGAACAAACGGGCTGCCGCGCTCCGCCGAGCAGCGGGCGCCGCGGCGGCTCTAAAACACGCCAACGTACCTTCCCGATGCCTCACTTCCAGCTCGGACGCAGCGGTTCATCGTCTTCCTGCGCGGAGGCGACGGTTTCTTCTCCTACACGGATGGATTGGACTTTCTCCTCATCGTGATGCTGCTGTTGTCTTTTTTTCAGTCCCATTCCCGTGTCGGTGACGTTCACTTCCTGTCTCCCATCCCAGCGGCGGCTCCCACCCCCCGCAGTGTGTGGCGGTAGAAGCCCTGGAGCAGAAAGAGCCCGAAGCCGCTAAACCGCACGAGGAGGTGGCGATCGGTTATTAGTTAAAGCGGGAAAAGCGCAAAAATCCAAAAATAGAAACATACAGAATGTTTCTAACATCCCTGAAAAATCATATTCTGCAAAATTTACAATTTTAAAGTGTTGGTAAATTAAAAAAACACAGCGCTGCTGATGTTAAGACATGATACACTGGTATGTTATCAGTTTATATGTCATAGATGCTGTTTTCTTCCTGTTGTTTCAACTCCACTATGTAAATGTGGGTTGACACACACACACACACACACACACACACACACACACACTTTAGCTTTTCACCCAGTTGCTTTTGCATGTAGCGACAATAGTCACCAGTGAGAACTCAGTATTCACGGAGCAGCTTGATCAATAGGCACAAATCATATCAATTTGAGTAATAAATGAGTCATTATAGTCAAGAATGAGAAAACGTTCCCAAATGTGTGTGTGGGATCTGTTGGGTTTAGTTGTGTAAGGTCTTAAACCTTGCTTTGTAAAGTGCCTTGAGATAAACTTGTCGTGATTTGGCGCTATATAAATACAATAAATTGAAATTGAATTTTAAATAATTATTTTGACTTTGGCAGCATCACATCTGAGGAACCTAAGCAGGTCTGTGAGATGAATCTGACCAAACTACTGCTTTCAGAAGGTTGGGAATACATTTTTCAGGTCTGGAGGTTTGAAGATTGAAGCTTTAAATCGCTGAAGTTGTCAATTATTGTCAAATAAAACACTCATTAACCTAAAAGCCTGAAGTGTAGAATGAACGGTGCTCTGAAGGAACCAGGTTAATGATTGTCTGCCATGTTTTTTGTTATTGTGTATTTTCTCAGCAAAACGGCACAGTGATGCTTTTCAAATTCAGTATTACACATTATAACATTTTAAATTTTTTATTTTATATTGCAAATATGAAATTACACAGTAATATCAGATATCAGGACAGGAATGTTTCCCAGAACTGCATTTTGCATTAATCCATTTCCCACCACCCAACAGTGCCATCTATTGATCAGTATAAGTACTGTCATTTATAAACTCATTTAAACTCAAATGCTGGTCAACTGGTCCAACTTGCCTGAATTCAATTACCAGATGAATTAACTTTCCAAACTAATAGATAGTAAAACTATCCAGTGTTTCAGATTATAAAAAAATACATCTCTCATTTTTATTAATTTCAAGCTTCATTAATTTACTCCTTCCACCCTTATTCAAATCATGTTCATGCTGTCAATGCTTAATGATGGAAACCTGAGAAAAACAGTATTACATTTCACAAACTCAGTACATCATTGACTTGTCTCTCACACAAAGCATCAGGTTCAGTTTGTTGCCTGTGTTCAGATTTTAGTCCTACCATCCTGTCTCTCCGTGACTCAATTTGACTGAATCATGTTTTTCCCAGAGTGTGGTAGAAGCCAGTGTCTCTGCGGTGCTGTTGGACTGGCATGTTTTTCCTGGTGCTGCTGACTTTCTCCTGGTCGATCTCCACCAGCACTATGCCTGGCTCCTCCCCCCCACAGTCCCCCAGCACAACACCCCAGGGGTCCACGGCCAACGCGTGGCCGTACGACGAGCGCTTCTCGTGGTGCCGGCCGACCTGTGCTGCCGCCAGGACGAAGCACTGAGTCTCCACTGCCCGTGCACGAAGCAGCACCTGCAAATGAATGTGTAAAGCGCATTCTTGTCATCTATTACAGATTAAGACACAAAAAGCCTGAAAAATAAAATGAACATATCCCACCTCCCAGTGAGCAGCTCCTGTAGGTACAGTGAAGGCTGAGGGGTATGTGAGGATCTCAGCCCCATGCGTCTGAAGAGCCAGTGACAACTCAGGGAATCTGAGATCATAGCAGATGCCCAAACCCACCTGTGTTAACCATGAGGAAGGGTTTGTTAATACATGTACTAATAGAGTTTACTGTGAGGTTGTAGTGCTAATGAGGTGTTTATCAAAATATAACATAAAATGACACCTTGCCAATGGGAGTTTGGACTGGGGACACAAGAGATGGTCCAGGAATGGTAAAGGCACTTTCTTTAAGGAATACACCTCTTTCTGGAATTTCCACATCAAACAAATGGGACTTCCTGTAGACTGAAACAACCTCACCTGTGGGAATAAAGGAAACATCAAGCTAAAATCATGACCTGTGGAGCATTTTGTTAGCAAACTACCAGACAGGGGCTGTTAGACATTCAGAACCTTTATCATTAATAATGATGTGACTGTTGTATATTCTCCTGTCTGTCTCCCAGTTGTGTCCTTGTTCATGAAAGCCTCCAAGTGACAGCCACACCTTTAGCTTCCTAGAAAACAATGATAAAATGAACATTCCTTTGCCTTTTAATTTTGCTGTATGAACCTTGTGTCTACCTGGCTAGCCGAGTGTATTGTGACACTGTGTCTCCTTCTAGACTCTCAGCCAGTGTCAACGTCTCCTCTCGGCTCGATCCAATGTAGTCAAACCCCTCTGGCAGAAAGACCATGCAGGCCCCTCGCTCCCTGGCGTCCTCCACCAGCCGCTTACAGGTGGAGAAGTTGGCCTGCTTGTCAGGGGTGGCCGTCACCTGACACACTGCAGCCACTGGGTGGGACACAGTGGACATCCTGCACAGAAGGCGTTGGGTTAACCACAGCTGGTTATTAACTGCCCTGGTGTTTCTGTTTGCAGAGTATTTACAGTGTGGCTTCTAAGGAAACACACATAATTCAGTTATTATAACAACAGAACAACAAACATGGTAATCATGCAATATTACGGGGATTTGTAGATATTTTCACATGTGTGACCTACTAAAGAAGGCCTGCATTCATGTAGTTTATGTACTATCGTAAGTTGAAAAGAACACAAAGCCATGTGTTCGCCTACAGGTCGGTTAAAATATTCCCCCTCATTAGAATAATAACATACCTGCTTTGTAGCCTGGTCAGTTGTTTCCAAACAGGGAGAAAAGCTGAACACTTTCCACCAGATGCGACAATGCCCCTGATCCTGAACATCGGTTTAAGATGGACCTGTCCAGCTGTCAAAGTCCCGGTTTATTTCTTGTTGGTGGTGTTTGTTCCAGTGTCGAGCTCAGCCCTCCACAACAAGAAGGCGACAGCCTTCACTCTTCTTCTCTGCCGAGTGTCAGTGTCTGTGGAGGCACATCAGCGCCACCCGCTGGACATTAGTTGTAGGATAAGATAAGAAAACCTTATATTCACACAGCGGGGAAATGACTTCACACAACAGCAAAGTACAGAGCAGAGAATACAGCGACAGAATCAAAAAAAGTTAAAGACAGTTTGTGTTAACACAGTACAATGCAATACAGTACAGACCGAGTATGGGGTTATTAGAAGGGTGATTGCACAGTAATAAATATAACTCTTGTACCGCTTTGCACAAATGTTGCACAGACAAATTGTTGCACCTTGTGTCCGTTAACCTGTGGCCATCAGCCTGAGTTTTCTGAATCATAGCTTTGGTGCAGAGTCTGGAAATGCCGCTCTAAATTGCCCTTCTTTGGTAAGGCCATGCTTGCATTGCAAATAAGAAAGAATTTGAATAAACAAAAAACTAATCTGTTTCCCATTTCCAATGAAAATGACACGTTTTAGTTTTTTTTTCCCCAGACACTTCCTCCAGCTTTTCCGGTGGGACCCCAAGGCGTTCCCTATCCAGCAGGGAGAGCATGTTGTGGGTCTTCCTGGGTTCTCCTACTGGAAAACCTCCCCAGGGAGGTGTCCAGGAGGCATCCAATACAGATGCCTTTCGGCTCAGCTCCCTCTTCACCACGACGGACCGGTACATTTTTTCAGTCGCTGCACTGATCCGTCTGTCAAAGGTTTGATTGTTTTGCGGGGGAAGTGTGGATGCACTGAAATATGTTAATAATGCACTAAAAAGAACCAGGTTCGATTATGGGATCATAGTGTATGGCTCAGCAGCAAAGTCAGTGTTACAGGTTCCGGACGTTGTGCAGGCAAGAGGTAGGTAGGTGAGAAAGAGGTAGAAGTGGGTAATTATATCCCCCAAAGTTCTCTTTGGAGGCTGAAAGATGTGAGGGTGGAGGGTGTCTGGAGGAGAGGAAAAGGGTGGAGAATATTAATGAAGTTCA
The DNA here is from genome assembly GCF_900634795.4 of Betta splendens. NCBI lineage: Eukaryota > Metazoa > Chordata > Actinopteri > Anabantiformes > Osphronemidae > Betta > Betta splendens. The sequence continues at coordinate 21,191,274 of NC_040882.2, read as the reverse complement.
TGAGTTTCATAATATAGTAGAGATGAAATACAGGGGATATCTTTAGATATTCAGCGATGGGTCAAAAGATCAAAAATCGGGGAAAACAGGTGCAGGAGTGGTGTTGGAAAACAGCAGCAGAAGTCAGAGTCAGAACTGTGTTTTTGTAGTGGAGTGTGTTTGTAGTGGAGTTGGTAGCGATCAGGGTGGCACTGAGGCGAGTGGAGCGTAGCAGGTGGAGGAGGGTTTTATTCTGCATTGATCCTCTGTCAGAATCAACCAAAGTATCACCAGGACGTTTTATTGACGTCTTGGATTTATTTACTAGAAATAGTGAAACTGGAAATAGTGAGATTGTGTTGATGTGGGTTCTGGGACATGTGGGTATTAAAGGGTGTATTAAAGGGAGTGAGTGGATAGAGTGGTGAAATAAGCAACGGAGCAGGAGGCGGTTAGAGAAAATGTTGGACTGCCAAGAGGTGAAGAGGAAAGCATAATTTAGGGGAATATTGTTATTATAAGGAGTGGCAGGAGGAGTTGGATAGTTTGACTTGATGGACATAGACCTAAACGTAATATAATAAACTCTAGAAGTTTTATTTTACCAGAGCCTGGGAATATTTACATATTTACACAGACCCCACCCTGGTATAAAACCAGGCTTAGCAGTGAGAGCAGAGTAGTGGGTGGAACAACAGCTGGGAGGAAGGTCCAGGTCGCCGCGGTACCAGATCCATCCACAGACGATACGCTGAGAAGAAGCTGAACCAACTCTGAAATGGCTCCAACGACAAGCCGTCCATGTGAGTAGCTCATGACGAGCAGTTCCTTCAGTTACTGAGTGTTATAGCTGACGAACTGCCTTATGTTTGTACTGAACAGCCAGACAAAGGGCCAGCTCACCGAGAGAAGGGCGAGTCAATAACCCACATTCAGCAACAAGACGGGAACAAATCAGACAGAGATCAGGTAAAAACTCAGTACAAAGCGACTTCATCACATCATGTCATTGACTCGGGTCAGTGAGGGGCAGAAGAGTTTTGGTGTTATTTTACGTGGTTTTGTTTTATTCATAGGTTTGATGTGTGGACGTCCTGTAGCTGGACAGACTGGAAGAATGGGTAATAATCATTTACAGGTGGTTTTCCTCATATGAGATATCATCAGACCGAACTAGTTAGATGAGGCTGCTCCTTTGTTTGCTTATTAAGGCTAAATCATGTCATCATAAATGTTAATGTTACTGTGACAGTTAAAAATGCAGAGGAGATAATGTTCTGTGCAACAACAGAGAAGATGACCGGAACCAAGTAATGTACGACCTGGATCGAAATGATCGCTGACAATAACGCTTGTACCCTGTGATCTCTTTGATTCCACAGTTGGAAGCCAAGACGTTCTGACCAAAGACCAACACTTGTTAAAGATGATGATATCAAATCTGCTGTCCTTGGATACAGCACAGAACACAAACTTTATGGCTTTTGTCCGTGCACTTAAGCCCACTTTTCAGATTCCTACAGAGCCTCAGATGAATTCACTGCTCCACAGTGTTTACAAGGAACAGGTGAAAAAGCTGCAGCAGGCCTTGGGCTCACCTGAGCACATCGTGCTCTCATGCGAGTTGTGGTCTTCAAGCCCTGAAGACTCCTACCTAACAGTGAGCTGCCACTTTGTGGATGACCGTGGGAAACTCAAGTCCTTCATGCTTAAGACGACAAGCATGCTGGGAGATGACTCTGCTGCCAGCATTAAGAACCACCTCTCAGCTGTCATGGAGGCTTGGAAGATAGAGGAAAAGGTCCACGGGGTGGTCCGAGCTGGCTTACCCCAACTGAAGGGCATTAAAACCAGTTGGCTGCACATGCCATGTTTTGCTGATACTCTGAATGTAATATTTAGAGACATGAGGAAGAATGATAAGCTCTCAAACATTCTCAAGAAGTGCCAGACCATCATCAGGTTCTTCAAGAACAACTCTGACAAAGAGCAAAGGCTCCAAGAGATTAAAAAATGTCCGGATATGAGGCACGGTAAACTGATCCTGTACTCAGGGGACCAGTGGCTCGTCTGGTTGAACATGCTGCAGCAACTGCAGCAACAGTACCCAGCCATGTTGATGGTGTTTGCAGAGTCAGATAGGTCTGACCTAAATTTGAGTGAAAATGAAATTAAGCTCATAAACAACATTGTTTCAGCTCTGCTTCATCTCAGTAAAGCCACGTCAAAGATGAAAACAGAAGGGTTTGACACCATTGCACTCATTGTGCCTATTCAGGAGATGCTCATAAAATCACTTGAAAAAGAGCAAAGTAACAACAATGTTGCTGAGATTTTACTGTCCCATTGCAAAAAAGAGTTTGGTGACATCAACGAATCTAAACTGGCAACTAGCACATTCCTTGACCCCAGATATAAAAACCAACTAGGAGAGGAAAACAAAAAGCTGGCAAGGAAAGAAATAATGAAAGCTAAGCAGGACGTGCCTCCGGCCAAGATGACAAAAGTCCTGGACAGATACATGGCCTACAAGCCCACTGCAAAGGACTCAAACCCATTGTCCTGGTGGATCCACACAGGGAGGGATAAATTTGGTGAGTTAAGCAACCTCGCTCTGCAGAAACTCAGCATTGTCTCCACTGCTGTGCCCTTGGAGAGGGCTTTCTGCCGTGCACCGGATCGTTTCTCAACCCTCAGGAGCTCCCTCGAGCCAGAAAACCTGGACATGACTTTGTTTCTACACAGCAACTGGTCTGATAGCTCTTAGATGCAAATTCATGGTGTTTTTATGGAAATGCCACCCACACAGTGACAGAGTCAGAGTCTCTGTCCCTGCTCAGTAAAAAAAAAAAAACACCATGAATGTGGCTCTGAATGTGGAGCTTGTCTCGTGTTAGAGCTCACATGCCTCACTTTACATCTATGTGGGGTTTCATGAGTTAAAAATGAAACAAACCTATTTTTCAAAATAAAAGTAGTCTTTCCTCAGTTTTAGACTTTCCAGTCTTTGTTTAGCTTGTTTTTTAGGTTTTTAATCTTGTTTAATATTTGTCATGTCAGAAACCTTAGATTATATTTTAAATTAATTTCATCCTGTTAAATTGTGTTTCTTTTAAATCATGTCAGAATAAAATTGCCTTGGATTGTGAACTATCACAGAAAACTACATGATAGCATTTTTGTTCTAAAAATTATACACATAACACACTATTGTTAAACTATTCCTGCAAATTACTAACTAACAAGCACTAACAACACTAACACGAGCATGAGACTAGTACCACTACTGCTAGTACTACAGTAGTTCTACTTATGAAATTAAAACGTGGACAAACTGGATCTCAAGTGTGGATCACAGCGATGCCGGTGTCGTGCCAGAAAGTGACTGTTGTCGACGTAAAAACAGCATCTTATTGGTTCTACTGGCCTCAGACAAGTGGTTAGAATGAATGTTTATGACATTTATTAATATAATCAAAGAGAAGTTAAGATGAGGCAGAAATAAGCTTCTTAAAAAAACATCTTGGTTGTAATCACTTTTAGGCAACATGAAAACATCATCTTACTGGTTAAACTGGCCTCAGAAAGGTAGAGTACATGCAGTTCAATAAACTGGATGTTTATTAATTTTAGTTAAACTGAGGCAGAAATAAGCTTCTTATCAAAAGATATTGGGCCCAATCACGTTTTGGCAAATTCAAAACCTTTTAGAGGTTCTATTGGTCTAATGCACACATTAAAAGTGATGAAACGACTTGGTGCTAAACGTCTTTAAGCGGTGGTGCACGCTCCTGCGTCCAATTTTTGGCAGAGAGTAACGTTGTTAGGCACGACGCCTGTCTGCTGATCCACACATAGTAACTGTAACACCTGTCCAGGATCCCTTTGCATTTCTTCACAGGCGATCGCCGCAGGCAGCTCTGCACATCCATCCCGGGGTCCTTCTCAGCAACACCCTTCCAAGATGGCAGCCAACAGTAGCAGCACGGGTGGCAAGTCTAGCAACAGCGCTGGAGGAAAACAGTCCGGCCCTACAGCCGAACAGGTACCATCACCTCTACCGCGACCCAATCCAGTCTGCGCAGTTGATTCTGCTGTTGTCTAGTTGTACCAAGTGAAGCTAGCCCTGCTTATCGGACTCTCAGCTAACCAGAGCTAACGTTAGCTTCGTCACCGCTTCGTCCACAAACCCACATAGCACAGTTAACAGGAGGACGGGCGTCAGTGTTGTGTGCAGTCATGAGCTTTTTGTCACTGCTTCATACGTCTGACCGAGAGTTTGGTAGATTTCAGTTGCATAAAAACACACAATTCTAATGGAATGGTGTGGGTCTTAGCCAGCAGTAGTGGCTAAGGCTATTTATAACTCTAAAACTCATGTCTGCCCTCTGCATTTAACCACTAATTAAAATATTGAATTGCCAGCACAGACTGAAATATTCCGACATCATATTTGACACAATGTCCGAATAGAGCAATAAAAAAGTTTTTTTTTTACTTGTACCAAACTTCAAATAATTACACAAATTATCACTAATAAATCATCTATTAACCATTTGGAAGTATACATGTACAACAGGCAACAAACGTTTGGCTTTTTAAAACGATCTTTAAAGTAAAGGGCCAGCAGGTAATAGTGGCTTATGCAAAAAGGTGTCATAAAATTGATTGGACTATTAATTTCCTATAGGCAAAAGTATTTAAAGGATCAGTGGAAAATATATTTTTCAACATAACCTCATTAGAAAGATATACCTAAACAACGATAATCAAGTAGTTTACTTGTCTAACTGTCTCTCACAGCTGGGTTCTTGTACAGGAGCACTCATTTAAAATATTATGGTGCTGTGCAGCATAAATCTCATTGCTGGGGTCTGTGGTCTTTTGTGACAGGTTGTAGCAACGTTTCAGAGGATGCGTCAGGAACAGCGCAGTATGGCCTCTAAAGCTGCAGAGTTGGAGATGGACATTAATGAGCACAGGTAGGCAGATGACATTGATTAATATGCTGATCTGATTCAGTGAATAATATAAAATGCAAAAGTGAGTTTCAGATGATGACCAGGTTTGTGGTTTTTTTAATGTGTTGATTCCACTTTTTTAAAATTTAAACTCTTTCTTTCAGCTTAGTAATTGACACCCTAAAAGATGTGGATGCTTCAAGGAAATGTTTTCGTCTTGTCGGAGGAGTTCTGGTGGAGAGGACTGTAAAAGAAGTTCTCCCAGCCTTGGAAAACAACAAAGAACAGGTGTTTAAGTGTTTAGTTTCTTTAGTGAAAATGCAATAACCAGTCACGAGTAAGAACACAATGTAAAACAACAGTGAAGGCTTTAGTTGGGGAAAAATAAATCTTCTGCCCCTATCATTTTAGTGCTATGTCTCGGTTTTGATTTTTTTTTTGTATCCACAGATCTCCAAAATAGTGGAGTCCCTCAACACACAGATGCAGGCAAAGGGACGGGAACTCACGGAGTACAGAGAACGTTACAACATCCGGCTGGTGGGAGAGGGTGAAAAAGAGACACAAGGCCAGCAGGCAGCATCCTCCAGGGACAGTGAAGGTGGTGGATCTAAAAGCGCTGCTGGTGTTTTAGTTTCATAGTTTCTAATAACATATGCCGATGGTAGGGTCTTACAATTTCTGCAGAACATAGTTGGAGTCACTAAATCTAGGTTCAACAACTGAATTCTCTACATTTGTTATTGAAATCATTGCTGTCATGCATTCAAACATTGCTCTACTTACATCTGAATGCTTGTTTAAAAAAATGTTTTACATTTGCCTTTAACTCAAAATGACTTTCTTTCCTTTGATAAAAGTGTTGTAAATTCAATTCAACCATTTATTTTTTTTTATTTAGACTCATTTATATATAATTAAATATAAATTGTTTCAGACTACAGGATATATTTTTCGTCATGTATGATGTAGTTTTCAGGGGAATGATGTCAAACTAATTTCACGACCAGGCACAACCAATGCATTCACACAGTCAACATATGAATAATAAATCATCGTAACAACTGAAAAATGTTGAAAAGTAAGAGCGGGTATCCTGAGGCCCTGGAGTATCTGTTGCTAATACAGGAGTATAGGTGGATTACATTTGGAAAACATGGTATTAGCTTGATGACGCAATTATACTGTAAATGTGGTACTGTTTGAATTTGTTTTCTTCATTCACTCTCCTACAGAATCCTTTTTTCCACAACTCCAAAACTTTTTTTCACATAGAAGCCACAGTAAGGCTGCTGAAGTGAGTGAGCCTTTTGTTGAGTGTTTACCCAAGATTGAAGGTGACTCCACCGCACGGTCAATAAAACCCTGTCAATTAAAACTCGTCATTTTGATTTGTAGCTTCCGTCTAAGGTTGAAGTGGCAAATAGCCAAAACTAAAGGAAGGCCTCTTAGGAGCTGATCTATACTGTCCACAGGGACGAGAATGTTTTTGTCAATAGTTAAGAATTAAAGATTGTGACAGTTGTGCTTTGTTGTGTGACGTCTTTAATATATCTCCAACCAAACATCACATCTAAAGCTTTTTACAGGAATATTGTTAAAATGTTACACACGTGCATTTTAGGAATAAGAATGCCTTTATTAGTCCCACAGGAACAGGACAGAAAAACAGAAGAAAACAGAAACCATACAAACATACATCCATAAACTAACCAAATGTAGTTGACAGTTCTGATTTTAGCAGCATATAGGAAAGATCTGCGAAATCTCTCCTCCACACAGCAAGAGTAGATCAGTCTGCTACTGAAGCTGCTCTCCAGATGGATGAGTTTAGCCAGGACCCTTCTCTCACCCACCTCCTGCACCGTGTCCAGAGTGCAGCCCAGGACACAGCTGGACTTGTTGATGACCCTGTCCAGTCTCTTCCTGTCCCTCACTGTGATGCTCCTCACCACACCGTACAGGATGGCGGATGCCACCACAGAGTCATAGAAGGTCTTCAGGAGTGGCCCCCCCACTCTAAAAGACTCAGTCTCCTCAGCAGGTAGAGTCTGCGCTGACCCTTCCTGTACAGTGCATCGGTGAGATGACAGCAGGCTGCCGTCAGTGAAAATCCACCACCTTGGTTTCCCCTGGTTTCCCCTGCATTGATCAGGAGGTGGTTCTGCTGTCACCAGTCCACAAATTTCTGAGTAAGTCCTCTTTACTCTGCATCGTCGTCATTGGTGATCAGTCCAACAATCGCAGTCATCAGAGAACAGATAGTAAAGATGTAACCTGGTGAGGTCTATTGTAGTCCTGTCATCTCGAGAAGCTGCCCGATGACTGCAGCTGTAGGATGTATCCAGGGTGGTGACGTCACAGAGTACCCCCCACCCCCACTATTAAAAAGGAGTATACCTAGGAGTGTACTTGGACACTAAACTGGAGGCTCAGGTCTTTTAACATCTACAGCAACATGCTCTGGATGTTCTATGAGTGGTGGCTAGTGTAGTTTTTTAAACTGTTGCCACACCGTGGCTGCCCACTAATCCCCCAGCGGATGGATTAAAATGCAGAGGTTAATTTCCTCAATGTAGGATCAATAAAGTTCAATTAAATTATTTAAAAAACATTATTGACTGTATTTTAGGCACAATTCTGCTGAATTACTAGATAGGCAGTGGGAATGATTAAAAAAAATATTACTGACATGTTACCTAGTGTCTGGTAACAGACTTCAGTTAAAATAGTCTTTGTGGCACGTGGGAACTTTAGGTGTGCATGCCCACAGCATGCATAGCATTAATTGCTAGGCTCTTCTGACTGATGCATTCTGGTATCAAGTGGGACCTGCAGAATTAGGGAAATAGAACCTCCTAATCTGGATCAAGGAATCATCTGGAGGCAATAAATCACACCTGGATAATGTTCATTTAGTCCGTCGGTCTAAGTGTTTTAACAACCGTCGGCTGCTGTACATGTAAAATTAGCACAACGTAGATATCGAGATAAGTTACGGACAGTACATGTGTACCACCCAATTTGAGAAAAAAGAAAGTTTCGACGAGGATGGGATTCGAACCCACGCGTGCAGAGCACAATGGATTAGCAGTCCATCGCCTTAACCACTCGGCCACCTCGTCTCACGGTGTCCCCACAGCAGGTGTAGATTTATTTATAGATCAAACATGAGTCAGAGGCAGAGATTTCAATTAAACACGTTATTATTTGTGATGAACCAAAGTTTCCAACATACACGACAACATAACTAGTAAATTGTCTTTTATCCACCGTGACGCTACTGACTGCTTCGGCTAACCGCTAACGCTAGTTAAAACCCAATGCTGAATTTAGCGGCGCCTTTACTCCCGGTATTACGGTTACAACACATCGACGTGCGCCGCGGTCGCAAAAGAACATGGTAAGAACCGTGCTGTGTTTTGATGGAGAACAGAGTGGATCGTTTCACTCGAGCTGTGGACAGACGTCTGAACATCGGGGCCAGCGTTGTTACATACAGTTATGCAGTCGCGTCAGCGGACAGCCTAGCACTCGGTAGCGGTAGCATTGTGCTAGTGATGTAAGAAGCGTTAGCTGGACGCTTGGACAGAAACAGCCAGTCGTGACAGAGGCAGCGGTCTGCTCCGCCGGTGTTTGGACCTGCTTTGTGTGCAGCAGTCGGCCAGTGCGCAGCTCATCTGGAATGCATCTCTCCAAGAAATGTTCCGTCTTCAAAGTGGTGCTGAGTGCTCTGCTGATAGTGGCGCTGCTGCAGCTCATATACCTGTCCTTCCTGTCCAAGTTCCACGGTAAGCAGCAGCGGTACCGCTACTCGGAGCTCTTCGGAGGGTCTGCGTCCAAGAAGAATGCGCCTCCCGAGAAAAACTCCCGGAAGGAGCGCCTGAGATACTCTCTGTCCACGGGCGGGATCTTCGATAACAGTGGTCAGTACCGGATCTACAAGAATCTGATCAAAAGCGACTTCACTACAAACCAGAGACCTGGATCCGACCCCAGCTCCAACGTGGTGGCTTTAGCCACACACACGACGATCAACAACCTGCATCACCTGGAGTCTCTCCTGGAGAGATGGCAGAACCCGCTCTCTGTGGCCATATTCGCACACGGGCAGGACGTCAAATTTGCCACCGCTCTGGTCTATGCACTCAGCTTCTTCTGCCCTCAGGTCCAAGCCCTGGTGGACTTCCACCTGGTCTGCCTCTCGGGAGAGATGGCCAGTTTCCCTGAGCAGGACCGTGAGCACTTCTTGGGGCTTGAAGACTGTGCCTCTGTGTTCACCAGGCTGGAAACCCACAGGGATAAGTACAAGAACTATGACATCAGCGGCAACATCTCCTACCCCAACAACCTGCTTCGTAACGTGGCCCGAGGCGGCACCGAGTCCGCCTACATCCTGGTCATCGACATCGACATGATGCCGAGTGCCGAGCTGCACCAGCAGTTCTGGGCCATGATCGGGAAGCGCCAGCAGGCCAGCGACGAGGTGTTTGTGTTGCCCGCCTTTGAGATCCGCCACGCCAGGAAGACGCCTGCCACCAAGGCCGAGCTGGTTCAGCTCTACCAGGTGGGGGAGGTCCGGCCATTTTACGAAGAGCTGTGTCCCCGCTGCCAGGCCCCCACAAACTACTCGCAGTGGGTCAACAGCCACGTCAGGGAGACGGGGACCCTGGAGGTCACCTACACGCTCACCTGGGTGGACCCCTGGGAGCCTTTTTACATCGGGCCCCGCACAGTGCCCCTGTATGACGAGAACTTCAAGCAGTACGGCTTCAATCGCATCAGCCAGGTCTGTACACTCTAAATATCTTCCGAATCTTGAACCCAGGTCACACTTACTAGCTGCCGATGCTGACAAAGATAACTTACATACATACTTACATACAGAGATACATACCTGTACAGATACAAAGAAGGGGCCCATGGGAAATGTAGGATCCACTGCTGGTGCAGTTTTTATCCTTTGCAGCTTCAGTCACCTTTTCCTCTGTACACAATCTGTCACGTCTGTCACTCTTCTCTGCCTGCCACCGTTTCCATTCTCCGTCTCCTCTCATCCCACTCCTCCCTGTCATCCTGCCTTTGTGTCCTCTCTCCAGGCCTGCGAGCTCCATGTGGCCGGATACAAGTTCTCTGTGCTGAGCTCAGCCTTTGTGGTGCACCGTGGCTTCAAAATCCAGGGGGAGTTCCACGCCCGGAAGGACGAGGAGAACAAACGCAACCGGGTTCTGTTTCGCAACTTCAAAGAGGGGCTGAAAACCAAATACCCGTCCTCCACGCGCCGATGCTGAATGAGCAGCAGGAGTCGGCATCCTGCCTGTATCACTCCTACAGTACATGAAGTCAGTGTGCTCTGGAAATGACTTGTTTTGCTTGTTTTAACGAGGTTGCGCTTTAGCCTACAGTCAGCCTCTCCCGGTCCAAAACGTCCTTTTGATTTCTTGTGACGGTGACACCGTAGGAGTTTTAGAGAACCCAACTCTTTCAGATCTCTCTCTAAAGGTGAGAAGCAGGGAAACAAAGGTCTCAGGAGGATTTCAGCCTCCTGCATGTGGGCACCGAAAACAAGAAACCATCATTCAGTGGAGAGCGACTGCAACTCTTGTGATCTTTTTAATCAAACGCTAATTTAAATCTAGATGACGAGTGGACTCACGTGTTCTATAATAATAGGTTTTATGCTCATCCAGATACAAAAATAAATGCAAAATGCGACAGGACAAAAACTCGCAACACATGCAAAGAAACCAAGAATAAACTGGAAACTCTAAACTGTATGTGACATCAAACCTGGGACTGTGTAATACATAAATTATCACGGAGCATTTCATGGTAGCTGAACTGTCGTCACATCTGTTTAATATTACATGTGGTTCATATTAAGAGAAGGAGGACGCAACTTCACAAACCTTTGCCACGTTCAGACTGTTTTCTTGTATTTAACTTTGTGTCCTAACATATTCAGTCCATCCTCTGCCCGTCCGTGCTGTGCTCTGGCCACCAGATGGCACACGGCCCTGAAGAGTTCTATGCTCAATTGTTGGATGTGGGAGCCAAACACCTGAGACTACACTTTGTTTTGACATCTGCCTGGAAATATTCAGGAAAAACAAGAAAAATTGTTTACTGTACTGAATAACTGTGGCATTGTAGTCACAGTCGGTGACACATGATTTATTTATTGAAGTTCACATTTTAGAGGGTTGTTAAGGTAAATGCAGTGGCAGCCATTGTTCTAAAGTCCCCTCACTGTTCTTCAGGTTCTCCACAGATCATTGTTTATTGAGAACCAGTGTTAAACAAAATGATCAGAGATTTCTCTGCGGTAACTCTTGGGGTCAGTACATGAAACTGGATCAGTTCAACTACAAAGCTACAACTTCATTTACTTTACCAAGACTCTGACACCTGTGATTAGTTAAGAATATTATTTATAATGATTCTACATGCCATGATGTCTTGTGATGTGGATCCTTATTTCTGGGTTAGTCAATAACGTCACACTACAACGTTGTCTGGTGCTCAGTGCTCAGCACCACCGCTCTCAACACATTTCAGAAGTTTTCAGAATCCACTGAGAAGCTTTGTATTTAGACACTGTAGAACACTAGCTTTTTGCCACTACTGTGGAAAACGACTACATCAGAAACACAGAGTTAAAGTGTAGTAAATGGTTCCAACGAACCAGAGGTGGACGTGTACAGTAGCACGTTTGGTTGGTGGAGATACAAATACTGTGTCGGCAAAAAGCCAACCAAAAGCGACAGCAGGTGTTTTCTGTGGAAATTCTCGACACCACCAGCAAACGGATAATAGTCTTCAGTCTGTCACCTGCTGGGACAAGCGGCGTTGAACCTCTACTACCACTCCTCTCTGCTCCCATGTAGTGGGAATGCATTATAACAACATACACAAGCATGTTGTTTGGCTACGTTTTAATTGTAAAATTGTTATTTGTTTTTTTCCTTATTACTGGAGAATTTAACAATTTCATTTGTAGTATTGATGATATGTATTGTGAAAACCACGTTATTGACCTCGAGCAGAAACACTGTAGCACAAAATGTTTGAAATGTTCAGATTTTTATGGAGAGTTTATTTAGAACCACTGTAAAATCTTTTTCTTTGGTACCTTATGAGCAAAGTCTGTTTCAACAGAGCCACCCTGTGTAATGATCTGATGTGGTGCTTTACGTCCAACGTCTGTTCCTCACTTGAAAATGCATCTTTTGTATTTATTTTTTTCTGTTTTGTGTTAACAAAATATGAATTTAATTTGCAATGTTGGATTTCTATTACAACTCTTCTACCTTTGTTGACCTATAATTGTCTGTCTGTACATTTAATCCTCATACAAGAGGCAAATCTGTCATTACAACCTCAGTCATCAGAAAGATCTTTGCGCACAAATCCAATTAATTAACTTCACCAGAGGGATTTTTAATGACAAGTACTGTCAACAGGGTTTCTACAAGTATCACTGTTCCTCGATAACAACACAAATGTCTTATTAAGCTGAGTCTGTGTGTGACATCAGGTGGCTATTCAATGTTTAAGGTTTTGGATCATTCACAGTGAGAACAAAAACAACGTAGGAGTATCATTCACTGGGCGTTTGACACAGTTTACATTAACCTGTGGTGTAACATGGCTTAAGCTGCAGGTTTACTGGCATTTCTGCACCAACAGCATGCGATGGGTGATTAGAAGGGGACTCGGGCCAGCGTCCAATTAAAGCCTCCTATTTAGTAATTAAAGTGGACTTTGAGGAAGTTTCAGTTTGACTCCATTTTAATGTGGACTGAGTTATGCCTTTACGATTATACCACCACAAACAGCCAACTCTGACAAAGAGCCACGCTGGTCGTCGTCTCCATTGTAGAGGGATGACGTTGAACATTAAAACCATCAATTCAATATGTGTCGTCTGCGTGACGCCTTAGTATTGTCCAAGTGCTGCTCTGCGAGCTGACCATCTGTTAGGAAAGTAGAGCACGTGTGACATTCGGCACTTGACAACTGTCCAAGGCGCTTTGGCATTTCGTGGCTAAGCCTGCATTACCAGGCTCAATGAGCCAGGCAACACGAGAGCGAGTAGCACGCAACTGTGTGCTCTGGCCTCAGATCAGTGTCAGTGGACAGGTTGTTTGTTGGAAGTAAATATCTGTCACTTTTGCTTTCTGGTTTATGTTCGGCATCACCTCCTAATATTTCACCAACTTACAAGGAACTCTAACAAAAGTTTATAAATCAGAGGAAGACTGTGATTTTCATAAACGTCGCCTTCTCTTGTTTCATATTCAAGCTTCATCTTCCCTCTCTTGAGCAGATTTGTATAATAACGTAACAATAAGATGCAGCAATATTGAGAGGGGGTGCGTTGTGTGGATCAGGAGGCAGGTTTGGTGAGGTAAAGTGGGGTTTATCTCCACAGCTTTGGGGAGTGAAGGCTTATCTGGGTCAGGGAGCTTTACGACATGAGCAATTAGGGCTGCCCCGTTCTTGTGTGTGCTAGCGGGAGGGAGGCCTCCTGCCATGTAGATTAGCCGCCCCGCTATGGCCAGGAGAGCTGCATGGCCTCAGTGGGGGGGCGGGTGAGGGCGCCGAAAGCAAGGGTCAACAAAGGCCTCGAAGAAATACAGGCCCTTCCGTATGGGTCAATGAAAAGGTGACGCATGAAGCACTCAGTGATCCAGACTGATAAAGCCATTCACAAAATGAAAAGTGGGTTCAAATGAACTGGTTCACTGTAGCATGTTTAACAGCAGTCTGGGGAGAAAAGGACCATAGAGCGCGTTTATACCGCTCAGCTTAACATTGGCAACTTCTACTAATGAGCCACTTGACTGGAAGGATTTACGAGTGATTAACGCGGATGCTTTGGAGAAGTGACCGAAGAGGCCACAGGAGCCATTTTCAGTTCTCTATGTCTGTGTTTACATCTGACAACATCAAGCATCTTGGTTTTGGAAAAACTGGAAGATGCATCTGGGCTGATGGCGGTCAGATGTTTCAAAACACGTCTCGTTTTTATTTGGTGTATTATCTGGACATTTAGGGCTACAGCAAAAAAACTAAAGCTGGACTCAGTTAAATCAATCTGCAGAAGAGTTGACACCAATTCAGGTTCAACAGTTATTAGACAGGTACTGACAGAAATGAATACATCTTTCCAGATGCTTTGTTTCTCTCCCAGAGCCAGCTTTGGTTGTTTCCCGTCCTAGACTCAGACTCTCCCGAAGACTGTTCCTGTTTCACTTAAACAGGTGAAGGCTTAGCAGTCACCAATGAAATGTACCTGTCTGCTTACGGGAGAAAAAGCCTCTCAAGCAGAGGGCGCGCATATCGCTGCGCCTCTAACGCCGGTGTTCTTGGACGCCCAGGCTGCCCACGTTTTAAATGTATCCTGCTAAAGCCAGACTGCAGGACAGAAGTAATGAGACGTGACACCACCAGGGGAAAAGAAAAGGAGGCCTAACAGATATAGGTAATCCTTCTCACCAAGATAACGCCTCTTAGCCTCCCACCCCTGCTGTCACACGAACCCAGCGGGGACAGACGCACTAGATGTACACACACTGAAATAATTCTGCATCGATCGATGCACTAATGCATGGCTCATTTCTTACAGCCATTCAGCAACAGATGATGGCAGCTATGATACAATTGGCCCAATGTTTGCACAACAAACCGAAGGGGGAAGATTACTTGAAGGCTGCCAGTGATATTATGGTGGCTAAATTCTCCCTCTAACGATTTTTCACGAGGAATCAAGTGACTGGATTGAGCTACTATCAACAAACCTGACTGAATAATAAACTTAGTAGAGCAGGTATAATGGTGCAGATTAGGTGGGATTTGTATGACAGATTTAAGTTGAGCAGCCAGTCCCTGTGTCAGGACATGAAACTAAATCAATAGAAGCAGTGAGGGTGACTGCATGGCTTTTCACTGTTCTCGAGGAGCACAGTAATAAGGTATAATGTTCTAACTAGGTCACATTAGATCAAGTCATGTTGCAACACAGTATCTGAGTGGATCTGTCTGGTCATACATGTTATATAAATTAATCACAAAAAAACAATGTCATGTTTCAACAGAGAAAACACGGTGTGTGAGGCACTTAATGCAAGTACTAAATAAAATATACACCCATTTGCCACATTATTAGGTACACGAGTAGAGATTATGGCCTGATAGAAGACTAGAGACCATACTGTAGCTATGCCTGATAAAGTGGCCAGTGACAGTAAGTCTACGTAGGAACTTCTTTAGATGCAGTATGCTCCAATGATTATGCAAATCCTTTAAGATACTCATAAATAATCATCCCAGTATGTGTTTCTCAGGCAATGAAATTAAGGATATGTGTGCTCAGACATTTAACCCTGTTACAATGAAGACAAGTTATGGTGCCAGTGCCTCTTCCTGTCTGTCAGCTGAGCGGCCTTTCTGTCAAATCCCTCCCAGCATCAGCAGCACAGAGAGCGAGGATGGGCCGGGCTGGGCCGGGTCGATCAGAGAGGATCAGGACGAGGTAAGTCACCAAAGCAGGAATTAATGAGCATTATAGTATTAGGTAAGAGTAAGTCCCACCTTAAATCCCTCAGGATTCCTAAACAACTCCAGTAACACCTGTGACATGTGATCATGGAGGAACGAGGAGGGTTTTTGTGACAAAACAGGTTTGAATAAAAAAATTAAACTACATTTGAACATTTGTCTCCGTGGACAAGCAGCTTGGAACTCATTACGAAGTGTCATGTTTATAATAGAATAATTAGGTTTTTACGTTTTAAAATCTTTATAGCGTTCAAAGAACTCAAATCAGGGAACACTCCACATGTTTTCGAGTGTAAACAGTGATGTTTACCCGGTAACTCACCTGCTGTTACATAGCCACTCAGTTCTTTTCTTTGACCACGTTCTGCAAACAGGGAAACAAGAACTCGGGAACCAGCAGTGATTTGCTGGAGCTATTTTTTAAAGCCTTAAACTGGAGTTTGCCTGCAAACCGCAAGCTTGTGCTAAGCTGACCCCTCAAACAGAGAACATGATACTCTGTCTGGGGGTTATCCCCAATTCACGCTGAACAATACCTGAAGAGAACATGTCATTACACAAATAATCTTCAGACAGCTTTCCTCTTCACACCTTGGAGTGTAAAGAAGCATATTGCTCTGACTCACTTAATAATTCATGCAGAGGAGATTTCCTCTAAACATTTTTGTGTGTTTAGCCACAAGTTAAAAAGTGCTGACATTTAAAAAGCTCCTTCTGGATTTCTTATATTTAAAGTAGAAATCAGATTTCCCTTTCTTACTTTTAAAGAATAAAGGAAAGCTTTGATGGGAAGCTGGTTTGAATCAAGCTAAGCATTTAATTTTACACATCTGTTTTGTCCATAACTCTGAAGTAAACCGTTTTTTTATTCTTTGTACATTTGTTGATTATATTTAGTAAGTGTTGTGTGATTGGGGAAAACCAAAAAATAATTAAAAACTATAACATAGAGTAAAATGCAGTTAATGGAAATAATCATCACATTGAAATAGTTATGTTCTTGTGCAGAAGCTTCAAATGCAGGAATGCAAAAGGTTGCACTTTATTAAGTCATTTGGAATAAAAGATTCACATCTTTAACTAATGTATTGGTTAGATGAACATATCTATTTTAAGTGTGTGACACAGTGCAACATTTGTTAAGGACTGATTTGACCGTCAACAGCTTATGACGACATGTGTTACATACACTCACACTGATATATATGTGTGTTATATTTCTTTACATATATATTTTCTTTTTTCCTGCACCTCCAACACCACGATGACCGGGGGAGGTCATGTTTGTGGTTAGTGTGACTCTGGCGTGGGGTGAGAGGTACAGCTAATATACACAGTGTGCTGGGGCTGAGGGAGGGGAGGATGCAGGGGGATAGACCTGTCTGAGAGGATACTGACATTGAGTTGCAAATGAGCTTGTAATTAGCCCTTACACATTTGCCTGGAGGGAATTGGTGTCTATGCATGTGTGTGTGTGTGTGTGTGTGTGTGTGTGTGTGTGTGTGTGTGTGTGTGTGTGTGTGTGTGTGTGTGTGTGTGTGTGTGTGTGTGTGTCATTGTGTGTTTTTTAACCCATTTTCCTCAGAATAGGGGTTGGCTGTGATAATCAGATAATACTAAATACTTCTCCTCCCAACTGCTTGTTAATTGTGTTGGTGTGGATTTATACAGCATGGTAATACCCCCATTCCACACACACACTCATGCACAGACACACATGCCCCCCACTTTGCCTTGTTGGCAAAATCAACAGGTCATTTTTAAGCAGAAGCCTTTTGTTTAATCCACTAATTAATTATGCCAAGTGGGGTTCCACCATGTATGGCTCCAGCCAATCAGTGTGTGTGTATACGCATTCATTTGTAGTTTAACATATGCTCTAGTCTATTCCTAAATTAATTATGGTGACTGAACAAGTACAACCAACTGGACTACATGTTTATACATGGAATGCATATTGTGTTTCTAAAGACCTTTGAAACTTTTTAATTAATGTTAAATACTGGATTTCAAACATTATTACTGATGTCATGTATAAATAGAAGTTTTATGATTATACAGTATTTCTTGTCAGTCGTCCACTCAAATGTGTACTATTAACATTTTTATGTGGCGTGTGCCCTGGTTTTCCAGGGGGGCTTATACAACCACCGACTGTGTCAAGAGTTTCTACCTTGTGTATTGGGAAGGTGCCTTTGGTGTCCTGCACGTAATATCCAAAAGGCATTAGCTCAGTGTGGTCATCAGGTCCGGTGCCGATCCCACAGTCTACATGAGATGAAAGCAAAAGACACAGTCACTGACACTCAGAAGACAAGGTCAATAGACTGTTTGTTCTGCATAAACTGCTGATGAAACTTGATCTCATCCTCTTTATAGTTTCAAATATCAATGAAAACATTAATTGTAAGCTAATAGTGCAGTGATGATAATTCATTTTTTTATGAAACACAGCCATTAAACATACAGCATGATGGTGGAAACAGTGAGTGAGACAGTGGATAAACAACCTTTGAATCATCCTGTAGCTGTGGACCAGCTCTGCACGGCATTCATGAAGCACATTCTTGGCCATGTGATGCAACCATTTAATACAACATCTACTGCATTTGCCCCCCTCTCTTTCCACTGAGTATGTGAGGACAGACGTGCAAGGCCGCCACGAACGAGCAATGCTAAACGAAAGCGATGGGACACTGGGGCATAAAAGATTATGATGAGATGTAGGTATGCGATATGACAAAAGGCATGATTTAAGTGGGCCTATAAGAAACATTTAACCAGTTAGTCAGTTACAACATCAGCACCGATCCAAATGATCTATGTCACACAGACGTATGATCAACTCCTGGACCCTCGATCATTCTACAAACACATTTATCATCTGCTCATCCCATCACCATCTTATCATTCATCCCATTCTAACGGCTTGGGAGCACTTAAGCAGATTTTGGTTCAATCTGCTCTCGAAGTGTTAAACAGATTGGGTTGGGAGATTTATTGTAATGAAGGTGAGTGTGTGTGTGTGTGTGTGTGTGTGTGTGTGTGTGTGTGTGTGTGTGTGTGTGTGTGTGTGCGGCTGGTGTTTAGTGGGACAAAGTGTCTGAAACTTTGGAGGGTTAGATTAACTGTGACTTCACTGAGCTCATTTCTCCCCTTCTGTGCTAACGGCAGACACACGGTCATACATCCCCTCTCCCCTTCAGCCAGACTATCCCACCTCAGAGTTTATTTAGCTTTAGGCCTTGTGTACCTGTATCAGCTGATCATCAGCTGTTTGTAAAGTCAGTCTCTACGCTTTCTGTACCTTAACGTCATCTGACCAGATCTGAGGAAACATCCTGCACCACATGGTGCAGGTGTCAGGTTTGATACTCGATTAACTGAAAACTAATTTATCTAGTAAACATGAGCTCATCCTGATCTTTACTGTAAACCTAGTCAGCCCAAGGTGTTTTTCAAACTGGGTCACACATAACACATAAAAATCACTTGTATTATCACTTTAACAACAAACCATCTGAGTTTATTGATTAACAAAGAACATTATTTGCTTTTATTTTAATTGAATAAAAGTCATTGTAATTGTTTAATTGTTAAATATATAAAACCTAATTGGAGTAAACATTTTTTTTAATTCTGAAAATAACTTTTGAGATTAAGCTCAATGTAAATAAATGCAATGAGGAGAAAATTCAAGAAAAGCACAACTGTGTGTGCTGTTTGTAACTTCATTACGTTTATTATTATTTATGAGTTAATCCAATCTATCACCGTTGCAGATGTTTCCAGATCATCTCCTATTGTCTGCTCATATGTCCACTCTAGACAGATTTGTAGATTTTAAGCTGGTTCACCTCAAACTTAGACCAGATGATCCTTCACCTGACTGCAACCTTTATGCAAAGCCTCATATTCACTCCAACACTAATCCGTGTCCGTCTTCACGGGCGCCTGTTAGACGATCTAATCGAAGCGGTGACTGTAACGAAGGTACCTCCACATCCTTTGCTCAGGATCGGGCCATCGGTTCTCCGCAAAAGTTGCACTTCCAGGTTATCGTGCGCAAATGAAGTGTAACGTGTTTGCGTTGTAGCTGACAGATGCTTATAGGATCCTTAGTCTGATTAATAGGAAAATTGTCTAAGTCTGATTAATGAGCTACTGAGATCAGAAGGATTGGAGCAGCCAGCAGATCATTAATTCCGTGTCCTGGAGTTGCTCCGCTGCACACCGACGTCTGGGGGCGTTTTCATTACGGTCTGGTCGCGGAGGATAACCTATAGGTGCGACCGTGTCTGCTTTAATTACATGGGCATTAGCGGCGGCCCCGCGTCCCACCGTGTCCTCTGGGCCAAATGTCGAGGCACCGGTCGCGCCCCGTGATTAACGCCATCCAAGCGGACAGCCGCTCATACACTGTCAGCCATAAAGGTGAAATGTGCGCCTTACACACGCGTTTCACTGACTACCTTTGCACCAAGCAGCCGTGCACGTCGCTCCTCCAGGTCCGACCAATTAACTAACATATCTTGGCTTGTTTGCTCACTGCACTCATCCTGACAGTCAATGTATCCCCGGGCTAAGCCAAACAAGCTGATCAGCCAGTCACCTCTGTACACACTACCCCCCACTAAGAGGCTAATGGCCCGGGCGTATAATCCTTCTCAAAACAACTACAGAGATGCTAATTGTATCTCGCTATAAATACAGGTTGACTACTTGTCCTCTTTCTTTATTTGTCCACACGCTGGAAATCTGGAGCCGCCTTCGCCGTTGCGCGCCGGCTTCTCTGAATTTGCCCAAATCCGGAGAAAGGGTTACTTAAGAGAAGCAGCAGATAGATGCTGCGAGTGTCTATAAACTCGGAGCTCTGCGCCCGCTTGGACACGCCACTCGTTTCATGCGCTCCCTGAAGGTCCTGTAACTTCTCCAGTGAGCGACTGCGCGAGGCGACATGTTCCCGTTGCCGATGTTCACGCCGGACCAGGTGGCTCGCGTGTGCGAGAACCTGGAGGAGACCGGGGACATCGAGCGCCTCGGCCGGTTCCTCTGGTCCCTGCCCGCCGCCGTACCGGGCTCCGCCGGGGAAGCCCTGAACCGGCACGAGTCGGTGATGCGCGCTCGAGCGCTGGTCGCGTTCCACGGGGGGAACTTCGAGGCGCTGTACCAGATCCTGCAGAGCCACCGGTTCACGCGCGAGTCGCACGCCAAGCTCCAAGACCTGTGGCTGGACGCGCACTACCGGGAGGCGGAGAGGCTGCGGGGGAGGCCGCTCGGCCCCGTGGAGAAGTACCGGATCCGCAAGAAGTTCCCTCTGCCCCGCACCATCTGGGACGGCGAGCAGAAGACGCACTGCTTCAAGGTAAACAACGTTGAAGTGCTGCACGGAGAGATGACCAACGCCATAACAGCACATTTATTATCTGATGTGACTTTAACATCACGCTCTGTCGATCAGCCTGCTCGTTGAACCTTTAATGCGATAATGATTAGTCGTGGTTATCCCTTTCTGCGCTGAGGTCCAGCGGAACCCCTTTATTGGTTTCCTGACGGCAAAAGCTCAGATTTCATGGATCTGCTCTTCACTGTTTATCATTACTATCTGTAGATAAGCTGCTGGACAAGATGCTTTTAGTTCTGATTTAGTCATTCTCCTGAAACTGTCAGGTTCATGGCGTGTTTCTTATAATTGTTCAATCGTTTATTTTTATTGAATAATTAGACCTTATGAAGTATGATTTGAATATTTCATTTGTATTCACTATAACATTTAATGCATACATTAGCAAAGCCTTTTTCTACTGTAAGTCACTAATTTCTGACAGCAGTATGTTACTGTATTTTTAATGAGAAGTTGCCTACAGTGCACTCATGGTCAAATCCAACCAGCCGTTACTACAAACTTTTTTGCCAGAATAAAAAACCTGTCACAAACTAACAGAGTGTAATGATGTGGTGCACAGAGCAACATGACCATCACTGTAGGCTACAAAAAAATACAGCAACTTCATTTCTTCTGCGTTTACGTCCCTACATTGTTACAGTTGTTTTATATTAAACTGATGAGGAGGATCAGGACACCATGCACTTTGCCTCTGTGGGGCCTGTGATCTCCCTCTTGTGGCCACAGTTGATTTTTTGTTGGTTTAGTTTCCAACTCCTCAGGAATAATATCCTTAAGCTCCTTAACATGACCTACTTTATAAGATATACACTGTTATTTAATACTGTAACATTGGTTGTGATCATCTCTTTATAAATCATATGTAATATGATAACACTAAGCATCAGATTACATTTAGAAGATTACAGTTTAATAGGATGATATCAAAGTCGCACATATCATTTTAAATATGAGTCAAAGCTCTTTAAGAAACAAAATCCACAAGTCTAAATATGCAAAACTTGTCTATGTGTTTTTCAGGAAAGAACGCGCAGTTTGCTGCGAGAGTGGTACCTTCAAGACCCCTACCCCAACCCATCCAGGAAACGGCATTTAGCCCAGGCCACAGGGCTCACACCTACACAGGTCGGCAACTGGTTCAAGAACCGGCGGCAACGAGACCGTGCTGCGTCTGCAAAGAACAGGTATTAACACATTAACTATGTTTATGACTATGAATAACATATGACAGTGACTTTATGATTAAAATAGAGTCTGTTGATATTTTTATCAGTCATTAAATATGAAGTTAAATATGAATGTTCGTATGAATATGAACTTTCGGTTTACACAGACTAAAAACACAGAAAGCTGTCAATAATGACATAATATAATGAACGAGTATAATGAAGCTTGGTCAGTGACAGCTCTTTCGGTCTGCAATCCCTCTTTCCTCATGCAGACTGCAGCAGGATCCTTCCCTCCTGCCCTCTGAAAGCTCCCCTAACGGCTCCCTTCAGGAGCGCCGCCATCACCCACACCTGCTGCCTGCCTCCCCTCGCCTGGCCAGCCCCGGGGCCAGCGACTCCAGCACAGAGACCGAGCACAGAGGCACGGGGGCCTCCACCCCGGAGATCTCAGTGAGCAGCGACAGCGAGTTCGAGTCCTGAGACGATGGAGTCTGCCCACGGACTGACGGCGGCGTCCGCCACGAGGCTCTGACGCATCTTAAAGACACTTGACCCGTCTGTGGTAGAGAACACGCTGGAGCTGTTCTCAGTGGGAGGAGGCCATGTGATGTGGCCGTGCGTGGACTCTGCAAAGGAATGATATGCAAAAACACGATGCACTTAAAAGGCACCACGGCCCACGACCTTGACTGTTACATTAGTTTACTGCTGAGCGTGACTCCACTCTGTAGCTAGGCGAACCTCCATCCCGCTTCCCAATACATTTTTCAACTCAAAACCTGTTTACCGTTTTACAACATGTCATTAATGCATCTCATTGAGAACATGTATTTTGTAAATGTTTTATGTAAATAAATGAACTTATTTTTATCCAGTGGCTCATTACGCATCTATATTGTAGCATTGACGTCAGCCAGGACGTTCAAATACACAATGAACATGTGTAGATATCAGCAATGCATTCATCACATGGCTTTGGAGAGCTACTGTACAAGCATTAGTGAGCTGGATATTATTGATATGATGAGTATACAACTACTACCTACTGCTGGCTATTTGAGGGGCTTTTGCTCTAAACCTGCCAAAGCACACTTCACCATCCAACACACAAACAGCAGCTCAGGTCTCAAGCCTGACGTTGGCTTCTTTTGTCCTGCGTTAGCTCCTTTTGTTCTGTGTTAGCTTCTTTTGTTCTGTGTTAGCTCCTTTTGTTCTGTGTAAGCTTCTTTTGAGGTGGCGCTCAACTCGTTCGTAGCTATAGGTCATATATTACCTTCTTGCTAATAGAGGCCATTATCCACGTTAGTTGTCAACATAAATAATGCTAATGTTAGCAAGCTAATGCTACCGTTAGCTTTACTGATCTAGCTAGCTAACCGCTATAACTCCCAAAGCTACAGAATATGTTAGCCAGCTAAAACTGGTTCATGAAGCTACGACACAATATGAATATAAAAGCTGTGCATTTTGCAGAAGCATAAATAGACATAAATTTATGTTATTAATTTAATTTTCGAGCAGGTTGAACCATTTACTGCTAATTCCACAACTTAAATATACTCACCTGGAGACCAGTAACATAAGAAACTGGTTGAATAAGACTGAACGCTCAATTTACCGCACATGCTTTTATGTCCCAAGAAACATCAATTGTGAAAAATAATAATGTTTGGGTTTTACTTCTGCATTATTAATACACTTTTTTCAAAAATCTTAAGACCTGTTCATTTTAATTTATGCACATATTTACCCAAATAATTAACAAATGATCAAAATTATTCTACTTCAACCTTTTTTTCAACAGAAATATTGGGCTGCAACAGTTTTATAAGAAGACATTGCATTTACAGTAAAGAATGAATGAACCAAATGAACTAACATCAATGTCTTACAAAAGAACATTTGCTATTAAATGTGTTTTTTGCGTCACTTCTTACTTTTTAATCAGCTATATAATAGTTTATTGCATAAAGAGAAACAGTCCCTGTGAAGGGGACGCAGCAGCCACGTTCACCTGCACAACCGTTCCTCTTTTTTGCTGCCTAATGAGCAGAGAAATGTCAACTAAACGTGCTGCAGTTCAGTTTCCTCCTTCCTGGTCGTATGGGCGTCGTCATATCACAGATCCCACCCTTGCTTGAAGGAACAGCAGACTTCTGCTCAGCTGTCATTAGTAGTCAGGGTCACACTCATGAGTGATAATCTTGATTTAGACATTTGTTAGTGGGAGCATCGTCCTGATAGGAAGGACCACAGGATCTGAGGCTGTGCATAGGATTAGTGACGATGGACAGTCAGGGGAGGAAGGTGGTGGTCTGTGACAATGGGACAGGGGTAAGTTCAGTTGTCCAAAATGTCAACATGGTCGGTTTTTAGTTGTTTAAATGCATTGGACTTTAGCATTTTATGAAGTAAACATGCAGCAGGCGTGTTACATATTGTTTTTGACTTTGTTTAGCAGCAACCATCTGAAGACGTCCAGGGTGTGAATGTGTGCGCATACTGCAGTCTGATTCCACATCTGCCTGGACTTGTCAGTCTGCCTCTGTGAACACACAGCCTTAAATGGTTGTGATGCTTTGAACTGAGAAACAATTGGTTGGAAAACAGGAAGAGTGATCAGAGGTGGCATAACCTCAGAGTGACTCTTTAATAATGTACTGTTGCATTTAGGGGCTGTTACATTATGGGAGGAAGCTTAAGGTGTGCGACGCTGGCTCATCTCTTTGCTTTTTTTACTTACTACGTGCTGCTGCGTACCTCCGGGCTAAGGAATGCACCTCTGACCACAAAGACAAGTTGAAACAGTACAGTATGAGGTGTGTCGTGACAGGGATGTACGTGGTTATTTAAAGGCCATGTAACATCGTATTTAGTGCCATTTGGCTTCCAAACTGACCCTTGTGATGTATAAAATGTAATGAAATTGCAGTTTCACTGTCTATTAAATAAGTGACAATCTGGTAAATGCATCACAGTAATACACTAAAAGTCAGTTCCCTGGATCCCTTAAGCCTCATGTGGCGTTAAATTGAATGGAACTCAAATGAAATGATCCATACAAAGGGCTTAGTGTAGCAGGAGAGCAACTAGCATGCACCAATGGCTTCACAGCTCCACCAGCAAACCTCATTCTCATTATCTGTTCCGTTCTCACATATCTCCTCAGTTCGTGAAGTGTGGCTTCGCCGGCTCGAACTTCCCTGCTCACATCTTCCCCGCCTTGGTGGGTCGACCCACCATACGCTCCAGCACCAAAGCTGGCGACATCGAAATAAAGGTGAGGACATGAAAAGGCCTTATTAACGCCTTGCAAGGACACCAAGCAGCACACAGTACCACACACTGTACATGCTGTCATGTGGTGCTGTTGTGTTATACTTAAACAGAAGCGAATGATTGATTGGCGAGTGTTGACACACACGCTAAGAGCCGCTCAGCTGATTAAACGCCTGACCCAGCGCGGCTCCCCAGCTCTTCTTAACTGCCAGCTCGTACGCATTAAAGCTCAGGGAGAACTTAGACGCGTACACCTGTTAGCCTCTTACAGGAGGGTAGGTTTATATGTAATCTGCTGTCGTGCAGATCCCTCCAACCTTTAACCTGCGTTAAAGGACTCTGGGACGGGCCTGTTTTAGAGTGGGATGACAGAGGTCACTCATTAAAGAAAAGATGCATTAGGTAAAATGCATTTCACATTAAACAGCAGACTTAAGACAAGTACAGTACAACCTTCTTTTTTCCAACTATCATCTGATGAATCCAATGATCTTATATTCACTATATTTACAGTATCCACCAGTGACTGTGTCATTTAAATTTATTGCATAACTCCACATCAGAAATGCAAAATAAAGAGGAAGAGCATAGTTTGAGCTCTTCTCTGACTAACAAAACAACAACCCCAGTCCTAATCCTCTAATTATACCAAGACCAATCCACAGACACCTTGTAGGAAGCTCAGCTCCTGACCTGTTTGCTCCTAACGTCTTTACCCAGGACCTGATGGTGGGGGAGGAGGCCAGCGAGTGCCGCTCCATGCTGGAGGTGTCCTACCCCATGGACAACGGCATCGTGCGCTGCTGGGAAGACATGATCCACCTGTGGGACTACACCTTCGGCCCCGGTCGCCTCAACATCAACCCACCAGAATGCAAAGTAATACAGCAGCTGGACAGATGTTGGGCTGTTCAGTTCAGCCTCTGTTTTATAAAGCACGAATGCTAAATAACAGTTCCTTTGTGTAAGATCTTGCTGACAGAACCTCCAATGAACCCGACCAAGAACCGTGAGAAAATAGCAGAAGTGATGTTTGAGCAGTACCAGTTCCACGGCATCTACGTGGCCATTCAGGCTGTGCTGACTCTGTACGCTCAGGGTAAGGCACCAGAACTATACGAGGCGCTGGAGCACCACTGACCCGTCCTGTCTGTTCATGGAATAAGGGACATGGGAAAATGCTTCCTAACACCCTCCTGCCCACAGGCCTGCTCACCGGTGTGGTGGTGGACTCGGGGGATGGTGTCACCCACATCTGTCCAGTGTACGAGGGCTTTTCTCTGCCCCACCTCACTCGCAGGCTGGACATTGCAGGACGTGACATCACACGGTACCTTATCAAGGTAAACCTGGAGACTCTCCATCAGTGTTTCATAGGTAACACAGGAAATAGAAGCATGAGGAAAGCGGGCGGCCTCGTCGTGTGGACACACTCGAAACCCATCTTGCCTTCTCACCACCAGCTCCTGCTGCTCCGCGGTTATGCCTTCAACCACACCGCTGACTTTGAGACTGTGCGTATGTTGAAGGAGAAGCTGTGTTACGTGGGCTACAACATCGAGCAGGAGCAGCGCCTGGCCACAGAAACCACCTTCCTGGTGGAGTCATTCACAGTACGAAGCTCTTTTATTTTAAACCTAAACCTACGTGCTGTATTGTATAAGCTATTTGGGATATATGTGCTAACGTACGCCTCATTCGTGCTCGTGACATCGATGAGACACCGTTGTTTAAAATCTTTTTTTTTGGACCAGCTCCCTGACGGCCGACAGGTGAACGTGGGTGGAGAGAGGTTCGGGGCTCCTGAAGCGCTCTTCCAGCCTCATCTGATCAACGTGGAGGGAGCAGGAGTGGCAGAGCTGCTGTTCAACACCATCCAGGCGGCAGACATTGACCTCAGGTCTGAGTCCTGCTGCTGCTAAAATCTACAAACAAAAGGAAGGAAAGGCACAGAATCTGGCAAAACACAGGACACGCAGAAACCAAGCATCTGATTTCTGATCCTTTGCAGGGCAGATCTGTATAAGCATATAGTGCTGTCGGGAGGAACCACCATGTACCCCGGCCTTCCGTCCAGACTGGAAAGAGAGATCAAGCAGCTGTATCTGGAGAGAGTGCTGAACGGGGACACTGAGAAATTATCAGTAAGAACCTTAACCTTCTGCAGGAGATAGAGCTGGAGCTCACTTTTAGTTAAACAACATGGCAACATCAGCAGCAGGAGATGTAATACAACTGCAGAGACTCTAGAATGCATTTGCCTATTGGTGTAATAGGTCTCTGGGCCACAGTGATAATACAGTTTCCATTAATTTATTAAATGTTACATCACTAATATAGAAGCTTTTAATAGTATTTCTAGGCATTTGCCTGCATTACACAAGGCAAAGGCCTGTCCTTCCGGAATCTGACCTAGTGGTCAGGAAAACCTGTAGGAAAAGGTGTGAATGCGACTTTTTCTGTTTGTTATTTTCTGTCTGTGTAGAAGTTTAAGATCCGGATCGAGGACCCTCCGAGTCGTAAACACATGGTGTTCCAGGGCGGCGCTGTGCTGGCCAACATTATGAAGGACAAGGACTCCTTCTGGCTGAGCCGAGCAGAGTATCAGGAAAAGGGACTGGGAGTGCTGCAAAAACTGGGAGGTGGAGTCAGATAAATGAGACCAAGACAGTGCCCAAATATTTCACATGTATTCTCTACGTCTTCTACAAAGATACTGGCACTCAGCAACTGGATGCCCCAAGCAAATGTCACTCGAGTTTTATACACAGAACAACTACAAAGTTAATTGCTAATATATGAAACACAATAATTTTTGTTTCTTTGTGGTCTCAATTCCACCTCATGCAAAGCTCAGGAGGCAAAAAAGTCACAAAATGTCTATAAAAACTGTGGAAACAGGTCTTTCAGGGTGACCGTAACCCAGGGGCCAATCGAATTGTTGTGTATGACAATAAAACTAATAAAATGTGTATTTGCTCTGAGACACAACTGGATGAAAATTGTATAAATAACTATTATGTCCATAACTAACATGTTGAGTCAACCTGGAGGAATGCAATGATTTGAATCTTTTTTATTTCTAGCATTCTTAATAAAGACTTAAAAATATAAAAGGATACAGTAAATTATTTGTGTTTTTTGCAGTTTGAGGCACAGATATTTTTACTGTTCTTACTCATGTTAGATGTCCTTGCATTTTATCGTACACAGTAATTAAACGCTGTGCAAAAGGTGTGGAGCCGTCCGGCTCTAAAAGCTAATCATCATATTTAGAGCCACAAACCCTGAATGATATTCGGTGTTTGGCGCCCTCTGCTGCTGCAGCCAGCGTCAAACACCACATCTCAACATTCACCGTTGCGTTACATAAACACAAACTGCATGTAACAACATAGTGGACGGATACTGCAATCTTTTATTGCGATATTGAGTTACCTGACAAAGTACCGTAATGTGTTCTTACACTGAAAAGAAATAGTGAGCTCTCACAATGAACACATGCTTCACGCACACACACCACATTCGCAGAACCTTCACGTCAAATGAAAAAGCATGCAATTATGTTCATAGCACGTCATAGTTCTCCAGAGGAACCTCGTCGGCCGGTTAAAAACTCCAGGCATGTGGAAACTCCATACTTAGGCTTGACATCTACCCAACAAATTGAACAATTTAAAGTTAGTTTTTAATACACAGCATGATAAATCGATAATGACACTGATCCAACAGTCAGCTGATGGCGATGACTTGCAGCAGGAGCCACCGGAGACCGGTGCCTTTTGGTTTTTACATTCAGCCAGCCACCGAGCGGCCCTGGTTCGTTGGTGGGACTGTCCTCTTAGTCCAGGTAGTAACGCAGAGTCATTGTGCAGCGCGGCCAAGAGAAACAGTAGAACTGAAAAGCAGTGGATGTGAACGTGCGGAAGGATTCAGCGCACCGACATGGAAAAAGGTTTGAATACATTCGTGAAGTCATTCAGTAAAACTGCTGCAGGTTGTCTCCGCGTGACGCCGTTCTTCTCACATGGATTAAAAACAGAGAGCTGGTGCTTTTCTATCACTTCCCTCCCACTCGCCCATTACTCCACCTGCCAAAACACTTAATAGAAAACGCCAGCGAGGAGGAGAGTCTGCTCTTTTCCTCTGAGGAACACAAATAAAATCGTCTCGGTGGGTGATTCTAAAAGCGGCCGATTTAAAGCTCCTTCTAATCTTGTAGCTGCGATTTGTCTCATTCTAAACACCTGTATCACAAAATGGCCCCCTGTTATGGGCTCCTGTAGCTTTGGTATTGAGGTTTGGTCTCGGCTGTAACACAACTCACTCTGTGTGTTATAAACTTCGGGGCTCAGCCAAACATCTGCAGACCTACTCATAAAAGCGAAGTAAAACATCCAAGTGTCTCTCAGCGTCACCCCAGAGCTGTGCGGCTGAAGGGTTACATCACCGCCGTGGACAGTCGCTCACGTGGTGCGCGTACAGGAAGTGGTTTTGTTTCCAGGCAACAGCCGCCTCACAGAATTTGTCTTTGGATTTGAGCCTCCACTTGCTCTAATGATGTCATCCTTTCATAGTACAGCTCTGGGTTCATGTTTCATAGAACAACAAAATCCATTTATTACACATTTTTTTCCATGTCACAAATAGCACACTCCTTTACACTAGCAGCCACACTGAGTGGTACATAGTACGACTGGCGGTCCCTATGTCGGTCCTGCTCTGCTCTGCATGTTGGTCCATTTGGGGGAGAGTTTACCGTTTAAGGTCTGCTCCTAGTCTGGAAAAGGGCTGTAGTTTTTCACAACAAGTCCTGACCCGCGACGAGACACAACACAGCGCCGGGGAGGAAGAGAGCGAGCGAGAGCGAGCGAGCGAGAGAGAGAGAGAGAAAGCCAGAGCGAGCATCCATCTTCTCCTCCTCCTCCTCCCCCTCCTCTTCCTCCATCCCTCCCACCCACTCACTCCTCGCACACCGACTCGCTCAGGTCCACGGCGCCACCTCTGGTGAGCCGCCGCATCTTGCTGAAGTCATGGTCGGTCCTCAGGTAGGAGAGCGAGGGCCCCCCCTCGCTGTGGCCGGCCAGGTCCTGTGGCTGGGCCTGGGGCGGCAGCGCCCTCATCTCACCGCCGCTGCGCCAGTACAGGGTGTATTGCTGCGGGTCGGACACTCCGAAGGTGGAGGCGCACAGCTGCGCCAGGGCCTGGCTGCTCTCCCCCGCTCTCCACTGCAACGTCCGCACGGCGCTCCGCTCCCCGTCCTGGAACAGTATCCGAACGCACCTCTGCACAGGGGGGGGGGGAGGAGGAGAAAGGAGTGAATATATACAGTATTCATGCGCAGCAAAGGTCAAGAGGCTTATGGAGTGAGGGCTGAGAGGGGGAGGAGAGAGAGAGAAAAGAGCCGGAGGAGGAGAGAGAGCTGTGCAGCACGCAGGCTGATAATCCAGCAGAATAAACGAGCAAAAATAGTGTTTGTAGAAGAAACTGCCTCTAAAACAAAGCTCCTGCTTCCCACACACACACACACACACACACGCGCGCAGCAGGTCCAAAAGCTTCACACCAAAAGCCTCTTTATGAAATTGCTCTTTTCTCGGCGGCGCGTCACAGCTCCATTGACAAACTGCCGGCATTAGTCCAGCGGCGCGCGTCCGCGTCCGCGTCCCGGCTCGTCGCACGCAGTCCACAGCGCTGGCGTCCCGCTGCGCTCGTCCCTCGGCGCCGCGCACAAACTTTCTGACGTTTCCAGAAGAAGCGAACAATCTAATGAGCGCGCCCCGGTGAGCGGCGTTCTCCAAGCGCTGCACCTGAGCTATTATATAATGTCAGATTCAACCACCTACAGACGCCCGCACCTCTTTAAACACACATCAGGAAAACATGCTGAACATAATCCTTTTACCAAGCATCCGTCCGTAAGAAAGCAGCGAGAACCCCCTTCTTTGCCAAACACACACACACACACCTGACACGCAGACACACAAGTGGTCAAATACACTTAAAAGAAAACAGCAAAGCCAACGGCAAATAAGAGCCAACAGGTCTGTCGTCCTCACAACTTACAGAGTCACTGAGCTCCTCGCTGTCCGTGTGCATATTGTGTTTGCCTGCTTCGATGGTTAGATGCAGCTCAATAAATTTCATGTTATCTGACCGCCCACTTCTTCATAGCACTTGGCTCACTGATCCCCGCCTGTGTCAGTGGAAAATCTGGCTGCCGGGTGAGTTAGATGGGCTATTTGAAGCCAGGAGAGGCACCACGTGACGAGACAAAAACGCTGTGGATGACAATGCCTCTCTTCCATGGCATCTGCTGGAGCGTTGGCCAACCTGGGCCCCGGGGGGCGATGATTGAACGAGCGTGTAGGTGAACGGCGGGAGCGCGTGCACGTAAGCCGGCGGCCCCGGATCAGGGGATTACCTGCAGTCGTGTCCAAAAACTAATCCCCTCAAATGAATTCCCAGCCCGTTTGCATGCGGAGCAGAGGCCTCCAGGTGCGACCTCCGGCCTGATCGATCGCCATCACCTTTTGCTTTAAAAGTCCCAAACGTCACCTCTCAGGTTCCGCGCAGCAGCGGTGACACTTGACAGCGGGCGTGAAGCACCTGAGCGTCACCGGTTCCAACAAACCGGCCACTGTCGCAGATGTAGGACGCTCAGCCTGAGTCGCCATCAGCGTAATTAATAGAGCGTCTGACCTCTTTAGGTGGATTATCAACATGCTAATGTTACCGTTTCTGTGTTTTGTGAGGATGAAGTTTGAATCATCATGATTTTTAGCCTCTGTTAATAAATGGAGGCGAAGTCAAACACCCGTTGGTTTGATATTGAGCATTTGAAACGAGTTCAGACCTATGAAAGCATCACGTTGGGAAACCTTTCACCGTTTCGTAAGATTACAGGGCTGTGTACTTGCTAATTAGAAAAAGTACTTGGTACTACTTGGGTCAGTCACCTTAAAATTAATTATTTGATGCCTATTACCAAAATCACTGCTGAAAATACACCAAATGAGATGTAGAATAAAGTCCAACTCCAGCCTCTGAAGTAAAAGCTCCCCAACATGTATCAGCACACAACACTCCCAGACACCAGTGTTGAACTAATGCAATGTTGAACAATAAGCCACCAGGGGTGACTTAAATGACATAAACTGCTCGTATAAACTGCTGTCTAGGCTCGTAGTGCATCAGGTGAGCGGTAACCTGCAGACTTATGGCGAGTTCAGGGACACTCAGACCTTTTAGCATCGCATGGAAGACCAGTCCGGCGCCGTACGCCGCTCTCATGGCGCAGCACAGAATTATTTCGCTGCATAATAAGCAGGAGTTCCTACACTTCACACGGGCGTCTATGTGTGACAGCTATGGAGCGGACCATAACACAAACCCACACACGGCGCTGCCCGTGTTGCCGGGCCGTTCTACTACCATCACAACATCTGCAGGCCGGCGCCCACCTGGTTCTGCTGGTTCTCCCGCTGTCGCTGGGCTTCTCGGCTCCGTCTGCAGCTCCACTCCTTCAGCGCCTCCTGGGCCTCGGGCGTCAGGCAGCCGGAGACGGGCTGCCCCCGGTCCAGACTCTGGATCAGACACAGGCTGGCGAACGCGCTGGTCAGGTAGTAGCCACCTGGCAAAGCAGCGAGACAACAATGAGAAGGAGCTCACCTGTCAATGCAAAAGGAGCATCGGAGCGCCTTTCAGCTTGTTCTGTTTTCATGGTGAGTTCGGTTCACACTCACTCCTCTCATAACACACATTTCCAGCAGCAACAGTCATTTTCCTCTCAAGAAAGAGAAAAAAAAGCCCTGACACTGTGCACCACCTGCTCAGCAGCCATCAGCAGACAGACAAAGTTAGCGGCCAGCTGGCCGACATACTGTGGCGCTTCACAGCCACACAGAGCAACGTCTCCATCAGGACCTGGAGGAGACCAAACACAGAGCCACTGTACGAGGCTTCGGCCGTACCTTCGCCTCCGAGCCAGGAGGGCTCCAGAAGCTCCATCATGTACTCCACCTCTGTCAGGATGTGAGGCCTGTTGCACTCCACGATCACGTAGGACAGCGACGGCAGGAAGTCGTCCCAGCTCACTTCCTGTCCTGCGAAGGAGAGAACGGGACGGGAAGCGGTCAGTCGGTGGATGTTTCATACTGTGGATCATACTGGCAAAGCTAGTGAAGCTACTAATGAATTGG
Source organism: Betta splendens (assembly GCF_900634795.4). Taxonomy (NCBI): domain Eukaryota; kingdom Metazoa; phylum Chordata; class Actinopteri; order Anabantiformes; family Osphronemidae; genus Betta; species Betta splendens. The sequence goes on along the minus strand of NC_040882.2, from coordinate 21,157,715 downwards.
ACCTCGCACATAAGCACGTTTACACTCAGACAGTGGCTGCGCTAACGTTTTAAGCGCGGTGCCGCTGAGCAGCGGCCGTGGCCTCACCGTGCAGGGATCCCATGGCTTTGTGCACACACTTGCACACCTGGAGCAGCAGCAGCACCTTGTCGATGGGCGAGTGCGTCCTCTGCATCAGCACCAGCTTCTGCTTCACCCGCTCCACCTGGCGGGCGTCGGGGACGCCGGTGCGCACGCCGAGCCGCTCCATGGCGGCGTCGCCCCTCACGCGCAGCATGTTCTGGCTCAGGCGCTGGCTGGAGCCGTCCTGAGCGTGCAGCGCCGCCAGGGCCCGGTCCAGGTGGGACCTGAGCGGCCGGAGCACGCAGGAGAACATGGCCCGCTCCAGCGCCAGGTCTGGGGACAGAGGGAGGGGTTGACGGAAGTCATGAGCTCACACGACACAGGGCTGGTGAACCCACAGAGACACGTGGCCGCCTGCTCTCACGTGGAAGCGCTGACACTCAGTGATGCTCCTGCAGTCAGTGGGCGCCCTGAACAGTTCTCCAGTGCTCACTGTTTTCCACTCATCATCACTATCCTGCTCTCCCTCCCTCATGTTTCTCTGCTGTATGATCCCCCAGCTCCCCCCACCGCCTCCACCTCCCTCCATCATTCCCCCGTCTGATTAATCTCTCACACCCTCCATCCTCCCGTTCCTCTCTGCTCCATCTCAGCATCTCTCTCTCTCTCTCTCTCCTACAGCCCTGGAGAGTAACTGATTACATTTGATGTGTCCACAGTCTCGTTAGTTACTCGCTAGTGCTAAAAAAAGTTGACTCTCCCCGCGATTACTCATAAGATCTGTAACCGATTACATTTTCAAAGCAACCTGCCTATTTCTATCCCTCCCTCCTACCTCGCTTGAATCGTGCTGCTCTTCAAGTGAGCGTGGGACTGTGATATCTTTTTATGATAAACGAGGGGGAGAAAAAAAAAATGCAAATGCCTCCCACCGACGCAATGCGAGATAAATCAGAATCAGAGCTCAGGCGGGAAGGCAGGAAGGAAGCAAGGCAGCGGCCGACCGCTCTCCCCTGAAGGCTGCGCTCTGCCAGGCAGCCATCCATCACCGCTGGAGTCCGGGAGAGACGAACCCACGCAGCGGGCGCTGTCAAAACACCTGACTACTACCTTCCACGCTGGCCCCCCGCGGTGCCTCTACGACGGCGAGGGGCGCGCTTTGAGCCGCCGGACGGACGGACAGACGGACGTGCGTGCGTGCGGGCGCCGGCCGGGCAGGGCTTCCCTAACGCTGTCTTCTAAATACAAGATGAGACAATATGAGCTCCAGTGAATGAGGCTCTGCCCCCCACGCAAACTACTTTGTGTTGACAGTGCCTTTCACTGGAGCCTTGGCAGCCCACCATTTATCAGAAAAGGCTGTCTGTTTCCATAGACCTGTGTCCTCTGGCACTGTGTCTATTGAATCAGCCTTCTCTAATAGTACAGTTTTTTATCTGCCTCCTCCCGTCCCCTGCTGCACTCGCCGTCTCCTAATGTATGCATGTATCTGGGAGGAGTGTTCACACTGGGGCTGCTGGTGAAAAATCCAAACAAGTTCAAATGTGCAACAAGAACAAAACAGTTGAGTGTCAGTTACTGACAGTTACTATTATGAAATATTTCTGTGTCTTTACTCTGCTACCACTTTTTTCCGTGACTATATTATTTCATGCTTTGTAAAATAAATGTATACAAGTTTTGGCTCTATAATCCTATAATATTGTAATGTGTAACCTGTAATCCTAATCTACAGTCATAAGTGGCTTCCATTAATATGAACCACCGAACTCTCATCAGTTCATCCAAAACCGTCCACGTTAAATAATGGACACACTAAAAGAGAAAGCTCATAATGCCCGAACAGAAAACAGACAGAAAGAACCTTTTTAATGTGAAGCAGTAAAAAAAGCTTGATCCGCATTTCTCTGTGTTGTGAAACTCGGTGGTCAGCGGAGGAGCAGTGGAAGTCGCACCTCACAGGTGTGAATATTGTTTGTGAAGCAGGAACTGGCACAATCAGCTTCGACTGTCTAACAAATGAAGGCAAACTGTCACTTTGCATCAGAAAATGGGGACGATACTACAGTAACTTACTGCCTGAAACAAAGGGACGCTTTCCCTCATCATTTTTCAAAGTACAATAGATGGTTTTCAGTTGAGACAATTTAGGAATCTATTTTTCAACTCTTGCTACATAACTTTTCTATTAAACTACCGGTCTCTGATACCATTAGCTGTATATGTGTTTCACACGACTGTTATCAGCTGTTTTAGATGTTCTTCTCACACCAGATTTCTTTAATGTTTATGCAGTGCAGTGATGCTTTTCGTACTTTGTGCCTCCACCCTGTATTTGAGTTCACGTGTTTAACGTGGATGAGCAGATGATGCACCCACACATTTACCTTTCTCGTTCTCTGGCACCAGGGTCTCGATGGGAGGCTCCAGCTCCCCGCTGTCCAGCAGGCAGCACTTTGCCTGGGACAGGAAGAGCCGCAGACCCTGCAGCAGCTGCACGGAGGTCACGCGCGACGAGGAGGAGGCTGACGACGAAGGCGCCGAGCTCAGCGATTTGAGCACCTCCCTCTGCTCCAGCAGGAAGTCCTGAACAATGCCTCCAAAGATGGAGCGCCTGTCTCTGGACAGCTCCTCCACCAGCCGCGTCAGCCGCTTGTCGGGGGCGAAGAAGCACACGAAGGCCTCGCTCATGCGGTGCAGTCCGCCGCGGCCGCGGGAGCGCACCAGGGGCGGCCGCTGGTGCGCGTGCACTTTGGTTTGGGCGCTGCTCTCCGGGTCCGAGTCGGAGCCCTCGTCCTCGTCCATGCTGCTGAAGGAGCTGCTGCTGTCGAGCTCGGCCAGGGACGGCGCCGGGCGGCGGTCCAGAGCCAGAGCCGCCACCTCGGTGCCGGAGCCCTGTGCTGCTGAATGCTGGGCCCTGGGAGCCTCCTCTGCTTTGGCAGATGCCTTAAACAGGAAGGAAGCCACACATTACATTACGTTGCAGCACGGCCGCCTTTCTGGTGGGAGCTAAGGGACTCTGTGGTGGACAGGCATTACTTGGGGCACGTAGACGGACATCATGTCCTCTTCCTCTGCGGAGCCCGGCGACACGGCGGGGGTCCTCCGCAGGACCCCGGCCCCGGCGTGAACCCGCCTCTGGGGGTTGGTGCCGTCCTTCTGCAGCCGCTCCGACCCCCCGGGCTGCTCCAGCGACGGGGGCGGCGAGAAGGAGCCCACCCCCTCCAGGGACAGGTTCATGGAGGACTCGGAGAGCCGGAGCCGCATGCTGCGCTTGAAGCGGTGCCGTTTGTTGGAGGCACTGTGGTTGGTGAGTTGCGGCTGCTGTGGAAAAGCACAGGCGCTCTGTGTGCTGCAGGTCAAACCCAGACGGAAGCTGACGGACCTTTGCTGCTGCGCTTCCCTTTACCTTGCTACTGACCTTGCTGACCTCCAGCTGCAGGAAGAGCGGGTTGATGAAGCACAGTTTGCCTTGTCTGCCTCGCGTGCACCGGTCCTCGCTCACCGCTCTCTTGGCCTGACTGCTGCTGGTGGACGCAGCCAAATCCACTGGTCCGTTTTGGATGTCTGAAGCGCTGGGAGAGCTCCAGAAGTCTGGTGGAGGATGCAGGCGAAAAAAGGAACCACCGTCATTAGGGCTTTTAAAGTTCTGCTTAGATACGTGTCAGATGTGGTTGAGTGCTATATATTGTCTACTTCCTGTGAGCAGGAGCTAAAGGGAGAAGCTCTGGAAGCATTGGACCCAGCTAAAACAAGGAATCAAACGTTGCTAATGAGATCACACGGTTTTTGCAGAAGCATAGTGAGAACACGTCTGGGTAAGTCAGAGTCACACTTGCTGCCTTAACTTGTGTTGCCTTCAGCCGTCATGAAGTCGCACCTCGCTCTCTGTGCAGCTATTATATTATTAGTTTACCGTCTCACATATGCAACGTGTTACTTTTGCCTTCGCGTGTCCTCGAATCGTGTTTGAATTCCTTGAGGTTCAATTGCTCCTGCATCAGCGGCTGACGGCCGTGAGCGCACCTTGTCCCATGTGTGAAATGGCCTCCAGCTGCCTGTGCGTGGTGGCGCTGGCGATGGCGTCCGGCAGCTCCAGCGGGAACGGCAACACATCCCTGCAGAGAAGACACGAAGCAGAGGCTGGAGCTCAAAACAGGCTGAGAGTGGACGGTTCTGCCCCGACGCTTTCACACCAGCACTTCCGGACCTCTGGGTTGATATAGTACATCACCTGCTGATACAGTAGAAGGCCACCAGTCGACACAAGTCAGGGAAGGTGAGTGCTGAGCTCTCCAAGGCAAATGCTGGTTGCAGAACACACAAAGGAGACTAATTTAAATGTCACGAGCCGAGTACTCAGTGTATTTCAGCAACAGAAATAAGACTTTTGAAGCGATTCTAGAACTTCACAAGCGCTACTGAATTAAGTTGACGTCTGCAAACAGAAAATGGACAGATCCAAAGAAAATGTCAGTACGTGGCCCAACACCGGCCAAAGCTACACCGCTACAAGCCCCTGGATGCTTATGAACACATTACACATTTACTGGGCGAAATGTTAGAATAGTGAGATGATTCAGAATCAGAGTCCACGTTGACAAAGAAACTAGTCCAATATGTATGAAACTAAATCAACGTGCAGCTGAATGTTTTTATTGTCTGGTTGAGGATCAACTCATTCATCATTGTTGCAATTCCTGGAAGAACTCAGGTGTTTCTGATCATGTCCTGTCTATAAGTGTCATTATAATAGACGTCTCTGGTTGTGAAGCGCCAAAGAAAATCTTTAAAACTTGAATCCACCATGAAACACGCTGATCCTGGCAAGCAGACATTCTGGTTCTGTGAACACTGTACAGCCTAAGTCTCCTCCTGTGCATGCGTTTGATGGCTCTGAGGGGGTCTTTAAGGCAACAGGCCCACATCCCTTCACCCAGCGAGGGAATGATCGGCTCTTCCACGCTGAGCCGAGGACACTTGTGCGGCTGCAGATGGACGGCCCAGCTGGGCTCGTACTCACTGGAGTCCTCCTCGCAGATGAAGCACTCCTTAACGGAGGAGGCACTTCTGTCCGCCGTCACTCTCAGACACAGCACCTTCCTCTGGCTGGAGCTGCATTTACGCACCAGGAAGGTCTGAAACACAGGGCGCGCTAATGAGGCAGCGAAGCTTCTCCTCGCCGCGTGTGGACATCACCATTAGTAGAGCAGATGCATTGAACAGATGAGCCCTGTATGTAGGATTATTAAGAAATGAAAACAAAGTTCCGCTCGCGCGTGTGGAGGCGATTAGCGTGGCTTTAAACAAGGAGAGGACGTAAAGTCAAACGTGTTGGAGAATTAAACCACTGCTGTACACGATGCTACACGTTGGGTAATTCATGAGCTATGGAGCTAAAGCTAAGTCCCTGCGGCACTGTAACACATGCACAAATGTGTGAATAGTATCCATCTCTTCATGGCACATGTGGAACGGAATTAGCATTTAATTAATACAGTTGTACCTGTTGAATATGAGCAACTCTGTAATAGAAAAACAAGATGCATTACGTTGAATACAGTAAAGGTTTAGTGTCTTTTCTTCTTGTGTTTGGACCTGATCAGGTGTTGTGGGCGCTCACCCCGACAGGCTCTCTGAGCAGGATGTACAGAGCGGAGTCCTGGTTGAGCGACAGCTGCAGCCACACGGGATGCGTGAGCAGCAGCCGGTCCAGGACGCTGAAGGCGCGCTGCGAGCCGTGCTGGGCGCCGCCCACCGCCTGCATCTGCAGCACACACAGGGAGGCTGGCATCAGGCCGGGTTCGGACCGCGCGCGGCCCTGCTGATGCCAGACTCTTCTTCACCTTTGGTGAGACCGGGCCCCTTACAGTGAGTGAGACCTTTGCTCTTCACAAATGTAGGCGTGTGAAGATGAAGGTGCACGTGTGACCTCGGCACCACAGCGCCGCCGGCTCTCACCTCTTCAGCGCTGCTGTGCTGCTTCTGTACCAGTAACCGTGGTTTGGGGATGATTCAATGTGATTATTCACTGACTCAAGAAGGAACGTCTGAGTTTAACTCGAAACCAGTTTAGTTTAAACAGCATTTCTTAGAGAAGTTACTACAACAAGCAAAGCAACACCAACTAGAATTTATTAATATTTACAGAATAAAAGATCATTAATAATTAAATATTCTGTATCTAACCCGAAATGTGGGGTTTAACACCTACAGGCAACATTTGTGCTTTTCAACCTCTTACAAACTTCATTTCAAAGTTTCTAATCATTGTAAAGCAGCGTCGTCCGTCTGTTGATTCTATAATCTGCCAAAGTGTTAATGTGTGTTTCAGCGTGTTGCTCTGAACGCTGCACACCTCTCCTCCTTCTGCTTCTGCTACGACAAACAGAGCCCAGCGAGTTTCTGTGTCTGGTGTCACACTTGCTGCGTATGTACACACACCTTTATATGTTCTCAGAACAACACCCGTCAGGTTGGACCGTTTAATCTTGACATTCAGTCACACATCTCCTCTCTCTCTCTCTCGCTCTCTCTCTCTCTCTCTCTCTCTCTCTCTCTCTCTCTCTCTCTCTCTCTCTCTCCCATCACTCGCTCGCTCGCTCAGATTGGCTTGCTGCTGGATGTCACACTGTGTGGGCTGCCGGCGAACGCTTGCGAGAGTAGCAGCAGATGGTTGCCATGGCAACATGGGCCTACACATCCTACCAGCCTACCAGGCATTCCCACTCAGTGAAACACCCTTTCTCTGATAAGATGCGAGTCTGCACACACACACGCACACGCACACACACACACACACACACACACACACACACACACACACACACACACACACACACACACACACACACACACACACCATCTTCAAGTGCAGAGGTGATTTATTTCTAGGCAGCTTTTTTTTAACATAACTTCACTGTTTCCAAAGGAAAACAATACCATTAATAATCTGTATTATTTTATTATTTTCTCCCTCACATCAGAGCAGTAAAGTGAAGTTAATGTGATGGGAGCTGTGCTGAGCTGAATCCCACACACGATTCACTTTGTTTTCACAGTAAATTATAAATATTGCTTTTAATTCAATAACGTGTGCATGTGAATTCTTCGCATTTGTCATCACCCTCTGCCACCTACCACCACCGACCGGAAAAAAGCCCACTTATGAATATGCCAGTCTGCCCTGTTAAGCCTATTATCAGTGCTGACGACTGGCATTGGAAATATCAGAGTGTCAGTGTTGTGTAACGCTCAGAGGTTCGTGATGATAACTGCAAAATGTTAATTACTTTGTCATCTTTTTCAAGCTCAGTGAAACATACTGTTTAAACACACGTTTTATGTGATCACTGATGTTTCTTGTCCAGGTTTGTTCTTCTGTAATAAACATCTAAACCTATTTTTTTCTAATGACATAATATTACAGCTTTATAATATTAGACTCACTATGCTACTTCCTGTTCCTCTATATAGTGTAGCTCCACGGCCGGTTTAAAGTGGAGCTGTGGGTCCTGTAGCTCATTCATCCTACAGGAGCTACTGCTGACAAAGTCATATTGATTTGTCATCTAAATGAACCCGTGTGCTCGCTGGCTGAAAATGAGGAGCCCGAGTTTTGCTTGCCATTGTGTGAGACTGAAGAGCCATTGTTTCAGGCTTACTGTGAATTCGAAGTGATAAATCTGCTGCTGTTATTTTTGTAAGCGGCACATGTGCTGTGTGAGAACACGCAGTCTGCACCATCAGGAATTAAGGAGGGTGTGGCTCATCTCAGGATGAGCAAGGCAGAAAGTGGCCTGTTACACACTCTAAGGCACGTACACATCACGCGAGCGCTTCAGGTCAACAAGCACCGTCTTTTAGGTGGAAGGGTGCTTGTTACGAGCCAAGTGCATGCGGTTTGTGTGTGTGTGTGTGTGTGTGTGTGTGTGTGTGTGTGTGTGTGTGTGTGTGAGTGGGCTTGCAGAGTTACTCTACTGTAGATCTAGAGCCAACCACCACGCAGATCCCCAGTCCAATGACCCACACACACACACACACACACACACACACACACACACACACACACACACACACACACACACACACACACACACACACACACACACACACAGAGGGTATAAGGCGAGAAGAGAGAGAGGAAAAATAACAGAGCTCAAGACCCCAGTGTTTCACTAGCCATTTCCAGGTCCGCCTTACATAAAATGCAACGCTGCCCACACAGCCAGACTTATGTAATTCCCTCAGAGAAGGAGAGACACAGAGAGGGAACGAGAGAAGAAAGATGAAGGATGAAACGCTGATAACAGGAGAAAAAGCTGAGTTGAGGAGTGAGAGTGAAGCTGGGTGAGGGAAGCACAGCTTCGGCTGCCTGCAGCGCTGCACTTCCAGCCACCAGACTGGAGACGTAATAGGCAGAGGAGCATGTGCTGAATCTAACAAGGTGCTTTGGCACCTGAGGGCTGCAGAAGAAGAGAGAAGGTCTGAAGCTGCGCCGACGAGCACTTACTGTAACGAGTGAAAGATGAAGAGACAGTTTAGACGATTCGGAGCAAGAATCCACTGAAGGGGTGTGGAGTGTGTGTTTGTGTGTGTGTGTGGGGGGGAACTCTGGGAGAGAAAATCTGATTTTCCGGCGCAAACATTGAGTGAGGGGAACCTGAGCGCTCTCCACCTCAGCAGCGAACGCAGCTGCAGCACCAGACAGAGGGACGTGAGTCAAACAGAGCGTCTGCAGATGTGAGAAAACACAACAGGTGCCACTGTATATGTAGCATGGTTGAGGTCCTCCTCCCGCTCGGCGCCACCTGTCGCTCACGTATCTGCTGTTCGGGGGGTGACATGAATCACAAGAGGAATTAATCAGACGAACAAAGGGAGACAACGTGAAACCTTTGGGAACAGTGTAGGACGACAGCGCCGGTCAGAGCGAGCAGCTGCCGAGCGCGGAGCTCGGCCTGATGCAGATGGACAACGTCACCGTGTCCAGATCGGCCCGCCTCCGAAGCAGCGGAGCAGCCGTCGGGCTGCACAGAAGCTCAGGAGCGCCACCAAGGGATCGGCGGCTCCCACCTGGACTCTGAGAAGTCCTCCGTGAAGCAGCGTGTGGCTCCGTCAGGCCTCCACAGACATGCTTTGGTGTCGGTCCATATAAGATGATGAGTGGATGGACGGGGGTTAAATAATGGATGAGGATGGAAGCGCTTTCCAATGAAGACCACCTCCACACAACATCCAGCTGCATTGCATTCTGGGAGATCAAGGAAACTGTTTCTGCCTCTTCGAAGACAATACAGATATTTGATGTTTATTGCTGCATCAGTCAATCTAACGTTTTGCTTGTTACTGTAGTAGAATAAAAAAAGGAAAAACAATAAGTGGAGAGAGGTTGGAGAGACTCCTGAGACGGCAGCAGAGGGAGGACGAGGAGGAAACTGAATCCCTGACAACATTTCCACCCCCTCGACACCGAGCTGCTGCAGCTACAGACCGTTTCCAGCCTCTGCCTCATCATCGAAGGTGCAACACAGAGTGTTCACAACTCTCACGATACATTCCCTGCACCGGCGTAACCTGCAGCCAGTAAACCTGTAACGGTGGTGGAAGTGAAAACAGACAGCGATGCTGTGCACTGGGTTCAATGTCACATCCTGCATATGCTCCTTCCATCTGGAGACTGTGACGCGCACACAGGCAGGAGACGTGATCCTCTCCTTGTTTTCTAACGCGATTCATTGGACATTGTGGTGTTTCTGTGTGCGATTATTTAGAAACGCTGCAGCTTGTAATGTTCAATATTGAATCGAAGCGAGGCTCGTCATCAGGACAGACAGGAACGCACTGAAACTTCTACACGTCCAGTCCCAAAATAAAGTGTCCAAACTCGCTGTCAGCGCTGGAGGCTGCAGCTTTCTGCAAACTTTGGCAGGAAATCCCACTGTAAGAACTGGAAGTACAGCAGATATGCAAGACAACGTGCACCTAAATGACCGGGACCCAACGACAGGCTGGACGTATGAGCACTGGCAGGAACTGGATCCACGTGGTCCAAGACGTGAAATGGGAATTTGTTGAAAGCACAATAAAGCATTATTTGCTAAATCCATGAAACAGAACCACGGGCAGCTTTACTCAGAACCACACAGAAGGCCCCGTCACCCACAATAGAATGCTGATCGCTGTAACTTGAGTCTGGTTGTTTAGGATTTTTGTTTTTGGAGGTGTTGTCATAGCAACAAGTCATTAGGCTTGGACGCTTGTTATGCCACAGTTCTCTGTCTGCTCACGCTTAGCGTGAGGACAGGCTGATGAGGAATCGTTGCATCTTTGCTGATGAGGTCGTGGCTTCCGATGACCTGTTAACATAGTCAACGGAAGCGCGAAGAGCCCTCTGCAGATACGAATGTGTCCCAGCATGCACTGGGCTACCAGCCCCACACGTGGGGCCACTATCACACGACGGGGCCCATCGAATTTAACCCCTCACACGTTTACTCACTCGTCAAAGCACCATCATGCTTTCTCCATCTTCATGCATGAGCCCTCTCATCAAACTCCACAGGATCACTGAGAATCCGCCACCAGATCAGCTATGGACCTGATCAGCTAAACAACTTCTAAAGCTCAGTAACTGCAGAGATGCGCATCCTCTGATGGGGCATCGCTAGGCAACCGGCAGACGTGCCGCACAGGCCAGGCGGACAAGATGTCTAGCAAATGATTATAATAACTGGCATCTAACATGGAGCGTCTGAAATCAGACTGTCAGAGGGAACAAACATCTCTGTGGAAGCGACGGAGGAGCGGACGCCGCTGCAGCTGCAGCAGCTGGAGCAGGTCTCCAGTAGCTCCACTAACGAGGAAAAGCAAAGCGAGCCGCTAACGAGCGGCGGAAGGTGACGGTTAAGGACACGGCCGGGTCCGACCGGGTTCTTCATCTCTCGGCGTCGGCCGTTTAGAGCCTCTGGTTGACCATGACAGCGGCTAAGTTTAGCCGGCCCCATCGCGGCGCGCGTGGGATGACTAATGGAGCGGCATAATTGCAGTGGGCCATAAGCATCCACAGGGGGCACCGGTGGGCACGGGGCCCGCTGACTGATGACAGGCGTCCGTCTGAGAGCCTGCTGGAAAAGCGCCGTGGGGATGGCGCCCGAGGCCGCTGACGGGGAAGCGAGCGCCGCGTGTGACGGAGTTGGACAAAGGCGCTGGCGTGAGTCACAGGCAACACTTGGGCTGTAGGAGAGAAGAAGGGCTGTGAGCATAACTGTGAATATTCATTAATTTAGAAGCATATCGACTGGTGCCGTGATTCAGACGGGCCATTATCACAAGTGGATGTCAGACTAGCGGCGTGTCTGTAACAGAGGGCGACCGTCACGTGTGTCGCCCAGAGGGAATTAAGGGGAAATCGGCCTCTCGCGCTGCGATCAGAGGTTTCGGGTTCAGTCCATCACGTGATGATGGAAGAGGTCGCTCTGCTCCCGGTGCTGGTTGCTTCAGGTACGTGTCTGAGCCGGCGCCCGATCTCATTCACGCTGCACGTCAGCGTTGGGTTTAATCTTTACTTGACATTCGACCACAACACAAAAAACAATCACTTTATTGCTTCAGCCTCTAATGCGGGTTTCCTCGCTGTTGTTCCTCGACTGTCCACTAGATGTCCCCACAGCCACTTTATCCGGTTCCAGCCACCTGTCTGTGCCCGCCCACCCACACACCTCTGCCCATTAAAACACAACAGGAGAGAAAGAGCTGCCATTACGTCAGCGTTAATTAGTGTTTAGTGAGTGTTTTTATAAATCCTTGGCTCTGTTCCTCACCGAGGCTGCTGGCTTTGCCAAAACCGTCCATCTGAACAGGTCATTGAGTGCAGCACGCGTTTCCAAATCAAATTAATTTCATAATAATGAGGAGGAGGAGAACGACAAATGCTAAATCTACCAGAATAGTTCAACTCCAGCCACTCGTTCCCGTTGTAAATGAAAAGAACAACCTCTCCACGCTGTCAGACGACGCTGGCTGTTCTTACACAAAGTGCAATCAAGCAACATAAACACCCGCCAGCGTCCCTGCAACGTTTCAGACTCCTGATACTGCAGTTGCATTTGCACTCAAACCCATTTCTTTTGTGTTTGGACCGGTGGACGACTGCGTGATTCACGGCGTGACTAATGACAGGCCTGCAGAGCACTTCATCCCAGCGTTATTCCTGTAAAGGACTGTTAGGTAATGTCAGGGGTTTCACTGAGTGGGAGTGAATTATCCCCTAGAGAACATGCAGCCATTTAAGGTCGGTTGGAGACTTTTAGGCTGAGCTCTGCGCACCTTTCTGAGCAGCACATCTGGACTGGGTTTGATTTAATAAGGCTGGAGTTATGGATTTACATCCCCATAAGATCCCAGCAGCCTAAAGAAGCGCTGTGTACAGCATGTGGAGGGCTTCGGCTCATTTGTCCTAACTCGATTTCATGTTGCAGCCGCTCCAAGGCTCCCGCCTCATCTCTGACAGTGACAAAGAGGACTCGCTTCCAGCCTCCGTGTTCAGATTGTGTTAGAGTGACCACAAGAGGACGGAGGCCTGCATTAATGCTGTGGAGCAGCCGGGGGAGGGAGGGAGGGAGGGAGGACGTCCCATCAGAGCTCCCTATGATGATCCATGATCCATGATGTGTCCAGCTGACACATTCTAACAGCCTCAGTCTTTGATGTTAGACTTTATTTATTAGGAAAAGACTAAGCTGAGCCCCGACAAGATCTGGCTCCGCCGTGGTCCTCGTGCACTAAGTGAAGCTTAGCAACTTTGGGTGGTTTTAAAATCCCTGATTGAGTCTCAATACTGAGACTAATCTGTGAGAAAATCTTTATTTCCCGCATGAAGTGAAGCGCATCTCAGCGGTGCCAGCGACGCGACAGAACACTTCACAGTAATGACTTTAGTCGCGTGCCAGCCACCGCCGCGGCTGCCAGCTTTCCCAACATGGTGCACGAGCACCAGCTTCGGGGACGACTCGCACATACCGGCCCTATATTGTGCTGCGTGACGGCGATGACGTCACTCCTGAGCGGAGATGGGGGAAGCCTGCCACGCGCATGACTCAGGTTACTGTACGGCGTCTGTCTGCGCTCCGAGGACAGACTGCTCGGCAGAAGCGCCGAACCCAGTCCAGCAGCGCCGAGCGTCACGGCCGCACTCTGCGATCGCACACCTCCCACGCGCCGCGCGGGGCAGAGCGCGGCCGACCTACACGCGCACAAATATACACACACTCGGTCACGCCACCTTTGGAATTAACGTGTCACTCCGCGCTCAGCAGCCGCAGGCTTAATGTAGACGGGCCGCGTGGTCACAGGCATCCAGCCCTGCGGCCGCATCTGGACGGAACCGAGTCCAAATCAGCAGCGACGTAAAGTCACCAAACACCACTTACAGTAATGCGCCTCTCAGAATTAACGAGCAAAACAACAGCAAGGAAGTGGGAACATCACATACACTCCTACGCATGCGGGCAGGATGGCACTTCAGTTTTAAAGTTATGCAACAGTCCAATGGTGTGAGATTACATTCACTTTGCCCTGGCAGCGGAGACGGGAGATCAGGACGCTTGGAAAATAAAAGTCTGAGTGGCTAATTGAACGCGGCTCGAGCTCCGAGCCAAAGCACAGGTGGGCAAACGGCGCTGGAAAAGCACATTTGGAGTGATTTCAGTGATCTCTCACGGGGGCTGAACTCGATGAGGCTGCAGCGGCAGCTGCGGGAGAGCGGACGTGAACTCCAGGAACTTCTGGGTCCGTCGGTCCACGCGAACAGAGCGTCTGAGAGCAGAGCCGCAGTCATTATTCTTTATGCACCTACAAACGCCGCCGAAAAGCACGAACGGAAACTTCTGTCTAAAGTCAAATAATAGACGAGCGTCGCCGCTGCGCAGCCCGCTCCCCGTGCGTCATCGCCACAGATTTATTATGCGCTAATTGACTAATTGGCAGCGCTCGAACGCCGACGGGACACATATGCATGAATCACTGAGCTGCATTGTTTACCGAGACGTCCCCTGCTGACCGGAAACTACGCTAAACAACAAACGCCGACGCGCTTTGAACTTGAGAAAACAAAGACACCTTCAAAGGGAGGAGAAATGTTAAGACGGATCCTGTATCCGCGCGGCCAACCTGCGCGCGCCCACTGCCCAGGACCTCCCGCCGCATCACTTCGTTAGAGTCTCTGCTTTAAGGCAAGCGAGCGCAGTCACTTGTCTCCGTCTATTCAAGAACAACTTACCTCGTCTGTGAAGGTGGGAACAGGTGCTGCGTGGCGCTGCGCCGTCTAATTGGGCGTCCGGGAGAGTTTAACGGTGGCGAATGAAGACAGAGCTGAGCCTGTGAGTCCGAGCACCATGCTGTGGGAACACGGGCTCGTCAAGAATATGCGCACAGCGCCGGTGACAAGGCGGAGGAGCGCATTTTTAATTCTGTCTGAGCATCTGAAGTGATACACAGTCACAGCAGAGACACTGCGCGCGCGCGCGTGTGTGTGTGCGCGTGTGTGCGTTCGCGTGTGTGCCCTCCCCTCCCTGATTGACACACAAAACTCTTAAGTGTATTAATAACATTGTATTGGCATTAGAGACATTGTAAAGGCGTTTCCACACGAAGAAACACTGCGTATTTTAAGTCTCACAACTGTCACAAAGTAATAACATAAAGTATAACAACACGGTGACATAAATAAAACGAGTATTTACATGATTTTCAACGGTATAAATGCAGTTTACTATAAATAATTCAGCATAATCTGGTGCTACAACACATTATTAAACCCTGTAATCTTTGTCCAAACACCATGAAAGCATGAAATGCAGTTGAAGGTATTAATATTCAAGTCGAGTCGTTGGTTTTGAGGCGCACTAATCAGAAATATCACATTCCTCTAACACTGTGATCGCTGTTAGACGCGTCATAAAACCGGAACTGGACTTTGACGCACGGTGCGCGTTTTGCTGAGCTATTTCTGGATTGCTGCATACGCTTTTGTTTTTTCCTCTCTACAGGTGCGGAGACGTCATTCTGCCCACGACCACCAGGGGGCGACAGAGCCCGGTTTTTACATAACACTAGAGCGAAAACGCCAATATGTCCCGTCTTTGACTCTCTGGGCTCATAATTCATTAATGTTAATAACAGCCCTTCCATCCATCCATCCATCCATCCATCCATCCATCCATCCATCCATCCATCCATCCATCCATCCATCCATCCATCCATCCATCCATTCATCATCTTGCAGATCTAAGGGCAATTTAAGCCATTAACCTAATGTTTTTTCACATTGTAAGAAGAAACTGCTGTTCCCCCCGAGGAAACTCCTGCAGGCACAGACAGAACATGCAGGTGAAATGCACACCTGGGAATAAAAGCTCACACGTGCTCTGTAGCAGGTGCACACATGTGCCAAGCACACCTCACCACAGGCCCAGCATGGGTGCTGATCGATCATCTGGAGTGGGGACACGAGGGGGGGTGTGGGGTGTGAGACGCAGCCAGACTTAAACCCAGGACGTTAGGCGCTCAGCTGCTCGTGGAACATGGCGGACCCGCTCCATTAGATATTTTAAGCCCTCAAATCTCATCTGAAATCATTTGACCTAAAATAGTTGGCTGTGCTGTCTGGACTGAATCACGGGGACCAGCAGCCTCATGTGATGTGAGTAATCATATGGATTAGGAAGAGAAACACTAGATCATATAATACATATCCAAAATTGGTCTTGGAACCAAACTTGTCCTCTTTCTTGTCAGCTTATCATATTTCTGATCAAATCAAGTTCAACACACTACTTTGCCTCCTAGTGCTCATTCCCCAATATTAGTTTCTTTTCTTGCGGAGTTTGTTGGTGCTGTGCCAGCTCCAGATGTTGTTTGTCGTCTGGCGGTGGCTCGTTATTAGCCGGGCTTCTGCTGTGCATCTCATACGACCACATTCATTCCACTGCACGCTCTCTTTAATCTAATTAGGTTTGTTTTCCCGTTTCTCCCATTAAGATGTGTTTTCTGTTTCATTTTCATGCCTCTCTGGGCTGATTCTTGCAGATGATGAGTACAACTGTGAAATCTGGAAAATGATGACAGTGACTAACAAAACTGGCAACAACAAGTCAATAAGTTTAGTCCTCATGTCATCTACTGTTTTAACGAAGTAGGTTTTATGTTCATCTCCTGGCTCTGGTTAATACAACACGTTTGTTATAGAAACTCAAGTCACCAAATACTTGACTATTCAGTTTATTGCTACACGCTTTATTCAAATGACGCAGTTCTCTCACTTAACTCCTTTCAGAACTAATCTCACAGGTATGAGAACAGTGCAGGAGCGTGGATCAGAACCTGTCAGGTTGTTGAAGCAGGCTGGAGGGGAGGAGTCAGCATCGAGTCCCAGGCTTGGCTGTGTGAAGGTCCTTAAAGGCCCGTTTGGCCCGCGGTTCCTCCGGGCGCGGGTTGAGAGAGGACGGCCCTGACCCGACTGAATCGCTGGGCGGGTCAGGGTAGCGCTAGGACAAACGCCGACATAGTGAAAATCACTCAGCATTTCCCTAAACGGTTGGGACTGAGGACGACAGACCCTCCAACCTGGGCCCAGTGTGGATGCAGAGGCAGGTTCGTCCTATCTGACTCACACGTCTAACTGAATCTGACCAAGCTGGTACAAGACTCTCATTCCAAGGTCAGGAAGTGATTTTTTCCTTTCTCTAGCTGCAGTTTGATAAACGCCCCGAGGGGTGAGACTCTGCCTCCGACATCGCGTGGCTCTCAGTGTTTCTGCCTCCTCTCTCTCCAGCATCTTTCACATGCCAGATCACTGTGGGCCACTTCCTCCATTCGCTGTGC